>NC_044210.1:14552073-14862990 GCF_900880675.1 Sparus aurata
CACTTTGTAAACTCTGTGTTTAAAGCTGCTGTAGAAATAAAGTTTATTGTAGTAAAAATCATATATTAGTGTGAAGCCTCAGCTTTAAGTATTTCTTTTAAGTATTCTGGAGAACTTCGGCACCTTTTCAGCTTATAAATTTCATTTGGGGAAAAGTGAGTGTTTTCCCATTAATACTGCAGCACATCATCTTCAACAGTCAGATTCACCTTTTCAATTTAGTCCATCAGGGTTTAAATACTGAGGTATTAACGTGACTCGTTCTTATCGAGCCTTGCATCTGCTAATTTCACTCCCCTTATCTCAAAGATTACATCTGATATTCAAAGATGGGGTAACCTCCCCCTTTCATTAATTGGCAAGATCAATGTTGTTAAATTGAATATTTTACCAACATTTCTATTTTTATTCCAGTCAGTTTCTCATTTTCTAACTTACTATTGGGCTGCTCACATCCATAAACTTTGCTACTGGTTCAAATCTCCTGAATCCTCTTGGTGTAAATTGGAACTATCATCCTGTAGGGGATCTTCTATACCTGCTCTACTTTATTCCTCTTTACCTACAAAACCCTCTATATACTGATAATCAAGTGGTTCTTAACACACAAGATCTGGTATCAATTTAGACGGCAGTTTAAATTTGTAGCTGCATCTTCCTTGGGTGCTTTAAACAACAACCATTTATTTCCTCCATCACTTTCGGACTCGACTTTTCAGTGTGGTATGACACAATTCAAACATTTGTATGTAGATTGTGTCTTTGATAGTTTTGCCAATTTGTCATCTCACTACAGCCTCCCTGTTACTCATCTGTTTCACTATTTTCAGACTTGCAATCTTGTCACTAAGTGTTTCTCTAATTTCCCATCTTTACCTCCAGAACCGCGATGGGAAACCACGCTATCATTTGCTCCTCATCACAGAGGAATCATCTCAAAGTTGTATGATATTATCTCGGCTTTTAGCAATCACTCAGATGCTAAACTTAAGTGTACATGGGAAGAGGAACTAGGAATGCAAATACAGGAAGAGTCCTGGGAACAGGCCATAGAGAGGATACGATCTACCACCTCTTGTGCTCGTCTTGGACTTATCCAATTTAAGGTCTTGTACAGGGAGCATTTCTCTAAGTCTAGACTGTCTAAACTGTATCTGGAAGTGGAAGATGGCTCTCCTTGTCACCTTAGCCACATGTTTTTTCTTTGTCCTGGTCTGAAAGGTTTCTGGGCGGGTTATTTTACTATCATGTCCACTGTTCTTGGGGTAAATCTCCAACCTTGTCCTCTGATTGCTATATTTGGATTCCTGACGCCTGACTTGCACTTAACTCTACACAAAAGGACATTATAGCTTTCACATCCTTACTAGCAAGACGTTCCTTATTGTTGCATTGGAAGTCTGCTAAATATCCTTCTATCTCCCGGTGGCTCAAAGACATGTTTTTTTTAAAACTTGAGAAAATTAAATACATGTTCAGAGGATGAGCAGTCAAATTTTTCCACAAATGGCCCCTTTATTTACTATTTCACTAATTTAGAGGCACTACCTGATTGAATGTGTGTCTGTTACTGTTGTACCTTTTGTATTGCATAAATAACCAGTAATATGTGTTTCTCTGGCTCTTTATTCAGCATTATTCTGCTGGAGTTGGAGGACGTTGCCGCCCTCTGCTGGTGAAAACAAACCACAGCTGTTGTGTATCCAGTGAGCTCATATCACACTGTTCAGTCTGTATATATCTCAGTCTGTTACATTTCACTGCACACATTTCACTGTTTGTCGTCCTGGAATCAAATGAGGGAAATGTTCAGTGGTGTTCTGAGGCGGCACAATCACTGACATCTTTTAAATCAGCAGGAAGTCTTTATTAATGCTGCCACCACGCTGTTTTATTTTTCAACTGCAGTTATTTACTGCAGCAAAGGATTGTGGGTATTTCTACCACTCTTTTCCTTAACAAACAGATGTGGGTCTGAATAAGTTTGTCCCTTTTTTATTCTTGTGGACATCAAGTTTAAAATCAGCTGAACTACCCAGGGATTGAACCCACAACCTCCAGACTTCACAGCATCACTTCACCATCCTGAGCTGATGAATCAGTCTTAAATGAATCACTTTCTTTGAGCATTTCACTTCTTTTGATCACAAAATAATTGTGTGAAAACCTCGAGGATTTGGACCAGAACTTTAACAGTGGAAGCGACGTCATCAGATACTCGTCCTTTCTTTCTTACTGGTTCTGACTCCAGGCTTGAACCACGACCTCAGAACTTCACAGAACTTCTTCAGCTCACTGAGCCGTCGAGTCGGCAGCTTGTCGGTTCTGTGTGGACTATTTGGTCTCCGGCTCTTCGGTCCGTCGCCTGCTGTTGGACTTTAAAACTGGTCTGTAACAAGTGGAGCCACCAGGTCAGACAGAGAAAGACTTTTCTCACAGCTGTTTAGTTTCACGGACAAGATTCAAATCCAACAAACGTCCTGAAAATACAGCCAGACTTCAACAGCCACAAAACACTGAGAGAAACACAATGATTGTCATTAAAATGTGTTTTCTTCTCATATAATAATCACACAGAAATGAACAGATGTTGTGCAGTTTATCACGTCACTACAGACATAATTACATGTGTTAAGCAACACCATCAAACTTTTGGTTTCATCATTAGAAACACATGAAACAAGTCAGAGTGTTTCAGGTGGAGTGTCGAGTACATTTGATCATATTTTACTGTCCATTCACAACTTTGTTCACAATGATTCTTTACAATTAAAGCTGCAGACGAGTCAATGTTTTCTGTTTCTTACATTTCACTAATAGTTCTGGATTTTATTGAAACAAGAGCCGGAATTCAAAACAACACATGACAGAAAGTACAAGTCAACGCAATTTACACAATTTAATTTAAAGTTTAAAATGTAAATGAAGAATCTTTTCAATCAGTTTGAATCATTTTGTACAAAGTTGACTGATGAATTTATGACAAGAAGCTGAAAGATTGATGTGACTGTGATCCTGTACAGACTCAACTGTTCAGCACTGACAATGTTTCTGTGACAGGAGGAGACTCTGCACACTAAACACCACACAGACTCACTGAGGAACCAGAACTGGGCCAGAAGAACCCAAATCCAGGATAAAGAGGTTCAGTGAATGTGGTGTTGAAGGTGTGGAGGTGGATCAGTGAGTCAGAGGAGACTCTGTAGAAGGACAGAGTGCCAGCAGGACAGTCCACATACACTGCTACTCTACCAGAGGAGGAGGAGGAGGAGGAGGAGAAGGAGGAGATAGAGATGTCTGTTTCTCTGTTATTGTGACAGACAGAGTAACGACCATCGAAGCACCACAGACTCCAGGACTGATCATTACATCCAAACAAACAGTCTCTGTCTCCTTTCCTGCTGATTCTTCTGTAACTCACTGATATAGAAACATTTCCTCTCCACTCGACCTCCCAGTAACAGCGACCAGTCAGACCAGTTCCACACAGCAGCTGATGCCACCAGGACTCAAACCTCTCTGGATGATCAGGATATGACTGATCCTCCTCCACACGTGTCACCTTCCTGTTGTTGTCAGACAGTTTGATCTCTCTGCTAACTGTGTTTGTGTCGAATGTGAGCTCACAGGAATCTGATGGAGAGAAAAAGACACAACACAGCTGCAGTTATTAATGTGTCATCAGTGTAATGATGACATCACAGATGTGAATGAGTGATGTCACAGTGTCTTCATGAATGAAAGTAAAAAGACACTCACACTTCCTCAGACCTGGTGTCAACCATCGGACTCCAGCAGGCTCCACCCTGAAAGGAGGAGGGGGGTCAGAGCAGCACATCCTCTTTCAGCATGCAAACATGGAAATGACATGTGCGTCACTATTCAATGTCCTCTGGAAACACTTCCGTTGTGTTGCTGTCTATTTGCATTGCGTTTTTGTAATGTGTTGTGTTGTGGTCTCTGCAGTGCGTTTTCTAAATGCTGCGCATGTGTTGTCAAATTGATGAAAATGTTTTCTCAGTTTGCTTGTGTTTTGTCTTTTTGCATGGGTTTTCTTAAGTTGCAGTGCTGTGAGCTTTCAGGGCCACCGTAGCCCAGTTTGTTTTTGACGAAAGCTGCAACAAGTAGCACAGAGCAGATGGCGCCAACAGGAAGTCAGAGACATAGGAACGGCCTAGAGTATCAGGCCAATTTCCAAAATAAACCTGCGCAGACTCCGGACTGAATAAAAACGAAAAATTACCAGATTAACAAAGTCGGGCAGGCAAAAGACTCCACTTCTGAAATGTTCCCGCTATGATGCCATGCGGAGGGCGAAATAAAACCTGTAGCAAACGCTACATGTTTATTTTCAGTATTTTTAAAGTTTTTTCAGAGAAGAGTTTTTTCTGACAGTTTAACATTAATAGTATGTTTGCAATTTATGTTCTAAAACTAAATGTTACTTTTTGTGAGTGTTTTTAGTGTGTCTGTTCAGAACATGGTTGCTTATGTTATGCTGGTAATTGTCATTTTTGTGCTGGTTTATAGTTTAACCATTACTGAGGAAGCTCTTACATTTCCGAGCTGTTTTATCCCCCGTTGAAACTCTGCTGGAGTGACTTTCTCTATTCTGTATTTTTAGTTTTTAAATATAAGGTCTTCATATCGGACAATATATTTACTGATACTGATATATCTGTGATAGGCTAATATTGGCCAATAAAATCGGCAAACAAATAATCGGTCAGGCTCTACTATTTTGCACAATGTTCATTGTTTGTCCTTCAAGGAATTTAGATGGTAAAATATTCCAAGGGCTCATGTCACTTAAAATAACCCTGCTTGTAGTGCATTGTGAGAAACATGAGAAAACCCTGCCTGAATAAACTCAGTCCACTGCATACAATTTAAAGGTGTGTTTACTCATTACAGTAATTCAGTTATAAAAAGACAATTGTAGTAGGTAGAGAAGGAAGATAATTGGATAAAATGGAATTGTAGAATTAGAAATGTCACAGTTATGGTTAAGGGTGTGTACATAGCTGTGTCGGGGCAGGATGATGCTCTCGTCGGGCCATCCCCCCTGTTAAAAATTAACAAATCACCCACTGGGCATGACCTACACATCATGATGATGACGTCTGTGTGTTATTAAGGTGTTTCCCCGTTTTCATTCTGTCAATCTAAACCCACGAATAGTTTATAATTATATGGATGCTGTTATAATGTGTAGTGATTTAGAGCGAAAGACATAACTTTGTCACTTTCAAGGATGTTTGGTGGGTCAGGATCTCAGTTACTTAAGTAAATAATTACCATCACTAAACTTGACGCTGTCTCACTCACTAGCAGAGACGAAGGCTGTTTTCTGGGGGAAAATTCACTTAAGTCTCGGTCGGGAGGGCTTCTTCCTCAGCTTTTGTTTGGTCCTGTAACTTTGGTTTGTGGGACATTTCTTTTACTTAGTTGAGTGAAGGACCTGTGTTGTTATCAGACTGTCAGACCGACACGCCCTCGATATGCACAGCTGGCTTATTTATTCACATGGTTCAATTTGTCAATAAAGCACCCTGATACTACCTCCAGAGGCGGATCAGCGCCAGAGCCAAATTTCAACCCTCGCTGCCTCCGAGAAATTCACACAGAGGCGGAGAATTGGCAGTGTGCAGTGTGAATGGGGCTACTGACTGTCTGTGGCTGCAGCAGGACTCTACATACCTGAGAGTGTCCAGTCTCCAGCCTGGATCCTCCAGTCGAGCAGAAAGCTGCTTCACTCCTGAGTCTCCTGGATGATTGTAGCTCAGGTCCAGCTCTCTCAGATGGGAGGGGTTGGAGTCCAGAGCTGAGGCCAGAGAAGTACAGCCTTCCTCTGTGATCAGACAGCCTGACAGCCTGCAGACACACAAAACAACACACATCACAGATCAGCTGAGAGTCCTGATAATTAAGTGCACATCTGTGTTTAAGGGTTTAACATTTATTATATTCATCATCTTAGTTTTCAATAATCAGCACTAAACATTGAGTATAACTGAAGTCGATGGATATGTCATTAGTTTTGCAAATATTTGGTCATGAACCAACATATTGTACAGATTAAAATGATGACCTGATGATGGCATCAGATGAAAAGTCAGAGGATCACCAAAGAAATCAGTTCATATACGTGAGCATATATTTTAATATATATATTATACATTAGGGGTGTCATTGCTTTTTTTGTCGTTACTTTGATTAGTGAAGGATCTGTTAAGTTAGGGGTGATAATCTCTTGGCGATTCACGATTCGATTCGATTCCGATTCAGAGGTCAACGATTTGATTCTAAACTGATTGTCGATGCATCTCGATGCAGCAATTCTTTTTGTGTACATTTCCATGCAAGGTTTAAAAAAATAATAATTAAATCTGAGTTTGCTAATCACTTCCTACTTTTTCTCAAGGTGTGACTACTTGTTACTTTTAAAGCAAAGTATTTGTAATGATCCATACTTAATTTACTTCAAATATATTTAATCAATAAAACAAATGAAAGAAATGTGGCAAGTCAACTGTAAGGTTACATTTGCTGACAAACATTCAGCTTTGCAAAGAACCAAAAGGAAAAGAAAAGTGCTCCTGTAGCAGCATACATGTAGTACATTAATACAGCTGCAGCTGGTCGACAATCGATACAGGTGATTGTATCACAGGTTGATCTGGACGTCTCACACTTTGCCAAAGCTGACTGACCTCACGCTGAGTTCGGGCCGGATTTCAACATACTGTGCAGGCTGTATGACAGTGTACAGTTTTCACATCAACTTGGATTCAGCTTAATAATGATGTATGCGGCTGGGAACGGTGGCTTTAAGTAACCATTTGAATGCACGGTGGAATGACAGACATACCCGATAGTTACAGGTGTCACAGGTTAACCTGGACGCTGCGCACTCAACGCCACAGCTAACAGCTACCAGCCAACCGCTAACAGCTAACAGCCAACAGCTAACAGCTAACAGCGGTCTCCACGCTGCTCTCGAGCCGCTCGGCGTGAACAAATGCCTCAGACTGTTCCGCCCATGAGTTGTTTGTGAGTACAGACATCCCATGTTTTTGTGTGCACACCGTCGACTGTGCGGGCGCTGCACTTCCGCACGCCCAAGTTCCGCCTGTTGCGTTCCGTTAACATTATGTTGTCAATTAACATGTAGAAAATTTTTGACATTTGTGAATAGATTCAGAATCGTCCACGTCCGAATCGCACTTCATCTAAGAATCAATTTTTTTCCACCCCTATGTTAAGTTGTCGGACTGTGAACACTATCAGAACATCACACTCCTGTCAACACAGATGTTGTCTTGCCTCTGTTGTGGCTCTGTTACTACCTCGGTAGGAGGATCAGAGGTGGAATGAAACTGTTTGCCACGAACGCAGTGGAACCCGGTTCGAATCCGGCTGGAGGACCTGTACTGCATGTCACCCACCATCTCTCTCCCCTTTCTGACCTATCCACTGTCTATGCCTCAAAAAAATCTTTAAAAGATTCTTGCCTTGAAGAGGCGGTGTGAGGCACTGTGTCTCTCTCTCTCAACCAAACCAGTTGAGACAGATGGCGGGCCCACTACTGAGTCTGCTATTTTTTTATATATATATATGTATACATACATACATACTGTATATATGTAAATTTATTTTTTAACCCAGTCTAGTCTAGACCTGCTCCAATTGTAAATTAACATGAAATAATGAAATGAAGTAATGAATCCTTACCTGAGAGTTTCAAGGACACAGTGTGGACTCTTCAGTCCAGCAGAAAGTAGCTTCACTCCTGAATCCTGCAGGTTGTTGTTACTCAGGTCCAGTTCTCTCAGACTAGAGGACTGGGAGCTGAGAACTGAGGACAGCGCTTCACAGCTTCTTTTTGACAGTCCACAGCTACTTATTCTGGAGAGAAAAAAAGAAGACAGATGGCATGTTAAAATGTTGAATTGTGGTGATGTAGTATCAGGGTTTCCTAAACTTCTCCTCTGAGGACCCATTCAAAAAAGTATTTACTTTAGTTAGTAGTTAGTTGGTATTCATTTGCCTTTTCATGGCTTCATGTTAGAAGGCTTAGGTATAAAGGGCAGCTGAAAGATATGACAGGAAATGGGGATGAGAGATGACACGCAGCAAAGGACCAGAGGTCAAACTTGAACCCTGGGGAGCTGCAGTGAGGACAAGCTTCTGTACACAGGGCGCATGCACTACCCAACTGAGCTACAGGAACACCCCAGAGGGTCCCACTTTTTAAAAAATGGTAACACTGCGACACCAATTCACAACAGGCCTAATAAAATTGGAAAGAGCAGATCTGTGCATGAATTAACCATTCCAAACCACACCCTTATATTGTCTTTAATACACCAGCCATTTCAAAGAGATACTTAGCATAACAAGTGTGTCTAATGTTTGTGCTACAAAAACATGTGTCAAATACATATAAATGCAGTTCTCACAGAGAGACAGAGTGGTCAGGTCATTCAGTGTCTCCTGATGCTTTGATTTTTGTGTATGTCACATAAACTATTGCTGGAATGTGGTCAATACTTCTTAGTGTCTAAATACTTTGGCACATGATCTTTGTAAGTCTTACAAGCAAGTGGGTGTTTTAGCTCTGAATCAGTGAAATGATTACTCAACAGGATGTGTGTCTAAGTGTGACGCTGTCCATCGCACTGAAATGAATGGAGAGGAGATCGACTGTACACAGACAGATGGAACATGTCCCCTTCATATGGTTTCTTGGCCTGCTGCTTTTTGTGGTTGTAACTAAAACACTGCGGCCTAACTTCCATTTTCTCCCCACCATTGTGAGCAGTCCCCAGGAAGGACCCACCAGTGATGGGCAGTACGCGTTAGAAGTAACGCGTTACTGTAATCCGATTTACTTTTTTCAAGTAACCCGCGTGCAGCGCTGGAAGCGCCTTGCCCGCGATCTCGCTTGAGGGGTCGAGGGTGACGCGCTGCGGAAAGACCGTCGGAGCTGCGGAGGTGGGTGGCCGATGTCTGACGCACCGCTCTTTCGGAGACTGTAACGTTAACTAACAAGCCAGCCCAGCGGTCTCATCCTGGCCGCTGCACCGTCGCCGCACCGCGAGTAGCACTTTCCTCCGGGATGGACAGAGGGGGCTCAGTGTCAATGTGTTACCCCCTTGCGTCTTAGCCGGAGGGCGGAGGGGACTGCGGTTATGTCTCTTTGTGTCAGACAAAAATGTACCTGCAGTCCCAGAAAACAATGGCACTTTTCTCAGCTTAACTATGGTTGCACGATTTTATAACTTAACACATCATGGCCTTACATTTCAACCAGAGCTTCCAGAGGAAAGATTTATAATGTAAGATAACTTTTTTGAATTACAAATTATCAAACAGGTACTCTAATGAATTATATGTTTATTTACTGTGTATTACTGAATCCATATCGAAGCATTTAAATCAGTATTGAATCGAATTGCGACCTGAAGAATCAAAATTGAATCATGAGGTCTTAACAACACCCAGCCCTACTAGAAGAGGTGGGTAGTGATGTAAAGCCCTTTGGGAGCTGGTGCTACTGTAATATTGGCTCACACTGGGTTTGTTTATCTCATGTCTGGCTGTTGTCCATTTATTTCCCACTGCCACGAAAGGTCTATTGCTTTGTAGCGTATTCAGGTTGTGCATCATGTTTTTGAAAAGTAACGTAGTAAAGTAACTAGTAAAGTAACTACTTACTTTTGAAAATCAGTAATCAGTAAAGTAAATGGATTACTTCTTGGAGAAGTAATCAGTAATCAGTAACTAATTACTATTCCAAGTAACTTGACCAACACTGGACCCAACTGAGTAGGACTGTCTCTGTGTTCAAGACCTCGTGATTTACAAATCAAATACTGGATACCAACAAGCTCCCCATGTGGCTCAAAGGTGTACTGCAGAGAGTCTTAAACTAAAGACTATGCAGGAAGTGCTGCCAATTTATTTGATGACTCAAATAAAATCCTCTGTGGGAATGAGTGGTATATATAATCTCTTGCTCCACTGCTGTTCAGTTCCAAGCATATTGTCAACGTGGAAAGAAATCATGACTGAATCAAGAATAAATAGACATCTAGTTATCAAAGCCATATGATATCAGACATCAATGAGGTTCTCTAAAACATGAAATTCATAAACTCAGAGAAGCTGATGTCTGAGTTTATGGAAATATATAAATGATTCACAGAAAACAGTGATCTGACCTCAAACTTCCCAGATTGCAGTGTGGACTCTGCAGTCCAGGTAACAGAAGCTTCACTCCTGAATCCTGCAGGTTGTTGTTAATCAGGTCCAGCTCTCTCACACTAGAGGACTGGGAGCTGAGAACCGATGACAGAGCTCCACAGCTTTTCTCTGAGAAGTTACAGCCACTCAGCCTGGATACAGAATAATGAGCAGAACAGAACAAGAAAATTATTTCTATTTAGTCCTAGAAACAGTACATTTACTGCATTCTGAAGAAACTTCTCAAAACTTACAGAACTTTGTGGGAGGCTTTGACCACTGGCAGCAGCCTCAGAAGAGCCTCTCTGAAGCAGAGTATTTCCTCAGGTCAAACACGTCCAGATCTTCTTCTGATGACAGTAGATGAAGACCAGAGCTGACCACTGAGCAGGAGTCAGTTTAATCTGTGGAGAGACAATCCTGATCTCAGGTACTGTTGGATCTCCTCCACTAGAGAACGATCGTTCAGTTCATTAAGGCAAGTGGAACAGATTGATGCTTCTCTCAGGAGACAGAGTCTCTTCGAACTTCTTCTTGATGTAACCGACTGTGTCCTGATTTGTCTGTGAGATACTTCCTGTCTGTGTCAGCAGACCTTGCAGGAGAGACTGATGGTCTGCAGTGAAAGACCCAGGAGGAAGCGGAGAAACAGTCCAGATGTCCATTTGGACTCTGTAAAGCCTTGTCCTACAGAACTGTGGTAGAAATTTGTCTCTGCAGATTGACGGTCTGTTGTTTTGTTCCTCTGCCAGCAGATTGACTCCAGAGGTTGATGAACTTCAGATGGACATGAAGAGCAGCCAGAAACTCCTGAACACTCTGTCAGGTCTGATTCATAGAAAATCAGGTTTCCTTTCTGCAGCTGATCAAAAAGCCAAGTTTTCCCAGACGACTCAATCATCTTCCTGCTCTCTGGAGTCCAGTGTGGATCTGTCCTCAGCTCCTCCATCAAACTTGACGTTCTTCACTTTGGCCTGAACCACCAGGAAGTGGATGTACATCTCCGTCAGGGTCTTGGGCAGCTCTCCTCCCTCTCTGGACTTCAACATATCTTCCGAACTGTAGCAGTGATCCCGCAGAAGACTGGGATGTGGCAACATGATATGGAGGCTTCTTGATGTCTTGGATGTGGGAGATGATTCTGCTGGCCTGCCTCCTCATCTCTGAAACTCTTCCTGAAGTACTCCTCCTTCTGTGGGTCAGTGAACCCTCTGACCATCTGTCACCATGTCAACACACTCAGGAGGGATCTGATTGGCTGCTGCAGGTCGTGTGGTTATCCAGAGGCGAGCAGAGGGAAGCAGCTTCCCCCTGATGAGGTTTGTCAGCAACACATCCACTGAGGTGGACTCTCTAACCTCAGTCAGGATCTCAGTGTTGTGGAAGTCCAGAGGAAGTCGACATCTCATACCGGACCGTCAAAGATGAAAACAACTGGAACTCTTCAAAGCTGCAGATTTCTTTGGTTTCAGTGAAGAAGTGATGAACAAGTTCCACCAAGCTGAACTTTTTCTCTTTGCAGCACATTCAAGCTCTCTGAAAGTGAATGGAAATGTGAACTGTATGTCCTGGTGGCTTGTCTTCAGCCCAGTCCAGAGTGAACTTCTGTGTTAAGACTGTTTTCCCGATGCCAGCCACTCCCTTTGTCATCACTGTTCTGATTGGTTCATCTCTTCCAGGTGAGGCTTAAAGATGTCTTCTTGTCTGATTGTTGTTTCTGGTCTGTGTGGTTTCCTGGATGCTGTTTCAATCTGTCTGACCTCATGTTCATCGTTGACCTCTGCAGTCCCTCCCTCGGTGATGTAGAGCTCTGTGTAGATCTGATTCAGAAGGGCTGGGTTTCCTGCTTTAGCGATCCCCTCAAACACACACTGGAACCTTCTTCTGAAGGTTAGATTTAAGTTATGCCGAGAAACTGCTTGCAATATTTTCTAAATAACACACAACAAACAAGATCATTCAGTTATTTATAAAACAATAACACAATGTCCTTCCACTGAAGATTGTATATATAAACAGATTCACCATCATCAGACTTCAGTAATGTTTCATTGATCCATCATGTTAAATCTTTAGTGAAATCCTCTTACTGCTTTGCAGACAGTCAGCCAGCTCCTCCTGCTTTCATTCTCCTCAGGAAGTGAAGAGTGATCTTCAGAAATTGCCTCTCTGCTGCTCCTCCTCTGCTCCTCATCCTCACCTTCCATCACCTCTTCATTATCACTTTTACTTCTAAGTAATCAGAGCGATCTGAGCTCAGAACCTTCTGGACCTTCTTCCAGTTCGTTCTTCACAAAAGTGATAATGTTCTCCTCCAGCAGCTGAAACAGACTATCATGTGAATGACAACATTTAACATCAGATCCATGTTGGACAGATTCCCACTGGTCTGTTAAGTGCAGCATGGAGATTATTGTTGAACAGACTGGATGTAAAAGTAGTTGTTGTTCATGTACAGACCATAAATATGAGTCCGGTGTGTCTGATGCTGCTGGACAGACGGACCTCTGGGACCTCTGAGCTCTCCTGGTCGACTCTGGAGGAATCATGAAGAATCAGTCACTTGTGTCTGTCCACTCAGAGACAAACACAAGCTGAAGGTCATGTGGAAGAAGCCCCATAAAAGGGGGAGGAGGTGGAGATGCTTGACACCTCCATGTTTCGTTGGGGTGCAACTGATTAACAAGCTAAACTGGTCAGACAACACTGAAGTCTTCAACAGGAAAGGACAGAGCAGGCTGTTCTTTCTGAGGAGGCTCGGTCCTTCACTGTTGCACTAGGCTGCTACGGATGTTCTACCAGTCTGTGGTTTAGTGTCATCTGTGTTGTGGTGGATGGGGAGGTGTCATCAGCAAGCTGTAGTACAAACAACTGAATAAGCTGGACAGGAAGGCCAGCTCTGTGTTGTGGATGGAACTGGACAGTCTGGAGGCTGGAGCAAAAACTGACACACCAGAGAACAGTGAGGGCGAACACACTGGCTTCATGGTGCATTCCTCTGCAAGCCGAAGGTCAGTAATCCTGTCTTCCATCTAAAAACATCCCAGTGGATCTGATCAGAGAAACATGGACGCTCGCTGCAAACAGGTATTTGAATGGAAAGTCTGTGAACTTCAGATCAACTACAGCAGCTGATTAACAGTTGAGGACACTTTAAGAAAAGACAGGAGGAGTCGGCTGCTAACACCATACTGTCAAAGACTGAGACTGAGCTCAGATCAGCTGAATCAAAGTGAGAATAACACTACAAACTGTTTTACTGCACGTTTCACAAATAAACAGTATATGAAGTCAAACATGATGAAGAGGTTAAATCATCAGACAATGTTAAACTGGACTGAAGAGATGAAGACTGGTTCTACTGGGCAGCTTTCACATGTGAGAATATAAATGTACTAAAGAAGAACACTGATGAAAAAAACAAGTTCAAACAAATTTCTCTGAATGAATAACATAAAACATGAATCAGTCATATTGTCATGTTATTACCAGCTCACCTCTTAACAGCAGGAGGTTGTTGTCCTTTAAAATCAATGTGATGATCTTTTGACCAGTCACTCTTGAAGGACACACAGCTGGGGCTCAGGTCCAGGTCCAGGTCCAGGTTCAGGTTCAGTTCAGGTCCAGGTCCAGGTCCAGGTCCAGTGGTTTTAGAGGGAGGGCCTCCCTCCTCTCTGTCCTCACACTGATTCATGCTGCTCATCTCACACACACTTTCATCTGGAGAGGAAACACAAATCATTCATCTGCACATCAACTGAAATCAGCCTTTGGGTCAGAAACACTCTTGAAGGACAAAATGTCTGAAAGTCGACTTCCTCTTCTAACAGTTTAACTCAGAGCACATTATTCCAGAACTCACTGACTCTATTAATACATTTTTTCACTAAATGGCTGCTACAGGACATCAAACCAAAACTAAATCATGTCATTAAATCATTTGTATTCTGTTTTTTACTGTTCTCTACTAATAAAAGTCGCTCACTAGCAGTGACGTGAAATCTGGAGACAAATGTGAAAATGTCTTCTGACAGAAAAGAGACAGTGGACTGATCCAGGACCTGTCTTCACAGAGCTGCAGGAAGGAAAGTGATGTCATCAGTGTGAGGTTTACTTCAAAATAAAAGACTTTTGTCACATAGTAAGTGAATTTTGTTTATGTAATTTCTACGTAAACATTATCACATTTTTAAAGGGTATAAAAACAGTCACTTTCCTTCTGTACATGACTGTGGAGACTTTCTGTGAGCATGGAGTTTAAATAACTGATTAAAAACAAATACTGACAAGTTGATTTAACAAAGAGGCAGAAATTGTTCTAATAACCTGTTGTGTTATTATAAAATATGAAAGTCTCAGGTGTGTTCAGGTGGGTTTTTGTCTGTAGGCCATGACGTCTCTCACTGACGTCATGTCTCCTCTCAGAACATCAGCTGCTGGACTTGGATCAGGTCCACTAGATGACGTCATGACGCTGTGGTGGAGTCAACACACACGTTTTCTCTGATATCTTTAATCTAAAAGAGTCAATCTGGTCACTGTTGTTTATTTAAGACATTTATCTACAAGTAAAAATTAGAATCTCTTCTCTGAGAAGTAATCAGGAGCAGAAATACTCGAGTAACGTAACAGGCCTACTTTAAGGTACTAACACTGAGAGCCGACGTGTTCCTGCTGACTGTTGCTCAGTGATGAAGTTATATTTGTATTAATTAAATAAACCTTCAGACTCCTGGATGTCCTCTTACTGCCTCCTCATCAGTCCTGGACTGTAAATACAACCACAGATTATTCACCGACACCAACAGCTGCTCTCCAGCCGCGTTTAGTGCGTCACACAGCGGGAGAGCGGCGGCTCGTCTCGGCCTCCTCCACAGGCTGATTCAGGAAGACACAAAATGGCCTATGTGCGTCCGGACGCTCCGAGTTTAAACTCGTGAGTTTGGAGAAATAACGACCGAGCTTCACTTTTTGTGCTGTTTCCGCTGTAACAATGAAAAGTACAGCTTGTGTTAGCGACTCGAACATGTCAGATTCATTACATTACCTTCAGCTGGAGGTTCAGACGGCCAATACAGGTGCGCAACACACCTGTCAGAGAAAGTGAAACTAAACTCTGAGGAGGAAACACCCAGAGAGGCGTGTGACTGACTGGGAGTCTTCCTGTTAGACTGAGGGGGCTGCAGCACGACCCACAACGAGCCGAACACATGCCGAATTTACAAGAAGGCCCAAATAATGAAGAACCAGTCACAAACAGCTTCACGGAGTTTAAAAAGTGTCTCCTAACTCAAAAACTCACTAAATGGAGAGATTTCATAAGGGAGTCTGGGGGTTGTCGCTCCCTCTTCGCCTCATGCTGTTGATGTGACTTGTAATATGTTGGTGTTCGTGTTTGTCCTCTGCTGTCGTAAAAAAAAAAAAAAGAAACGTTCTCAAATTGTTGTAAATGATTGTTAACAACCACAGGAAGCATCTAAAATGTGTGCTGGACAATCTAACGAGGTTCTGGAGGTCCACATCTCAAATCAACAGACTACATGTCAGTTCTTGTGTTCTGGTGCCTTTAATATGAAAACAATATTAATTGTTTGCAATTTCACCTGGACACATATTAGAAGATTTCTACAAATACAGAAGTTCATTTGATGACTAATTGTAGTAAAAGTACTCAATTACTTTCCACCAGCGCACTGACAGAGACAACATGATGATGATACAAGTAGAGTTTTATATTCAGCTACTTTAGCAGAGGAGAAACATTTCAGTGATCGTGTGTCGTGTTTTCAATCATCTCATCTGATCTGATCTCATGTGTGCTGATCCAATAACAAATCAATACATTCATACATGTTGAAGAAACAGGTTTGCTGAAGTTGTGCTGTTGTACTGACTACTTTAGCTGTGTGGCAGCTCTTTATATACTGCAGCAAAGGATTGTGGGTATTTCTACAATTCTTTATTCTTAACAAACAGATGTGGGCCTGAATAAGTTTGTTCCTTTTTTATTCTTGTGGACATCAGGTTTAAAATCAGCTGAACTACCCAGGGATTGAACCCACAACCTCCAGACTTCACAGCATCACTTCACCATCCTGAGCTGATGAATCAGTCTTAAATGAATCACTTTCTTTGAGCATTTCACTTCTTTTGACCACAAAATACTTGTGTGATCCTGAGAGCACAAATCTACTTGTATAATCCAGAGTTTTAAGGAGTTCATCTGTCAGTTCATTAATATTGGTAACATCTGGGCAGTTCAGTAACCAGCTGGGCATCAGCTTAGTCTCCATCTTGACTCAGCAAGAATCATGAACAAAACATCAAGATCAGAAGTTACACAAAGAAAGGGAAAACCCAGATAAACACTATAGTTATGACACTGAATTCACTAAATGTCTGTTTCTCAGTTAATCTCTGGGTTAGTGAGAACAGGAAAGTTAGTGATATCAGTTTGTTAGGGTGAGATGCAGAGAGTGGCACCTACAATGATAGAGTCATTTCTGGAGTGTCCAACAGTGTTTGTGTTCACTCCTTGGATTACAATGCTCATTAAGTGGTAGTCAGACTTATTTTTGCAGATTGAAAATTCGGTCCTTCAGGCAGGTTTTGCTGCTGAAGGGCGTCACAAATGTGTCAGGGGCAGGACAGCTGTTAGCTGTCATCAGAGACTGGGAACAGTGGCTAGAATATCTTCTGGGGGAAAAACTACCTGTGACCTCACTGTGTGTTTCAGAAAGATGGAAGTCATGTAACTTATCTCTGTGTCTGGATGGAGGTTGAGGAGCTGACTTCAATCCCAAGGACTAAGGAGGTCAGTCAGGAAGTGTTCACATGGTCTGAGTGGAGAGGGAGTTAACCTTCCATCAAGGGAGGAGTGTGAACCAGAGGAACCAGAATCACATCGGCTCAACGACTGTGGTGGGGAAAGACGTTCTGACCCAAAGCCTTAACAACTCCTTTATGTGTGTATTAGAGTCCATTTTGAAATCCACAATGAACGACTTCATCTGCTGGTCCCAACACTGCTCTGAATCTTTTAATCTGCTCTTCATTTCTGTGATGTGATGTCGTCGTCTTATCGTCATTTATTGATCTCATTCTTTTATTCGTCTCTTTATTTGCATCACCTTTTTCTGTTCAGTGTTTATTCTGTAATGTTCTTGATTCTGCTTGATTGTCAGAGCACTTTGTAAACTCTGTGTTTAAAGCTGCTGTATAAATAAAGTTTATTGTAGTAAAAATCATATATTTGTGTGAAGCCTCAGCTTTAAATATTTCTTTTAAGTATTCTGGAGAACTTCGGCACCTTTTCCGGGTTATAAATTAAATTTGGGGAAAAGTGAGTGTTTTCCCATTAATACTGCAGCACGTCATCTTCAACAGTCAGATTCACCTTTTCAATTTAGTCCATGGGGGTTTAAATACTGAGGTATTAACGTGACTAATTCTTTATGGAGCCTTGCATCTGCTAATTTCACTCCCCTTATCTCAAAGATTACATCTGATATTCAAAGATGGGGTAACCTCCCCCTTTCATTAACTGGCAAGATCAATGTTGTTAAAATGAATATTTTACCAACATTTAAATTTTTATTCCAGTCAGTTCCTCTTTTTCTGTCAAAATATTTCTTTGACTCACTGGATAAGATCATTTGTTTTTTTATTTGTGGTGGGAAATCACAGAGGGTTCGTTAAACTTTACTGCAGAGATGCAGACTTAGTGGAGGACTTGCATTACCTCATTTTCTAACTTACTATTGGGCTGCTCACATCCATAAACTTTGCTACTGGTTCAAATCTCCTGAATCCTCTTGGTGTAAATTGGAACTATCATCCTGTAGGGGATCTTCTATACCTGCTCTACTTTATTCCTCTTTACCTACAAAACCCTCTATATACTGATAATCAAGTGGTTCTTAACACACTCAAGATCTGGTATCAATTTAGACGGCAGTTTAAATTTGTAGCTGCATCTTCCTTGGGTCCTTTAAATAACAACCATTTATTTCCTCCATCACTTTCGGATTCAACATTTTCAGTGTGGTATGACACAATTTAAACATTTGTATATAGATGGTGTCTTTGATAGTTTTTCCAATTTCTCATCTCACTACAGCCTCCCTGTTACTCATCTGTTTCACTATTTTCAGGCTCGCAATTTTGTCACTAAGTGTTTCTCTAATTTCCCCTCTTTACCTCCAGAGCAGCGATGGGAAACCACACAATCATTTTCTCCTCATCACAGAGGAATCATCTCAAAGTTGTATGATATTATCTTGGCTTTTAGCAATCACTCAAATGTTAAACTTCAGTGTACATGGGAAGAGGAACTAGGAATGCAAATACAGGAAGAGTCCTGGGAACAGGCCATAGAGAGGATACGATCTACCTCCTCTTGTGCTCGTCTTGGACTTATCCAATTTAAGGTCTTGTACAGGAGCATTTCTCTAAGTCTAGACTGTTTAAACTGTATCTGGAAGTGGAAGATGGCTCTCCTTGTCACCTTAGCCACATGTTTTTTCTTTGTCCTGGTCTGAAAGGTTTCTGGGCAGGTTATTTTACTATCATGTCCACTGTTCTTGGGGTAAATCTCCAACCTTGTCCTCTGATTGCTATATTTGGATTTCTGACCCTCACTTGCACTTAACTCTACACAAAAGGACATTATAGCTTTCACATCCTTACTAGCAAGACGTTCCTTATTGTTGCATTGGAAGTCTGATAAATATCCTTCTATCTCCCGATGGCTCAAAGACATTTTTAAAACTTGAGAAAATTAAATACATGTTGAGAGGATGAACAGTCACATTTTCCACAAATGGCACCCCTTTATTTACTATTTCACTAATTTAGAGGTACTACCTGATTGAATGTGTGTCTGTTACTGTTGTACCTTTTGTATTGCATAAATAACCAGTAATATGTGTTTTCTCTGGCTCTTTATTCAGCATTATTCTGCTGGAGTTGGAGGACGTTGCCGCCCTCTGCTGGTGAAAAGAAACCACAGCTGTTGTGTATCCAGTGAGCTCATATCACACTGTTCAGTCTGTATATATCTCAGTCTGTTACATTTCACTGCACACATTTCACTGTTTGTCGTCCTGGAATCAAATCAGGGAAATTAAAATGTGTTTTCTTCTCATATAATAATCACACAGAAATTAACAGATGTTGTGCAGTTTATCACGTCACTACGGACATAATTACATGTGTTAACCAACACCATCAAACTTTTGGTTTCATCATTAGAAACACATGAAACAAGTCAGAGTGTTTCAGGTGGAGTGTCGAGTACATTTGATCATATTTTACTGTCCATTCACAACTTTGTTCACAATGATTCTTTACAATTAAAGCTACAGATGAGTCAATGTTTTCTGTTTCTTACATTTCACTAATAGTTCTGGATTTTATTGGAACAAGAGCCGGAATTCAAAACAACACATGACAGAAAGTACAAGTCAACGCAATTTACACAATTTAATGGAAGAAGTTTAAAATGTAAATGAAGAATCTTTTCAATCAGTTTGAATCATTTTGTACAAAGTTGACTGATGAATTTATTACAAGAAGCTGAAAGATTGATGTGACTGTGATCCTGTACAGACTCAACTGTTCAGCACTGACAATGTTTCTGTGACAGGAGGAGACTCTGCACACTAAACACCACACAGACTCACTGAACCAGAACTGGACCGCAAGAACCCAAATCCAGGATAAAGAGGTTCAGTGAATGTGGTGTTGAAGGTGTGTAGGTGGATCAGTGAGTCAGAGGAGACTCTGTAGAAGGACAGAGTGCCAGCAGGACAGTCCACATACACTGCTACTCTACCAGAGGAGGAGGAGGAGGAGGAGGAGGAGGAGGAGGAGGGGGAGATTTCTGTTTGTCTGTTATTGTGCCAGACAGAGTAACGACCATCATCAAAGCACTCCAGACTCCAGGACTGATCATTCCATCCAAACACACAGTCATCTCTGTCTCCTCTCCTTCTGATTCTTCTGTAACTCACTGATACAGAAACTCTTCCTCTCCACTCGACCTCCCAGTAACAGCGACCAGTCAGACCAGTTCTACACAGCAGCTGAGGACACCACCCGGACTCAAACCTCTCTGGATGATCAGGATATGACTGATCCTTCTCCACACGTGTCATCTTCCTGTTGTTGTCAGACAGTTTGATGTTTCTGTCGACTGTGTTTGTGTCGACTGTGAGCTCACAGGAATCTGATGGAGAGAAAAAGACACAACACAGCTGCAGTTATTAATGTGTCATCAGTGTGATGATGACATCACAGATGTGAATGAGTGATGTCACAGTGTTTTCATGAATGAAAGTAAAAAGACACTCACACTTCCTAAGACCTGGTGTCAACCATCGGACTCCAGCAGGCTCCACCCTGAAAGGAGGAGGGGGGTCAGAGCAGCACATCCTCTTTCAGCATGCAAACATGGACATGACATGACTCTCATACACAGAAACACAATCTGTCCATCAGGCTGCTTCTCCCTGTTCTCCCTGAACCTCTTCACCTCTGCCACTCTCCTCACACACTGAGAGTGAGCCACAGGATGTTGGTGTGTGTGAAAGAGGACCACAACATCTGAGAACACACACAAACCTCCTGTTGGATTTATCACTTCATCTTTATTTTATTGGATGTTGTTGCTGTTTCCTGTGGGCGACCTTACGCTTGCTGTTCGATCCAATGTAAACTTGTGCTTATGTTTCTATATTATAGGACTTTTGGATTTGGACGTCAGAACTTTTGAGGTCCGATTCCTGTTTGAAGCTTGGAGGGCTTTTCTGAATCTCAGCTGCACAGTCTGCTTTTTGTTCTTGCTGTGTTTCTGCTGCTTTGTTTTACTGTGCAAAGAAACAAATACAATTTATACGTAATAAATCACTCAGAAAACATTGGACGTTTGTTCCCGACCTCTGCCACAAAACCAAGTGACAGAGACTCCCAGACTGTTTCCCTCCAGAACCTCACAAGTGTCACTGAACCTGTTTGTGATAGAAACAGTTTCATGGTTTCATGTGTTGACATGTTCATGTTACTATAGTTTGGTGCTGGATTGATATCTGATGTATATTACAGCAGTAATAGTTACTGTGAGGAGAACTTCATGTCATGTTTGATGCCATTAAAAGCAGAAACAATGACAGAAAATGTCTCTCAGTCTGAAATCTGCTGTGGTGAACATGATGTGTCCAGATGTGACCAGAGGAACATCTGACTATGAAGCCAGGAATCTGTCTTTCTTTCTGTCTGTCTGTGGTTCACATGTCTCCAGACATTTTAGCTAACGTTAGCTAGCTAGCTAGCTAAAAGTTCAAATGAAGCAGTGCCGTGTTCCAATATCCATACTTTCCATACTTACTATACTTAGTTTGAGTAAGTAGGGTGTTCCGATATCGATCGCGGCGAAAAGAAGTGTACTTAAAGGACCCGGATGTTGTACACTTTACGCACTCAACGGCCGCCATTTTGTCTACGTAGAGGAAGAGGCGGAGCCAGGCAAAGAGGCTCAGCTCGGAGAACTTTTTTTAAAATGGCTAACGTTACTGGGATGATGACGGCGCCTGCAGCTCCCGAACCTTACAAATGTAAGTTGTTGTTCATATTTACATTTTGCAATCAATCGCCTCTACAATAGTTCTTTTAACTGTATTAACACTTCGCTTGTGGTTACAGTTGTTGTTATCGTCCCGTTTAGCATACTGCAGCTTGTTAGCCATTAGCAGCTATGGCTAATGGCACAAGCTGAGTTAGCAGCTAACTCGATATACAGCGAACAAAATGGTATTTGCCTAGGTATTTATCTTATCTTTGCACCGGAGTAGTAACGTTAGTAGTCTTGAAGACGTGCCACCGCACCAGATGTCTTTTTTGTTATCACACGTCAGCACTAGCTACCCTGCGGTATGGAAACGTGAAACCTAAGTTTGGGGTTCCTTAGGTCACAAACCATAGTCTATTCTTATTGGCATCTTGTTTTTCGGGGTTAGGGACTGATGAGGACACGGCCCATTTTGTGCGGTGGCGTGTGGCTAACACGAAGGTGTTTAGTGGAGGCAGAGCCACGAACGCGGCTGGATACAAGTAAGTGCACACGTACGCCGTTTATTTATAGCTATTGATAGTAAAACAATATACATATCAAATGTTGCTGCTAAATCGCTTGTTGTCTGCTCAATCTGTAGACCGATGTGTTAGACAACTTATATGTATAATATATACGTTTATGTGCCCCTACACGTTAACCAGAGTGTTTCTTGAGGAGAGAGGACTGGTGGGGAGAGTGTCAAGTGCGTTCCTAAAAAAAAAATGGGAGAACCTAAAGCAAAAATACAAGGTTGGTTAGTTTTGTCTGTGCTCACATCATGCCCTACGTCCTTGTCAGCTTTATAGATTCTCTGAGCAGTTATTTCTATGTAGCAGTTGAACTGAAAAATAGAAAAGTATTAATAAACTTGAATTTTTTTTTAAAGCGATCATAACAAAACTTGTGTGTTTTGTTGTTGTTCTTCCTACTACATAGGATCTTAAGAACCCACCGACTGGGGTAAGCACAGAGGGGGGTGAGACCACTGCCGCATCCAGGAAGTGGTTCGAACTAATGCACGAGGCAATTGGGGACAGGCCGTCTGTGACACCACCTGTCCTCATTGCCACGTGTGCCCAGGGCGCGGTGGTGTTGACACCCCCCTCTGTGACTACACCGGCTCAGGTTGAGGCAGCTGAGGAGACTGCCGAGGGCAGTCTGACGCCCACAGTCACCAGAACCTCCACAGCGTCCACCCCAAAAAGGCGGCGGGTGGACGTTGTCGAGGTGCCTCAGGAGCTGAGGGGTCAGGATGAACTGGAGTGGAGAAGAATGCAGGATGAGGAGAGGGAGAGAGAGGAGAGGAGAGAGGCAGAGCAGGCCAGGCAGGCAGCCGAGAGGGAGGAGAAAGAAGAGAGGAGGCACAGAGAGCTGTGTGAGAGGCAGGAGAGGTGGCACCAGGAGGCAGTGATGAGGGAGGAAAGGTGGAAGCAGGAGGTCAGAGCGAGGGATGAGAGGAGGGACAGGGAAGCTGCAGCCAGGGATGAGCGCTTCCTGGCTATTCTGGAGAGGCTGCCTCCAAAATGAGCATTTGTTTTTCTATTTAGTTAATTACAAAGTATATTTAGTTTGGTTATTTTATATATATATATATATATATATATATATATATATATATATATATATATATATATATATAGTTAGAGTTTCACTGTTCATATATATATGTGTTATGTTATGCTATGTTATGTTATACTTGAGTTGTTTTGAATGTTTTATAAATAAATCAGTGAATACACAGGTGTTGAAATTGGCCAAATTATTTAATTAAATGTAATCATGGTCAGGTGCATAACACAGCGCTGCCATTCTGTTTCTTTCCTCAGCTCCAGAGAGGGTGCCTGGGGGTGCTGCCTCCCGTCCTGGATCCTCTTCCTCTGCTGCTCCAGCCACACCCTCCTCTCCATCCTCAGGGTCCAGCACATCTCCCTGGCTCAAGCAGATATTGTGGAGGATGGTGCAGCAGAGGATGACCTCCGGGACGAACAGGACGTCCACCTCCAGTGCCTTCAAAAGGCTGTTGTATGCTGCCTGCTGCTGGCTTCTGAGAGGCTGACGGTAGGGGGTCATCAGGGTTATGGGGTAGGACAGGCAGGGGTACCCACCATCCCCGATAAGGCAGTAACCTGGTGGAGGGTACTGCTTCTCAGTGTACAGTGGGCTGTTCTTCAGTACCCTCGAGTCATGCACTGACCCAGTGTACCCCACACACACATCAATAAACTTAGCAGTGTGGTCGACCACAGCTTGGAGCTGCACTGAATAGAAAAGCTTCAGGTTAAGGTAGCAGTCGGCATCATTGGCGGGTGGCTTCACCCGGACGTGGCAGCCGTCGATGCTCCCAACCACCCTGCTGAAGGCCGCCGATCCTGCCATCCGAGCAAATCCTGCTCCCACAGTCACCAACTCCTCCTCTTTGGGATGGTGGACTGTTTGGGCAAAAAGGGATGCAATCTTTGCACTGGTGGTGTGGATGGCACGATGGACCGATGTGCGTGGCATGTCAAAAGCCCGGGAGACGACACGGTAGGACGTTCCACTGGCCAACCAGAACAAGAACACCAGGCAGGCAATTTCTGGGTCCCAGCCGTGATCTGTGTCGCCCCCCATGGCTTCCATGAGGGCATTAAAAGATCCCCTGGACAAGCGGAAATCCACTCGCAGGTCACTCTGGCCATCAAAAAAAAGCTGAATAATCGGCGCTGTAGCATTCAGCTGACAATACTGCCTGGGGTTGGGAGGCTGTAAAAGAAAGTGGACATTAATCATTATTATTATCATTTGTTTATTATTGAAGTTTATTGAAATTAATTTAATTCTTTGTGCATTTTTAATAAAATCAGTCATTTTTAAGTTGATGTGTTGTCTTTTTTGCATTGCTCCTATTAGGCTACAGTAAATACTGCTAATATGTTGTCTATTACACATTTTAATATTTTCATATTGACATAGTTTTCTTAAGAGAGCAAGGTAATTCTGCACATTGTACTAGGCATGACAAAGCCTCTTTGAAGTTATCTCTGTTATGTGTTTTCACACAGTAACCTGGGTATGTAAAACGTTTGCATTTTCAAATCAAGAATGAAGAAAGACAGCATTAGTAGTACTATTACTAGTACACTAAACTTGATCATTTATGTCATCATAATGTCATGAGTACGACTATAATAACTTGATCACAAAAGTAATCCCCCATTATAACTTAAATGACAGGTCGTACACGAGCTAATGCTGCTGTTGTATGGGATACGTTGGTAAAAAAAAAACATGAATGAAGTAGGATAGGTTTAAATTACACCTACATTGTCTGTAGCCATCAGGAGGAGGAGGTAGCGTTGATGACGTCGTCGGCGCATTCTCCACACACTCCATTTGTTCACCGTTCAAAGAGGGATGTATTTTCGCGGGTGACAAAGCCGCGGCGGCTTTCGCGATCGTAATTTCCGGTAAGTGCACCACAGAGTATGTGATTTGGAACAACACTCACCGGCTGAAATCTGTGTACTTAGCAAGTGCAGATAGTGTACTACGTTTAAGTGTACTCATGGAAGTATGGATATTGGAACACGGCACAGAACTCGCGTGACTAATGGCTGTTAGCTAACATGAGCGGCCTTTAGCCAGCTAGCTATCGTTAACAACCATTAGCTAGCACGCTAAAGGCCGCTAACGTTAGCTGGCTAGTTAACACGAGTCACATGAGTCCTTCTTCATTTGAACTTGTAGCTAGCTAGCTAATGTTAGCGTAAGCTTATCAAGCAGGACTCAAGTGACTAACGGCCGTTAGCTAGCTAGCTACTCCTCACACATTTTGTTACACTTTGAGAGACCAAAAATGAGCGCAGGTGTATTTTGTTTATTTTTGTTTACATGTTTTGTGTTAACAACTTGTTTGGAGTCCTGTTGTGGTAAATTCGGTGAGCCATATTTTCCAGAAATTCCATCACTCTCTGCAGCTGTGAAGACCCTCATTTCAGATAAGGTCACAGAGAGCTCAGGCTATGAAGGTGAAAGTGAATATGAGGCCAGTGTTGCTCTACAATCACCACCTCCTTAACCCACATCTCCCAAACCAACATCAGTGAGTAAATTTTTGTAATGATCAATTAAAAACATAAAACATTCTGTCACTGGTGATTTTCTTTGTTTTTATTCCTGTGTTTCTATCCTTCTTACAATTAATTAAGAGCAACTAGGGAATGAGACTCCACCGGAGTGTCTGACATTGTTGGGAGACTGTAAAATCACAACCCACAGTGAAAGGAAAGGCCCGCACCCTTCTGCTGGGCCTGTTCAGCACTGATGTCCTACTGAAGTCCAACCTGACGGGAGGGGTCAACAAGGTCGGTCCATCTGCAGAGAGACGCAGCCTCTGGACCCCAAGAAGCTTAAAGCTTTACTCAGTAAGACAGTAAAAAAAATGTTTAATGGATTCACATATTTTGCTTAAGTTATTGTAAATGTATTAATTGCTAATTTTGAACGGGAGTGCATGGGGCATGACACGCTAGCATATAAATCTCTATTTTTAAAACGCTAAAAAGGCAAAAAGTGTCGATCCCCGAGTGTGACCTGACAGGCAGGTTCACCATTATTCTCCTGCCTGTCAGGTCACACTCGGGGATCGATGCTTTTTGCCTTTTTAGCCTGACGGCGACGCGCAGGAGGTGCTACTGCTAACGTGAGCAGTTCAAAAACCTTCTTTTTCATAAACTCTGTGTACACAAACAATGTTCTCAATGCTCGTGTTCATGAGTAGAGACCCTGGTGATACTACGAGCAAAGTTTCATGTTGTGTCGAGCCTTTTTAGTGTTCTAAAAATAGCTAGCGTGTGATGCCCCATGCACTCCCGTTCAAAATTAACGTGCCCAAAATCGAAACTACGGTAAATCTTAAAAGTGCCTCTTTCGTCCTAATTATGCTTTCACACGAAGGTTTGACTCATATTCAATCCCAAATAAAGCCTTGGTTGCTTTTGGCGAGAGTTTCACTTGAACATGAATCAGTCACATATTAATGTTATTAACAGCTCACCTCTTTACAGCAGGAGCTGGTTGTCCTTTAAAATGAATGGGATGATCTTTTGACTGGTCACTCTTGAAGGACACACAGCTGGGCTCAGGTCCAGGTTCAGGTTCAGGTCCAGGCTCAGGTCCAGGTCCAAGTCCAGGCTCAGGTCCAGGTTCAGGTCCAGGTCCAGTGGTTTTAGAGGGAGGGCCTCCCTCCTCTCTGTCCTCACACTGATTCATGCTGCTCATCTCACACACACTTTCATCTGGAGAGGAAACACAAATCATTCATCTGCACATCAACTGAAATCAGCCTTTCCATCATGTCTCCTGTCAGAACATCAGCTGCTCCTCCTCTGATTGGCTGCTTCATATCAGTGTCACATGAATGCTGCACTTCTACTGTCAGTCCACTAGATGGTGTCATGGAGCATCAGACTGGAAGTGAGTCGTCTGCTCTGAACACCAGTTTAACCAGCGAGACACGACTGGAATCATAGAAACACCAGTAACAGTGGAGGAAAGTACATTTACTCGAGTACTATACAGAACTACAATTCTGAGGTGCTTCAGTCACGTATTTCCACATTGTGCTACTTTATAACTTTACTTGACAGGTATCTTTACATTATTTACACATTCATATGATCAAGACACAATATCATTAAAACACTGTGATCTATTATTGTAGATGATATATAAAGTCATTAATGTTGGTGTTTTATTCCATGTAAACCATCTGTATTACAGTTTTTGCCGATTGCTTACACACATGTTGCAGACTTTGGCTCACTGTGTCATAACTTAACACACAGGTCGAGTAAGACACAGCACATGTAGATAAACTCCTAACTTACACGGCAAAATGAAACTCTTGAAACAAAACCTAACAATCCCATTTCAAAACTGTTTTTAGCATCAAAACATTAAACACATGCACCTTTGTTTGCACTCTTACCTAGCGGCAACAACACACAGATGTGCTTTATGCAAAACAAACTTTTTTGTGAAAGATTGATCGACTACAGTTGATCTACACACATGATAACAACATGGAGACACTTCAGGTTTTTTTTTTCTTTTTTCAGGTTTTTGCAAAAGTAAAAAAAAACAAAAACAACACAAAGACAAAGACATGGTACAACTAAAATGTTCTACAAAACATAGTGTTGTAAGGGAATGATTGGAAGACGTTTAGGCTTTGGATCTTGTCTCCTGTTGGCATTTGGCCACATCACCTCATCCACATCACAGGCAATGTCCTCCCTTGCCAAGCAACGGAAGAAATATCGCCTTGCATGTCGTATCCAACCCTGTATGGACCTCACCTCAATGTCGCCGCATGCCTCTTCCATGGCTTGTAGAAGAGGCATGCGGGCATGTGGCTGAAGGTCATAACATTTCCAGCGCCATGCTGAAAAGAACTGCTCAACTGGATTAAAAAATTTGGCTGTGCAGGTAGTCAAGTGGTTAGAGCGCATGACATGTATGCAGTGGACCCTGGTTTGAATCCAGCCAGAGGAGCTTTACTGCACGTCACACCCCTCTCTCTCTCCCCTTTCCTGTCTATCCACTGTCAAAAAAAAGGTGTCTATGCCTCAAAAGAATCTTTAAAAAAATGGGGTGTATGGTGGCAAGTTGAGAGCAATAAATCTATTATGGTTGGTGAACCAGTCCCGGACCAGAGCAGCCCGATGGAAACTGACATTATCCCAGAAGACAACAAACTGGGGCTGCTCTGGCCCGTCCTGGACTACTGTGTCATGAAGTGTGTTCAGAAAGAGAATAATGAGGGCTGTGTTGTAGGGGCCGAGGGAGTGATGATGCAGTGTCACTGTTGCCTGCTCCCCTTCATCGTCCTCTTCCTGCTGCTGCTCTTACTCTCTCTCTTCCTCTTTCTGCCTCCATGTTTCCAAAGTTGGCACAAAGGAGCTGAGCTCACATCAGGTGTGTTTGTAGTGCTATGGCTTAGACTGATTGGCCTACAATTAGATTTGTATGTGTGTGAGTCTGTGTGCTTTTCCAATTTTAGTTGAAGAAAGTGTTCAAACGTTGCATTACTTCATCATTTATTTAATTTGATGTCATCTTGTTTTCTGCTTCTGGACCAAATATTAATTTCAGCTCCTCAGTTCAGTACAAACATTATTTCATGTCCGGATTGTTGCGGTTTCTAGTGTTGCTAAGCTAACGACAGCTTGTGTTAACGAGTCAAACATTTTAAATGTGTTACATTACCTTCAGCTGGAGGTTCACACGGACACGACTGTCTGCACCACAACCATCACAGTGAATGAGACTTTGGACCGGCGCCGCCCGAAGAGGCT
This sequence comes from Sparus aurata, assembly GCF_900880675.1. NCBI lineage: Eukaryota > Metazoa > Chordata > Actinopteri > Spariformes > Sparidae > Sparus > Sparus aurata. The sequence continues at coordinate 14,581,270 of NC_044210.1, forward strand.
GTTAGAGTTACACATTAATCACATCGTATGAGTCATATCAGTGAATCTGATGACTTGTGTGTTTAATGAGAGTGTAAAGGTCAAATACATGTTCGGTTGTTGTTACTTTGGTTCAACAAAGCAGCTTTAGTGACTTACAGACCAACATCACTTTAACTGACTGTTAGTTTCTATGAGGTCACTACACAACAACTCACACACAACTCACAAGTTGTCATGAAGAAACATTCAGTTACAACTTGTGTTATAAAATCCTTCAGCTGTGCTGCAGATACAAGAACCTCGTCAAACACACAGTAAAGTTACATGTTAGTGTTTGTGACTGTGATTCAGTTCAGGTCCAGTTTGAATAAAGTGTGTTTGATGACGAGTTAACAAGCAGATTAAACTGATCTCAGTTCAGTCAGAGACAGAAACTTGAGTTCAGACGGTTGGATTTTTCTGTTTATAATGAAAATCGGAATCAAAATATTTTCTTTCTTGACATTCAGTGAGTTTATGTTGTTGACTTATTAGACTCAGTAGTGAACTGGCTGCTTTTACATCTCCAGCAGAAGCTACAGGCTGTCAGACTGTCACCTCTGAGCTACAGAGTGCTGTTAGGAGACAGGACGGACACACAGAGACGTCTTTGACAGGACGTCAACACTGTTGTTCTTCACTCTGCTCAGAATGTTAGCTGGTTAGCTGAATGTTAGCTGGTTAGCTGAATGTTAGCTGGTTAGCTGAATGTTCTTGTAAAGTTAAATCATATCTTACCTTTAAAGGACTGAAAGCAGCAGGTGAGAGCAAACACAGTCCGTCCTCAGCTGCTGACGGTCTCTCAGGTGTGCTTCATCACAGGAGGAGGAGCCCAGGTGAGCTCTCACACTCTGTGTACATGCCCTGATGCCTGCTGGCAGTGAAGAAAAGTGAAGATAAAGCAGCAATCTGATGAAAAACAGCAGGTGGAGAAAACTGGCCGTCCTTTCCTTTGCAGGGATGGCAGCTCGGTGCTAACTTGTTCTTTGGATTGTGTAGTTAGCTGGTCAGCTCTGCGTCGCAGCTCTGCTGCTGACTGATCTGGAATACTAGCAGGATCTTGCATCGCTGCTGTGAGGAGAAGTTCTCTGAGTTTTGACGACCTGGTCAGTCACAGTTTTGAAATCCACAAATCCCCCCTCAGGTCTCAGGATGTTGCTTCACATGTGATCCTGAGAGCACAAATCTACTTGTATAATTTAAGGAGTTCATCTGTCAGTTCATTAATATTGGTAACATCTGGGCAGTTCAGTAACCAGCTGGGCATCGGCTTAGTCTCCATCTTGGCTCAGCAAGAATCATGAACAGAACATCAAGATCAGAAGTTACACAAAGAAAAGGAAAACCCAGATAAACACTATAGTTATGACACTGAATTCACTAAATACCTGTTTCTCAGTTAATCTCTGGGTTAGTGAGAACAGGAAAGTTAGTGATATCAGTTTGTTAGGGTGAGATGCAGAGAGTGGCACCTACAATGATAGAGTCATTTCTGGAGTGTCCAACAGTGTTTGTGTTCACTCCTTGGATTACAATGCTCATTAAGTGGTAGTCAGATTTATTTTGGCAGATTTAAAATTTGGTCCTTCAGGCAGGTTTTGCTGCTGAAGGGCGTCACAAATGTGTCAGGGGCAGGACAGCTGTTATCACTGTCATGGAGGTGCAGAGAGGAGGCGGGGCACTCCTGGACTGATCTGGTCTCCCTTTCAGAGGGATGGGCACTGATGAAGGTGTCATGCATCAGAGACTGGGAACAGTGGCCAGAATATCTTCTGGGGGAAAACTACCTGTGACCTCACTGTGTGTTTCAGAAAGATGGAAGTCATGTAACTTATCTCTGTGTCTGGATGGAGGTTGAGGAGCTGACTTCATTCCCAAGGACTAAGGAGGTCAGTCAGGAAGTGTTCACATGGTCTGAGTGGAGAGGGAGTTAACCTTCCATCAAGGGAGGAGTGTGAACCAGAGGAACCAGAATCACATCGGCTCAACGACTGTGGTGGGGAAAGACGTTCTGACCCAAAGCCTTAACAACTCCTTTATGTGTGTGTTAGAGTCCATTTTGAAATCCACAATGAACGACTTCATCTGCTGGTCCCAACACTGCTCTGAATCTTTTAATCTGCTCTTCATTTCTGTGATGTGATGTCGTCGTCTTATCGTCCTTTATTGATCTCATTCTTTTATTCATCTCTTTATCTGCATTACCTTTTTCTGTTCAGTGTTTATTCTGTAATGTTCTTGATTCTGCTTGATTGTCAGAGCACTTTGTAAACTCTGTGTTTAAAGCTGCTGTATGAATAAAGTTTATTGGAGTAAAAATCATATATTTGTGTGAAGCCTCAGCTTTAAGTATTTCTTTTAAGAATTCTGGAGAACTTCGGCACCTTTTCAGGTTATAAATTAAATTTGGGGAAAAGTGAGTGTTTTCCCATTAATACTGCAGCACGTCATCTTCAACAGTCAGATTCACCTTTTCAATTTAGTCCATCTGGATTTAAATACTGAGGTATTAACGTGACTCGTTCTTTATCGAGCCTTGCATCTGCTAATTTCACTCCCCTTATCTCAAAGATTACATCTGATATTCAAAGATGGGGTAACCTCCCCCTTTCATTAATTGGCAAGATCAATGTTGTTAAAATGAATATTTTACCAACATTTCTATTTTTATTCCAGTCGGTTCCTCTTTTTCTGCCAAAATATTTCTTTGACTCACTGGATAAGATCATTTGTTCTTTTATTTGTGGTGGGAAATCACCTAGGGCTCGTTAAACTTTACTGCAGAGATGCAGACTTAGTGGAGGACTTGCATTACCTCATTTTCTAACTTACTATTGGGCTGCTCACATCCATAAACTTTGCTACTGGTTCAAATCTCCTGAATCCTCTTGGTGTAAATTGGAACTATCATCCTGCAGGGGATCTTCTATACCTGCTCTACTTTATTCCTCTTTACCTACAAAACCCTCTATATACTGATAATCAAGTGGTTCTTAACACACTCAAGATCTGGTATCAATTTAGACAGCAGTTTAAATTTGTAGCTGCATCTTCCTTGGGTCCTTTAAATAACAACCATTTATTTCCTCCATCACTTTCGGACTCAACATTTTCAGTGTGGTATGACACAATTCAAACATTTGTATGTAGATGGTGTCTTTGATAGTTTTGCCAATTTGTCATCTCACTTCAGCCTCCCTGTTACTCATCTGTTTCACTTTTTCAGACTCGCAATATTGTTACTAAGTGTTTCTCTAATTTCCCCTCTTTACCTCCAGAACAGCGATGGGAAACCACGCTATCATTTGCTCCTCATCACAGAGGAATCATCTCAAAGTTGTATGATGTTATCTTGGCTTTTAGCAATCACTCAAATGCTAAACTTAAGTGTACATGGGAAGAGGAACTAGGAATGCAAATACAGGAAGAGTCCTGGGAACAGGCCATAGAGAGGATACGATCTACCTCCTCTTGTGCTCGTCTTGGACTTATCCAATTTAAGGTCTTGTACAGGGAGCATTTCTCTAAGTCTAGACTGTCTAAACTGTATCTGGAAGTGGAAGATGGCTCTCCTTGTCACCTTAGCCACATGTTTTTTCTTTGTCCTGGTCTGAAAGGTTCCTGGGCGGGTTATTTTACTATCATGTCCACTGTTCTTGGGGTAAATCTCCAACCTTGTCCTCTGATTGCTATATTTGGATTCCTGACCCCTCACTTGCACTTAACTCTACACAAAAGGACATTATAGCTTTCACACCCTTACTAGCAAGACGTTCCTTATTGTTGCATTGGAAGTCTGCTAAATATCCTTCTATCTCCCGGTGGCTCGAAGACATCATGTTTTTTTTCAAACTTGAGAAAATTAAATACGGCTGGAGAGGATGAACAGTCAAATTTTTCCACAAATGGCAACCCTTTATTTCCTGTTTCATTAATTTAGAGGTACTACCTGATTGAATGTGTGCCTATTACTGTAAATGTGTTTTCTTCTCATATAATAATCACACAGAAATGAACAGATGTTGTGCAGTTTATCACGTCACTACAGACATAATTACATGTGTTAACCAACACCATCAAACTTTTGCTTTCATCATTAGAAACACATGAAACAAGTCAGAGTGTTTCAGGTGGAGTGTCGAGTACATTTGATCATATTTTACTGTCCATTCACAACTTTGTTCACAATGATTCTTTACAATTAAAGCTACAGATGAGTCAATGTTTTCTGTTTCTTACATTTCACTAATAGTTCTGGATTTTATTGGAACAAGAGCCGGAATTCAAAACAACACATGACAGAAAGTACAAGTCAACGCAATTTACACAATTTAATGGAAGAAGTTTAAAATGTAAATGAAGAATCTTTTCAATCAGTTTGAATCATTTTGTACAAAGTTGACTGATGAATTTATGACAAGAAGCTGAAAGATTGATGTGACTGTGATCCTGTACAGACTCAACTTTTCAGCACTGACAATGTTTCTGTGACAGGAGGAGACTCTGCACACTAAACACCACACAGACTCACTGAGGAACCAGAACTGGACCTGAAGAGCCCAAATCCAGGATAAAGAGGTTCAGTGAATGTGGTGTTGAAGGTGTGGAGGTGGATCAGTGAGTCAGAGGAGACTCTGTAGAAGGACAGAGTGCCAGCAGGACAGTCCACATACACTGCTACTCTACCAGAGGAGGAGGAGGAGGAGGAGGAGATGTCTGTTTGTCTGTTATTGTGCCAGACAGAGTAACGACCATCATCAGAGCACCTCAGACTCCAGGACTGATTATTTAGTCCAAACACACAGTCTCTGTCTCCTCTCCTTCTGAAACTCACTGATATAGAAACTCTTCCTCTCCACTCGACCTCCCAGTAACAGCGACCAGTCAGACCAGTTCTACACAGAAGCTGAGGATACCAGGACTCAAACCTCTCTGGATGATCAGGATATGACTGAACCTCCTTCACACACGTCATCTTCATGTTGTTGTCAGACAGTTTGATCTTTCTGCTGACTGTGTTTGTGTCGACTGTGAGCTCACAGGAATCTGATGGAGAGAAAAAGACACAACACAGCTGCAGTTATTAATGTGTCATCAGTGTGATGATGACATCACAGATGTGAATGAGTGATGTCACAGTGTTTTTATGAATGAAAGTAAAAGACACTCACACTTCCTCAGACCTGGTGTCAACCATCGGACTCCAGCAGGCTCCACCCTGAAAGGAGGAGGGGGGTCAGAGCAGCACATCCTCTTTCAGCATGCAAACATGGACATGACATGACTCTCATACACAGAAACACAATCTGTCCATCAGGCTGCTTCTCCCTGTTCTCCCTGAACCTCTTCACCTCTGCCACTCTCCTCACACACTGAGAGTGAGCCACAGGATGTTGGTGTGTGTGAAAGAGGACGACAACATCTGAGAACACACACAAACCTCCTGTTGGATTTATCACTTCATCTTTATTTTATTGGATGTTGTTGCTGTTTCCTGTGGGCGACCTTACGCTTGCTGTTTGATCCAATGTCAACTTGTACTTATGTTTCTATATTATAGGACTTTTGTATTTGGATGTCAGAACTTTTGAGGTCCGATTCCTGTTTGAAGCTTGGAGGGCTTTTCTGAATCTCACCTGCACAGTCTGCTTTTTGTTCTTGCTGTGTTTCTGCTGCTTTGTTTTACTGTGCAAAGAAACAAATACAATTTATACGTAATAAATCAATCAGAAAACATTGGACGTTTGTTCCCGACCTCTGCCACAAAACCAAGTGACAGAGACTCCCAGACTGTTTCCCTCCAGAACCTCATAAGTGTCACTGAACCTGTTCGTGATTAGAGGTGGATTTCATCGTTCGATGTCGAGATTCAGTTCCCGTCGGTCAGTTCGGCAGGATGACTCGTTCATGTAGTTCGTTCGTTCATTCGTTCAGTCGCACTTCCGGTACAACGGCGGTGATTGTAATGCACAGTTCTCAGCTCCTCGTTCTCAAACGATCATGCTAACGGTCAACATAACAAGCTGTTAATGGCAAATACATAGCTGCAACTACATGATTATGTGTACTTTTGGACAACACGACAGTTAGCAGCTAACAGCTAAAGCCAGCTAGCCAAGAACGAGTGACTAACTGGACGAGAATGACAGGAGAGGAATCATAACCGAACGAGAACGAGAGCTACGAACGAAATGAAATGGGTTTTTTTTTATGTAAACGGTTCTCATTGGCTAAAATTCGACGACAGTGTCCTAGACCCAGCATACGATTGGCTGGCTCTCAGTCCTCCTCACCACTCTGATAACTGAACAGTGAACAACACAGTGACTGGTCTGTGAGAATGAACGAACGAACGAGAGAGAAGTGAAACGGGGAATCAGGTCAGTTCGTTCGCGTTAAAGACTCGTTCGTTCGAACTGATTCGTTCGCGACCGAGCCATCACTATTCGTGATAGAGTTTCATGGTTTCATGTGTTGACATGTTCATGTTACTATAGTTTGGTGCTGGATTGATATCTGATGTATATTACAGCAGTAATAGTTACTGTGAGGAGAACTTCATGTCATGTTTGATGCCATTAAAAGCGGAAACAATGACAGAAAATGTCTCTCAGTCTGAAATCTGCTGTGGTGAACATGATGTGTCCAGATGTGACCAGAGGAACATCTGACTATGAAGCCAGGAATCTGTCTTTCTTTCTGTCTGTCTGTGGTTCACATGTCTCCAGACATGTTAGCTAACGTTAGCTAGCTAGCTAAAAGTTCAAATGAAGCAGGACTCGCGTGACTAACGGCTGTTAGCTAACGCTGGCGGCCTTTAACCAGCTAGCTAACAGTCGCTAACGTTAGCTATATTATCCGCGTTTAGCCAGCTAGCTATCGTTAGCGACCCTTAGCTAGCGCGCTAACGGCCGCTAACGTAGTTATCGTTAGCAACCGTTAGCTAGCACGCTAAAGGCCGCTAACGTTAGCTGGGTAGCTAAAATGAGTCCTTCTTCATTTGAACTTGTAGCTTGCTAGCTAACGTTAGCGTTAGCTAATGAAGCAGGACTCAAGTGACTAACGGCCGTCAGCTAGCTAGCTACTTCAGAACCACTCACACATTTTGTTACACTTTGAGACACCATAAATGAGCGCAGGTGTATTTTGTTTATTTTTGTTTACATGTTATGTGTTTACAACTTGTTTGGAGTCCTGTTGTGGTAAATTCGGTGGGCCATATTTCCCAGAAATTCCATCACTCTTTGCAGCTGTGAAGACCCTCATTTCGGATAAGGTCACAGAGAGCTCAGGCTATGAAGGTGAAAGTGAATATGAGGCCAGTGTTGCTCTACAATCACCACCTCCTTAACCCACATCTCCCAAACCAACATCAGTAAGTCCATTTTTGTAATGATCAATTAAAAACATAAAACATTCTGTCACTGGTGATTTTCTTTGTTTTTATTCCTGTGTTTCTTTCCTTCTTACAATTAATTAGGTGCAACTAGGGAATGAGACTCCACCGGAGTGTCTGCTCATTGTTGGGAGACTGCAAAAGCACAACCCACAGTGAAAGGAAAGGCCCGCACCCTTCTGCTGGGCCTGTTCAGCACTGATGTCCTACTGAAGTCCAACCTGACGGGAGGGGTCAACAAGGTCGGTCCATCTGCAGACAGACGCAGCCTCTGGACCCCAAGAAGCTTAAAGCTTTACTCAGTAAGACAGTAAAAAAAAATGTTTAATGGATTAATATATCTTGCTTAAATTATTGTAAATGGTAAAGGGTAACAAACCTCGGGTTATTCACCGCCTGTGTCTACAGACACCAGCGATACAGCCCAGATGTGCATTTTTATTCAGATGATGTTTACAGATATGACTGTAAAAGAGGAGCTGTTAACATTACTGCTCATGAAAGAACACACGTGGGGAGAGGACATTTTTCAATCATTCAAAGACTTTCAGGAGAAAACCAGCAGCAGCTCCTGGTGTGTAAACTGTGCAGTATTGACGGCTGTTTGTCACCTATGTGCATTACTGCTGTCAATGTTTATGTGCAGCACCAAGGGTTACATTACTCTCTCAATATCAGTTATGCATTGTGTTATATAAAGTATACTCAGTGTATGTGTAAATAAAGAGATGTTTAGTATTTTTTATGTAGGTAGATCATTTCGACCTGGTCATTTTGAAAGTAGCTCACAAATTAAAACAGTGTGTGCACCCTGCTCTACAACGCCACAAACCCTATAATATATTTTGATGGTCCTCTGTTCTGTTGTGACAATAAAACAAACAATTTTATTTTAAACTGCATTATCATATTATTTCACTGAGGACTTATAAGTAACTACAAATAACTAATGTTACAGAAATCTGTTTATGTCTTGTGACACGTTTCTGAATGAATTTTTAAAAATTTAAATATATATATATATTGGCCGATATATTGGAATATCAGATTTTTAAATCACCAAATATTTGTATCGGTATCGGCCTTAAAAATCCTTTACCGATCGGGCTCTAATCTTCAATGATCTTTTATTCTGAAAGTCCTTCCAATAATCAGACTACAGCAGTCTACGTAATAAAAGCTGCATCTCTTCAATCAAACCTGTATCCATCTGCAGCTTCTTTCACGTTTGTCTGCGATAATCTAGTTTTCACATGGCAGCTTTAAGATACAACACTGGGGCCGAACAATCAACAATCAACATGAGCTGCAGACTCTTGATGATGCTCTGTCTCTGCATCGTGATGCATCTTATAATGGAGACATTTCATCACCTCTAACACATTTATGTTGCTTTTACAATTTGTAAGTTGTTTGAAAGTGAACTGAACAAGACTAAAGAGGAAAATGTAAGAGTAATGTTTTATTCTTTTAATAAAATGTTGGACATGTAAAAAAAGACACATCTGCTTTTGTGATTTTATGTGATTAATGGGTTATGAAAATAGTTGTTAGTTGCAGCTCTATAACTTGTGACAACAAACACTACTCTGTGTTGTTTTGGTAGGGAGTGAGTCTCTCCGGTATGTGACAGAGCTACGAGCACGTTGCTGCAGTCACAGTAAAGTGCTGCTGTTATTACTGTAGTCGGACATAAAGTGTGTGGATAGACTCAGTTAGTAACTGAAACCATGTGTTGTTTGCTGCCACAGAGGACAAATTAAAAGTCCAATCATGCAACGTTGTAACGCCATCTTCCTGCATTCAACACTTCCTATAAATCTTTCAAAATAAAGGTCCTGCATTATGTAGTTATTTAACAGATTTTACTTTGAAGCAGCAAAATCAGGAAACATTGGATTTCCACCAGCTGCACTTTAACAGACTCCAGAACAGCTGAGAGTGAAACTGAGTCAGCAGCTCCGAGCCAGGCTGAAGTAAATTACAACAGCATTAAACCAGAGGTCCACCAACTACTGAAGAGAGCTGCAGCTCTGCACAGGTCACATGTCATGTTAATCAATGGAGCAGATGATTGATCACTGAATGTCTTCTTCTGTCATTTGATTTAGCTGGTGGTGCAAAACACTGAAACTTTCCTGCCCCTGCAGGCTGTTATAATGACAACTACCCAAACGCAGCAGAGGTTCATCAATTCTCTGTCGTTGGTCGCTCACACAGAGTGAAGCAGCTCCGCCTTGATTACAAACTGACGTGTAATTTACACAGAAAGCCGACGCTGCGGCTCCTATAGAGGCGTGACCTACACATCATGATGATGTCTGTGTGTTTTTAAGGTGTTACCCCATTTTCATTGTCAATCTAAACCCACGAATAGTTTATAATCATTTATACCATGGTCTGGGGGAATACTCGATTCTGATTGGCTGCAGGGTGTCCATTAACCCCTGATATATGGACACCTACTAAGTAGTTCCAGTCAAATTGACTGTTCACCACTGTAAATTAATGCGCTAGCTGGCGTATCAAATCTGAATATTTTATTTCCAGCACTGAGTGCAGTCTGTCAGTCCTTCAGTATCCTCTGAACACCACAGGGTGGTGACTGTAACACACAAGCTGCAGAAAGTTCACTTCCCCTTTAAACTTACTGATACGCGAATAATCCCATATCCCGTTCACTGTTCAGCTCTCTGCTTCAGGCTGCGGCCGACACACAGTAATGTTACACACGGCCGGTCATTTGTTCCTGAAAATCTTGCTATTGATTTGGGGACAATGACATGACTGGTTAGTTAGCTAATCGTGTTAGCTAGCATACTGTCAAATTATATTTACTGTTTGTCAACCGTATGCAATGTTATTGACTTTGAATCTTGCTAGCATAGCATTAGCTTTCTGGCTCATCGCTGAGCGGACTAGAATATCTCCCGTTGCCAAGTCGTATTTATGATCCGTCCTATTTACTGGAGGAGTGAAAATCGTCTCCGTTGCATAAGAACCTTACGGGAGAGTAATGACTGTTCCAGGTATTAGTCAAACCCTCAGGCGTTACCAGGGAAACTAAGTTATGGCTTGTGAAAAGCTTCATATTTTGATTGTAAAACGCATGAAAATGTAAATTAATGGTCCGAATTTCTTTTCTTTGGCAAGTGACCATGGTATAAGTGGGATAATGCTCTTTGAGGTGTCCATAAACAGGAGTTAATGGGCCTCCGCGTCGTCCATTAACTCCTGTTTATGGACGCCTCGTCGGGCATTATCCCTTACATGGATGCTGTTATAATGTGTAGTGATTTAGAGCTAAAAACGTAACTTTGTCACTCTCAAGGATGTTTGGTGGGTCAGGATCTCACTTGCTTAAGTAAACAATTTCCATCAGTAAACTCTACAATGTCTGACTCACTAACGGAGACAGAGGCTGTTTTCTGGGGGAAAATTCACTGAAGTCACGTGTATCTGCTGTATTTTCTTGCTCAGCTTTTGTTTGGTCCTGTAACTTTGGTTTGTGGGACAATTGTCTTTACTGAGCTGAGTGAAAGACCTGTGTTGTTATCAGACTGTCAGACTGACACGCCCTCGATATGCACAGCTGGATTATTCATTCACACTGGTTCAGTTCGTCAATAATGCGCCCCTGATACTACTTCCAGAGGTGAAAGAGAAATTTCACCCCTCGACGCCTCAGAAAAATTCACACAGAGGCGGAGAATTGGCAGTGTGCAGTGTGAATGTGGCTACTGACTGTCTGTGGCTGCAGCAGGACTCTACATACCTGAGAGTGTCCAGTCTCCAGCCTGGATCCTCCAGTCGAGCAGAAAGCTGCTTCACTCCTGAGTCTCCTGGATGATTGTAGCTCAGGTCCAGCTCTCTCAGATGGGAGGGGTTGGAGTCCAGAGCTGAGGCCAGAGAAGTACAGCCTTCCTCTGTGATCAGACAGCCTGACAGCCTGCAGACACACAAAACAACACACATCACAGATCAGCTGAGAGTCCTGATAATTAAGTGCACATCTGTGTTTTAGGGTTTAACATTTATTATATTCATTATCTTACTTTTCAATAATTAGCACTAAACGTTGAGTATAACTGAAGTCGATGGAAATGCCATTAGTTTTACAAATATTTGGCCATGAACCAACATATTGTACAGATTAAAATGATGACCTGATGATGGCATCAGATGAAAAGTCAGAGGATCACCAAAGAAATAAAAGTTCATCCTGAGGAAAGCATATATTTTAATATATATATTATAGTAAGTTGTCAGACTGTGAACACTATCAGAACATCACACTCCTGTCCACACAGATGTCGTCTCACCTCTGTTGTGGCTCTGTTACTACCTCAGTAGGAGGATCAGAGGTGGAATGAAACTGTTTCCCCATTCCACCTTTGTAACTTTCACACCTACAGTGAGGTGGAATATTGATGCAAGATTCCTGCCTTCAAGAGGCAGTGGGAATGGTTTCTCTGTCTCAACCCAACCAGTTGAGACAGATGGCGGCCCACTACTTAGTCCGCTTGTGCTTGAGATTTATGCCTGTTAAAAGTCATTTTTTTCATGCCACTATAACAACTGCTTGATCATGAGGAAAATGTTGGGTCTCTAAAATCAAATTAATTATATTAGAAGTATGATCAAGACCTGCTCCAATTGTAAAGTTACATGAAATAAAATAATGAATCCTGACCTGAGAGTTTCAAGGACACAGAGTGGACTCTTCAGTTCAGCAGAAAGTAGCTTCACTCCTGAAACCTGCAGGTTGTTGTTACTCAGGTCCAGTTCTCTCAGACAAGAGGACTGGGAGCTGAGAACTGAGGACAGAGCTTCACAGCTTCTCTCTGAGAGGTTACAGTCACTTAGTCTGGATAAAGAATAATGAGAAGAACGAAAATGATTTCTATTTGGGTCAATAACAGCACATTTACTGCATCATGAAAAAACTTCTCAACACTTACAGAGCTTTGTTGGAGGCTTTGACCACTGGCAGCAGCCTCAGAAGAGCCTCCTCTGAAGCAGAGTATTTCCTCAGGTCAAACACATGCAGATCTTTTTCTGATGACAGTAAGATGAAGACCAGAGCGGACCACTGAGCAGGAGACAGTTTATCTGTGGAGAGACGTCCTGAACTCAGGGACTGTTGGATCTCCTCCACTAGAGAACGATCGTTCAGTTCATTCATACAGTGGAACAGATTGATGCTTCTCTCTGGAGAAAGATTGTGACTGATCTTCTTTATGTACTCGACTGTTTCCTGATTGTTTTTTGAGCTACTTCCTGTCTGTGTCTGCAGACCTCGGAGGAGCTTCTGATTGGTCTGCAGTGAAAGACCCAGGAGGAAGCGGAGGAACAAGTCCAGGTGTCCATTTGGACTCTGTAATGCCTTCTTCACAGCACTCTGGTAGAAACGTGTTGATTTTCCTCCAAAGACGTCAGACCACCAGGATGTTGACTGCTCTTCATCTGACAACAGATTGACTCCAGAGTTGATGAACATCAGATGGACATGAAGAGCAGCCAGAAACTCCTGAACACTCAGATGGATGAAGCAGAACACCTTGTCCTGGTACAGTCCTCTCTCCTCTTTAAAGATCTGTGTGAACACTCCTGAGTACACTGAGGCTGCTCTGATATCGATGCAACACTCTGTCAGGTCTGATTCATAGAAGATCAGGTTTCCTTTCTGCAGCTGATCAAAAGCCAGTTTTCCCAGAGACTCAATCATCTTCTTGCTCTCTGGAGTCCAGTGTGGATCTGTCTCAGCTCCTCCATCAAACTTGACCTTCTTCACTTTGGCTTGAACGATCAGGAAGTGGATGTACATCTCAGTCAGGGTCTTGGGCAGCTCTCCTCCCTCTCTGGTCTTCAACACATCCTCCAGAATTGTAGCAGTGATCCAGCAGAAGACTGGGATGTGGCACATGATGTGGAGGCTTCTTGATGTCTTGATGTGGGAGATGATTCTGCGGGCCTGCTCCTCACCTCTGAATCTCTTCCTGAAGTACTCATCCTTCTGTGGGTCAGTGAACCCTCTGACCTCTGTCACCATGTCAACACACCCAGGAGAGATCTGATTGGCTGCTGCAGGTCGTGTGGTTATCCAGAGGCGAGCAGAGGGAAGCAGTTTGCCCCTGATGAGGTTTGTCAGCAGCACATCCACTGAGGTGGACTCTCTAACATCAGTCAGGATCTCAGTGTTGTGGAAGTCCAGAGGAAGTCGACACTCATCCAGACCGTCAAAGATGAACACAACCTGGAAGTCTTCAAAGCTGCAGATTTCTTTGGCTTCAGTGAAGAAGTGATGAACAAGTTCCACCAAGCTGAACTTTTTCTCTTTCAGCACATTCAGCTCTCTGAAAGTGAATGGAAATGTTAACTGTATGTCCTGGTTGGCTTTGTCTTCAGCCCAGTCCAGAGTGAACTTCTGTGTTAAGACTGTTTTCCCGATGCCAGCCACTCCCTTTGTCATCACTGTTCTGATTGGTTCATCTCCTCCAGGTGAGGTTTTAAAGATGTCTTCTTGTCTGATTGTTGTTTCTGGTCTGTGTGGTTTCCTGGATGCTGTTTCAATCTGTCTGACCTCATGTTCATCATTGACCTCTGCAGTCCCTCCCTCTGTGATGTAGAGCTCTGTGTAGACCTGATTCAGAAGGGTTGGGTTTCCTGCTTTAGTGATCCCCTCAAAAACACACTGGAACTTCTTCTGAAGGTTAGATTTAAGTTTACGCTGACAAACTGCAGAATGACTTTCTAAATAAAAAAACACAACAAACACAATCATTAAGTTACTTATAAAGACAATAAGACAATTTCCTCCCCCTAAACATTGTATATATAAACAGATTCACCATCATCAGACTTCAGTAGACGTTTTCTTGATCCATCATGTTAAATCTTTAGAGAAATCCTCTTACTGCTCTGCAGACGGTCAGCCAGCTCCTCCTGCTTCATTCTCCTCAGGAAGTGAAGTGTGATCTTCAGAAATGCCTCTCTGCTGCTCCTCCTCTGCTCTACATCCTCACCGTCCAACACCTCCTTATCCTCCCTCTGACTCTCGAAGCATTCTGGGTAATCTGAACTCAGAACCTTCTGGATCTTCTTCAGCTCGTTCTTCACAAAAGTCACAACGTTCTCCTCCAGCAGCTGAAACAGAATATCATGTGAATGACAACATTTAACATCAGATCCATGTTGGACAGATTCACCACTGGTCTGTAAAGTGCAGCATGGAGATTATTGTGAACAGACTGGATGTAAAAGTAGTTGTTGTTCATGTACAGACCATAAATATGGAGTCCAGGTGTGTCTGATGCTGCTGGACAGACGGACCTCTGGGAACCTCTGAGCTCTCCTGGTCGACTCTGTGGAGGAATCATGAAGAATCAGTCACATTGTGTCTGTCCACTCAGAGACAAACACAAGCTGAAGGTCCTTTGAGTTAAAGTGTTAATGACATCATTGAATCAGATGGTTTCATCTGACATCACAGTGTTGGTCGTACTGCTGATCCCACTGTGAATCAACAGTCAGTCAGTTTACTGGGTTGGTTCAGCAGCTTGTCTGGTTTAGTCCCTCCAGCTCTTGACCCGTTTAATACTGTGGACAGCAACACACAGCTAACACAAGCTAGCTGGATGCTAATTGTCCAGTGCAAATTGGTGAGGAGTCTCAATAAACTTGTTTTATAACTGGTGGTCTGTCTTAGCATCAGCAGGGATGGGTGACAGTGGACCAAGATCAGGAGTTTACGACATCTTGACATAACACTGACATGTCTCAACTTCTGTGGTCACATGGCAGAAAACCAGGAAATGATGACTTGATGGAGGAACATATATGTGGAGGCACAAGTATCCTTTGTTAGCAGCTAGCACCTGAATAAAATCATGATGTTACACTCAACTAGTCATCAGACAAATGTTAAACTGGACTGAAGAGATGAAGACTGGTTTCACATGTGAGAATATAAATGTCTAAAGAAGAACGATGCTTAAAAAAACAACAAGTTTAAACAAATTTCTCTGAATAAATATAAAACATGAATCAGTCACATATTAATGTTATCAACAGCTCACCTCTTTACAGCAGGAGGTTTTTGTTTTTGTCTGAAAAACTTAATGAGACGACCTATTGACTCGTCACTCTTGGAGGACACACAGCTGGGCTCAGGTCCAGGTCCAGGTCCAGTAGAGGCTGGTCTCCTGTTAGACAGAGAAGAAGACCACCAGAGATGTTAAGTCACTTTCTAGTCTTCAGACACAGAAGCTTCTGTCCATAAAATAGTGGAAAACATCAGGAATAAACTTTCAGAGAATATTGGACCAAACTAATTCAATAAAGTGAAAGAGTTGAAGACTGGTTCTATTGGGCAGCTTTCTAAAGTGAGAATATAAATTTAAGTGAAGAAGAACGAAGCTGAAAATAAACATAGTTTTAAAAAAACAGTTAAAACATGAATCAGTCATATTTTCATGTTATTAACAGCTCACCTCTTTACAGCAGGAGCTGGTTGTCCTTTAAAGTTAATGAGACGACCTTTTGACCGGTCACTCTTGAAGGACACACAGCTGGGCTCAGGTCCAGGTCCAGGTCCAGGTCCAGGTCCAGGTTCAGGTCCAGGTCCAGGTCCAGTGGTTTTAGAGGGAGGGCCTCCCTCCTCTCTGTCCTCACACTGATTCATGCTGCTCATCTCACACACACTTTCATCTGGAGAGGAAACACAAATCATTCATCTGCACATCAACTGAAATCAGCCTTTGGGTCAGAAACACTCTTGTAGGACAAAATGTCTGAAAGTCGACTTCCTCTTCTAACATTTAAACTCAGAGCACATTATTCCACAACTCACTGACTCTATTAATACATATTTCACTAAATGGCTGCTACAGGACAACAACCAAAACTAAATCATGTCATTAAATCTGTTTGTATTCTGTTTTTTTACTGTTCTCTACTAATAAAATCGCTCACAGCAGTGACGTGAAATCTGGAGACAAATGTGAAAATGTCTTCTGACAGAAAAGAGACAGTGGACTGATCCAGGACCTGTCTTCACAGATCTGCAGGAAGGAAAGTGATGTCATCAGTCTGAGTCTTATTTCAAAATAAAAGACTTTTGTCATACAGTAACACCAGTGACTCCAGAGGACGATCTCTCATGACATGTTTTATAATATTTACTTTGAATGTTACTTATGTCATTTCTACATAAACATTATCACATTTTAAAGGGTATAAAAACAGTCACTTTCCTTCTGTACATGACTGTGGAGACTTTCTGTGGAGCTTGGGGTGTTAAATAACTGATTAAAAACAAATACTGACAAGTTGATTTAACAAAGAAGCAGAAATTGTTCTAATAACCTGTTGTGTTATTATAAAATATGAAAGTCTCAGGTGTGTTCAGGTGGGTTTTGTCTGTAGAGGCTATGACGTCTCTCACTGACGTCATGTCTCCTGTCAGAACATCAGCTGCTGGACTTGGATCAGTCCACTAGATGACGTCATGACGCTGTGGTGGAGTCAACACACACGTTTCTCTGATATCTTTTAATCTAAAAGAGTCAATCTGGTCATCTGTTGTTTATTTAAAACATTTATCTGCAAAGTAAAAATTAGAATCTTTTCCTCTGAGAAGTAATCAGGAGCAGAAATGCTCAAGTAACGTAACGGGCACTTTAAGTACTAACACTGAGAGCCGACGTATTCCTGCTGACTGTTGCTCAGTGATGAAGTTATATTTGTATTAATTAAATAAACCTTCAGACTCCTGGATGTCCTCTTACTGCCTCCTCATCAGTCCTGGACTGTAAATACAACCACAGATTATTCACCGACACCAACAGCTGCTCTCCAGCCGCGTTTAGTGCGTCACACAGCGGGAGAGCGACGGCTCGTCTCGGCCTCCTCCACAGGCTGATTCAGGCAGGAGAAGCTGCCTTCAGTCATCAGTAAGTGGAGCTACACAGTGACAACCACTCTGTGTTCACACACTGACCAACTAACTCCACTTCTACTCTCATTTCACCCGCTACACTCCCACAGTGATCCAATAACGACGCTGCATTTTGACTAATCAAGTTGCAGAAGCACCATGACAGTGAGCAGTAAACATTAGTTCATGTTCCAGCCTGCAGCTTCTCTCTCGTCAGTCTATCCTGCTAAGCCGAACACTGCAGCTCCTGATCCGTCTGTTCTGCACTGCAACTTTATTCTTCCACATTTTGGAGGCAAATATTTTACTTTTTACTCAACTACATCTGTCTGATAACTTTAGTTACATTACAGATTACATGCTGCATCAGAGCAGAGATTGAAAACTGGTTTTCCTGCGTTTCACAACTGATGACAAGTTAACAAACCTTCATGTGAACAAACAGGTCGACTTGGTTTGTTGGCAGGAGTTCAGTTTTAACTTTGGTTGTTTTCACAGTGACGGTCGACTCAAAGCACACAAGGAAAAACTGATTCAATCACAGTAAACATGAAGAGACTCAGTCTGACAAAAAGTCACAGATCATAGAAGAGTTAATTAATTAATCAAATACAGATGTACAAACAGGAAGTAACAGTGTGGAAAGATTGAATCACTGCTGTCATCAAGTAGGAAATGTAGCTCATGACAGCAGAGTTTCTTCATCAAAGGTGTGTCCTGTTACCTGTCAGGGTTCTGACCCGTTACAAGTCCAGATGAGCTCAAACAGGATGTGTCACTTCTTCTGCAGACACGACAGACGCTGCTGGTTTCTGTTGATCCGACTGACAGCCGTCACATCCTTAGATCTTTAGGTCCAAATGGAGATGCATCAGAATCACATGACAGCAGACAGGCAGAGTGAGCTGGAGTCAAACTGGACAAACAGATGTGCACCAATCCTGCTCTGGTTCAATGATTGTGTCAGTGCAGTGATCATCTCTGATCTTTTCACTGCACTTACTGCGTTTTGCACTCTGGTTAGACAGAATTTCATTGCAATGACTATAAAGTTGAATGAATCTCATCATATTTTCATTATTAGTCTATATTAGTCTCATGTATAGCACACATCAAGCATCTGTTTCTTTATTAAAATGTAACATGCAGTGGTCACATATACTTCTCTTCTCTCTTCAGATGCACTTTTAAAATACTTCACCACCAGCCCAGCGACACAGCATCAGGAGCTCCCTCAACACAGCATGTTTTTATTTTGGTATGTTAATAGAATATTCTTTAGCATGTTTGTGCAATACCTCATTTATATTGTATTTTTAATTCATCACCTGTTTCTTTCTTCAGTTTTTATTTGGTGTGATATTTTTGACTTATAAGAAATAAAATCTTGATCACAAGCGTGCAGTTTCTGTGTGAGTGCGTGAAAATTGATTGTGAAATTGACTGCGATGCAAGAGGGTGCAGCTAAAATCTTTCCCAGGGCACCGAACTGGTCAGGGACAGCACTCCAACGACTTGTTTTACATTTAAAGAGCACCTGAATGAGTCAACAGTCAGCAGAATGAATCAAATCAAGAGACAATACAAGACTAAACTTGTTACCTTGGTTTGTTGGCACGACTTCACTTCTGACTTCAGTTGTTTTCACAGTGACGGTCGAGGGGACAGACATTCAAAATGGTGTCAGTGCTGCTCAGCGCCTCTGAAGAGAAAATGAAACAGGTCGGACAGTTAATGTTTGATTTGTAGAAAACATGTAAAAAGGTTCATAAATCCTGTTGAATTTCACAATTTGACTGGCTGCTGTCTGTAAAATTAAACTTTAATTAATTAGTCCAACATCTGTGTGTCACAGTGCAGATTTACCTTCACTTGACCCTTTAAACCACATTAACAACATGTCCAAACAGCTCATCTGTCATTTTGCATCCAGTCTTATAAAGCCTCAGTGTTTTATATGTAAACAGTGTTCATCAGCTAACAACACATGGAGCTGTGCTGCTGATCCACACAAGCTCCTCGTCAAACACACAGTAAAGTTACATGTTAGTGTTTGTGACTGTGATTCAGTTCAGGTCCAGTTTGAATGAAGTGAGTTTGACGACGAGTTAACGAGCAGATTAAACTGATCTCAGTTCAGTCAGACAGAGAAACTTGAGTTCAGACAGTTGGATTTTTCTGTTTAAGAAAATAGGAGCCAAATATTTCCTTTCTTGACATTTAGTGAGTTTATGTTGTTGGCTTATTAGACTCAGTAGTGAACTGGCTGCTTTTACATCTCCAGCTGAAGCTACAGGCTGTCAGACTGTCACCTCTGAGCTACAGAGTGCTGTTAGGAGACAGGACAGACACACAGAGACGTCTTTGACAGGACGTCAACACTGTTGTTCTTCACTCTGCTCAGAATGTTAGCTGGTTAGCTGAATGTTAGCTGGTTAGCTGAATGTTAGCTGGTTAGCTGAATGTTACTGTAAACAGTACAATAACAGTCCTGACTGTTGTGAAACACATCAGACCTCAGATCAGACTGAACTCACCTTCTTATCACAGTGTCATCATTCAAAGCACCAGGACAAACCACAGCTTCTCTCTGCCTGCTCACACAGGCAGCCATCTTGGCTCAAAGACCAGGCAGTTTCCCAGCTGATGTTGGTGTGTGAAAGCAGTACAGGCCTTAAAGCAACTTCATGTTGTCATATATATAATATTTTCCATTTATTGATCATTTGTGCTGAAACTGAAGTGAAACAGTGAAGATAAAGCAGCAGTCTGATGAAAAACAGCAGGTGGAGGAAACTGGCCGTCCTTTCCTTTGCAGGGATAGCAGCTCGGTGCTAACTTGTTCTTTGGATTGTGTAGTTAGCTTGTCAGCTCTGCGTCGCAGCTCTGCCGCTGACTGATCTGGAATACTAGCAGGATCTTGCATCGCTGCTGTGAGGAGAAGTTCTCTGAGGTTTGACGACCTGGTCAGTCACATTTTTGAAATCCACAAATCCCCCCTTAGGTCTCAGGATGTTGCTTCACATGTGATGAGAGCACAAATCTACTTGTATAATCCAGAGTTTTAAGGAGTTCATCTGTCAGTTCATTAATATTGGTAACATCTGGGCAGTTCAGTAACCAGCTGGGCATCGGCTTAGTCTCCATCTTGGCTCAGCAAGAATCATGAACAGAACATCAAGATCAGAAGTTACACAAAGAAAAGGAAAACCCAGATAAACACTATAGTTATGACACTGAATTCACTAAATACCTGTTTCTCAGTTAATCTCTGGGTTAGTGAGAACAGGAAAGTTTGTGATATCAGTTTGTTAGGGTGAGATGCAGAGAGTGGCACCTACAATGATAGAGTCATTTCTGGAGTGTCCAACAGTGTTTGTGTTCACTCCTTGGATTACAATGCTCATTAAGTGGTAGTCAGACTTATTTTGGCAGATTTAAAATTTGGTCCTTCAGGCAGGTTTTGCTGCTGAAGGGCGTCACAAATGTGTCAGGGGCAGGACAGCTGTTATCACTGTCATGGAGGTGCAGAGAGGAGGCGGGGCACTCCTGGACTGATCTGGTCTCCCTTTCAGAGGGATGGGCACTGATGAAGGTGTCATGCATCAGAGACTGGCAACAGTGGCTAGAATATCTTCTGGGGAAAAACTACCTGTGACCTCACTGTGTGTTTCAGAAAGATGGAAGTCATGTAACTTATCTCTGTGTCTGGATGGAGGTTGAGGAGCTGACTTCATTCCCAAGGACTAAGGAGGTCAGTCAGGAAGTGTTCACATGGTCTGAGTGGAGAGGGAGTTAACCTTCCATCAAGGGAGGAGTGTGAACCAGAGGAACCAGAATCACATCGGCTCAACGACTGTGGTGGGGAAAGACGTTCTGACCCAAAGCCTTAACAACTCCTTTATGTGTGTATTAGAGTCCATTTAGAAATCCACAATGAACGACTTCATCTGCTGGTCCCAACACTGCTCTGAATCTTTTAATCTGCTCTTCATTTCTGTGATGTGATGTCGTCGTCTTATCGTCCTTTATTGATCTCATTCTTTTATTCATCTCTTTATTTGCATTACCTTTTTCTGTTCAGTGTTTATTCTGTGATGTTCTTGATTCTGCTTGATTGTCAGAGCACTTTGTAAACTCTGTGTTTAAAGCTGCTGTAGAAATAAAGTTTATTGTAGTAAAAATCACATATTTGTGTGAAGCCTCAGCTTTAAGTATTACTTTTAAGTATTCTGGATAACTTTCGGCACTTTTTCCTTTTATAAATTAAATTGGGGAAAAGTGAGTGTTTTCCCATTAATACTACAGCACGTCATCTTCAACAGTCAGATTCATCTTTTCAATTTAGTCCATCAGGGTTTAAATACTGAGGTATTAACGTGACTCGTTCTTTATCAAGCCTTGCATCTGCTAATTTCACTCCCCTTATCTCAAAGATTACATCTGATATTCAAAGATGGGGTAACCTCCCCCTTTCATTAATTGGCAAGATCAGTGTTGTTAAAATGAATATTTTACCAACATTTCTATTTCTATTCCAGTCAGTTCCTCTTTTTCTGCCAAAATATTTCTTTGACTCACTGGATAAGATCATTTGTTCTTTTATTTGTGGTGGGAAATCACCGAGGGTTCGTTAAACTTTACTGCAGAGATGCAGACTTAGTGGAGGACTTGCATTACCTCATTTTCTAACTTACTATTGGGCTGCTCACATCCATAAACTTTGCTACTGGTTCAAATCTCCTGAATCCTCTTGGTGTAAATTGGAACTATCATCCTGTAGGGGATCTTCTATACCTGCTCTACTTTATTCCTCTTTACCTACAAAACCCTCTATATACTGATAATCAAGTGGTTCTTAACACACTCAAGATCTGGTATCAATTTAGACGGCAGTTTAAATTTGTAGCTGCATCTTCCTTTATCACACTACTCAGACTGCCTGGGAAAGTCTACTCCAAGGTGCTGGAAACGAGGGTCCGGCCGATTGTCGAACCTCAGATTGAAGAGGAACAATGCGGATTCCGTCCTGGTCGTGGAACAACGGACCAGCTCTTTACTCTGGCAGGGGTCTTGGAGGGGGCCTGGGAGTACAATCTCCCAGTCCACATCTGTTTTGTGGATCTGGAGAAGGCGTACGACCGGGTCCCCCGAGATGTTCTGTGGGAGGTGCTGCGGGAGTATGGGGTGAGGGGGTCCCTTCTCAGGGCCATCCAATCCCTATATTCTCAAAGCGAGAGCTGTGTGCGTATACTCGGGAGTAAGTCGGACTTGTTCCAAGTGGGTGTTGGCCTCCGCCAGGGCTGTGCCTTGTCCCCAATCCTGTTTGTGATATACATGGACAGGATTTTGAGGCGCAGTGGTGGTATGGAGGGGTTACAGGTCGGTGACCTTAAGATCGCATCACTGCTTTTTGCGGATGATGTGGTCTTGATGGCATCATCGGCTGTAGATCTACAGCGCTCATTGGATCAGTTCGCAGCTGAGTGTGAAGCGGCAGGGATGAGGATCAGCACCTCTAAATCTGAGGCCATGGTTCTCAGTAGGAAACCGGTGGATTGCCTACTCCAGGTGGGGAATGTGTCCTTGCCCCAAGTGAAGGAGTTCAAGTACCTCGGGGTTATGTTCACGAGTGAGGGGATGATGGGGCGTGAGATTGACAGGAGAGTCGGAGCAGCGGGTGCGGTGTTGCATGCGCTTCACTGCACGGTTGTGACGAAAAGGGAGCTGAGCCGAAAGGCAAAGCTCTCGATCTACCGGTCAATCTTCGTCCCTACCCTCACCTATGGTCATGAGCGATAGGTCATGACCGAAAGAATGAGATCGCGGGTACAAGTGGCCGAAATGGGTTTTATTCGCAGGGTGGCTGGGGTCTCCCTTAGAGATAGGGTGAGAAGCTCAGCCATCCGGGAGGGACTCGGAGTAGAGCCGCTGCTCCTCTGCGTGGAAAGGAGCCAGTTGAGGTGGTTTGGGCATCTAATGAGGATGCCACCAGGGCGCCTTCCTAGGGAGGTGTTCCTGGCACATCCAACTGGGAGGAGACCTAGGGGTAGACCCAGGACCAGTCGGAGGGATTATATCTCTTCTCTGGCCTGGGAGCGCCTGGGGATTCCCCAGTCAGAGTTAGCCAATGTGGCTGGGGAAAGGGATGTCTGGGACTCGCTACTGAAGCTGCTGCCCCCGCGACCCGAATCTGGATAAGCGGTTGACAATGGATGGATGGATGGATCTTCCTTGGGTCCTTTAAATAACAACCATTTATTTCCTCCATCACTTTCTGACTCGACATTTTCAGTGTGGTATGACACAATTCAAACATTTGTATGTAGACGGTGTCTTTGATAGTTTTGCCAATTTGTCATCTCACTTCAGCCTCCCTGTTACTCATCTGTTTCGTTATTTTCAGACTCGCAATCTTGTTACTAAGTGTTTCTCTAATTTCCCCTCTTTACCTCCAGAGCAGCGATGGGAAACCATGCTATCATTTGCTCCTTATCACAGAGGAAATCATCTCAAAGTTGTATGATATTATCTTGGCTTTTAGCAATCACTCAGATGCTAAACTTAAGTGTACATGGGAAGAGGAAGTAGGAATGCAAATACAGGAAGAGTCCTGGGAACAGGCCATAGAGAGGATACGATCTACCACCTCTTGTGCTCGTCTTGGACTTATCCAATTTAAGGTCTTGTACAGGGAGCATTTCTCTAAGTCTAGACTGTCTAAACTGTATCTGGAAGTGGAAGATGGCTCTCCTTGTCACTTTAGCCACATGTTTTTTCTTTGTCCTGGTCTGAAAGGTTTCTGGGCAGGTTATTTTACTATCATGTCCACTGTTCTTGGGGTAAATCTCCAACCTTGTCCTCTGATTGCTATATTTGGATTCCTGACCCCTCACTTGGACTTAACTCTACACAAAAGGACATTATAGCTTTCACATCCTTACTAGCAAGACGTTCCTTATTGTTGCATTGGAAGTCTGCTAAATATCCTTCTATCTCCCGGTGGCTCAAAGACATCATGTTTTTATTAAAACCTGAGAAAATCAAATACACGTTGAGAGGATGAACAGTCAAATTTTTCCACAAATGGCAACACTTTATTTCCTATTTCACTCATTTAGAGGTACTACCTGATTGAATGTGTGTCTGTTACTGTTGTACCTTTTGTTTTGCATAAATAACCAGTAATATGAGTTTTCTCTGGCTCTTTATTCAGCATTATTCTGCTGGAGTTGGAGGACGTTGCCGCCCTCTGCTGGTGAAAAGAAACCACAGCTGTTGTGTATCCAGTGAGCTCATATCACACTGTTCAGTCTGTATATATCTCAGTCTGTTACATTTCACTGCACACATTTCACTGTTTGTCGTCCTGGAATCAAATCAGGGAAATTAAAATGTGTTTTCTTCTCATATAATAATCACACAGAAATGAACAGATGTTGTGCAGTCTATCACGTCACTACGGACATAATTACATGTGTTAACCAACACCATCAAACTTTTGGTTTCATCATTAGAAACAAATGAAACAAGTCAGAGTGTTTCAGGTGGAGTGTCAAGTACATTTGATCATATTTTACTGTCCATTCACAACTTTGTTCACGATGATTTTTTACAATTAAAGCTACAGACGAGTCAATGTTTTCTGTTTCTTACATTTCACTAATAGTTCTGGATTTTATCGGAACAAGAGCCGGAATTCAAAACAACACATGACAGAAAGTACAAGTCAACGCAATTTACACAATTTAATGGAAGAAGTTTAAAATGTAAATGAAGAATCTTTTCAATCAGTTTGAATCATTTTGTACAAAGTTGACTGATGAATTTATTACAAGAAGCTGAAAGATTGATGTGACTGTGATCCTGTACAGACTCAACTGTTCAGCACTGACAATGTTTCTGTGACAGGAGGAGACTCTGCACACTTAACACCACACAGACACACTGAGGAACCAGAACTGGACCTCGAGAACCCAAATCCAGGATAAAGAGGTTCAGTGAATGTGGTGTTGAAGGTGTGGAGGAGGATCAGTGAGCCAGAGGAGACTCTGTAGAAGGACAGAGTGCCAGCAGGACAGTCCACATACACTGCTACTCTACCAGAGGAGGAGGAGGAGGAGGAGAAGAAGGAGGGGGAGGAGAGGACTGTTCTTCTGTTATTGTGCCAGACAGAGTAACTACCATCATCAGAGCAGTCCAGACTCCAGGACTGATCATTCTCTCCAAACACACAGTCATCTCTGTCTCCTTTCCTTCTGATTCTTCTGTAACTCACTGATATAGAAACTCTTCCTCTCCACTCGACCTCCCAGTAACAGCGACCAGTCAGACCAGTTCTACACAGCAGCTGATGCCACCAGGTCTCAAACCTCTCTGGATGATCAGGATATGACTGATCCTCCTCCACATGTGTCATCTTCCTGTTGTTGTCAGACAGTTTGATCTTTCTGCTGACTGTGTTTGTGTCGACTGTGAGCTCACAGGAATCTGATGGAGAGAAAAAGACACAACACAGCTGCAGTTATTAATGTGTCATCAGTGTGATGATGATATCACAGATGTGAATGAGTGATGTCACAGTGTTTTCATGAATGAAAGTAAAAAGACACTCACATCTCCACGGACCTGGTGTCAACCATCGGACTCCAGCAGGCTCCACCCTGAAAGGAGGAGGGGGGTCAGAGCAGCACATCCTCTTTCAGCATGCAAACATGGACATGACATGACTCTCATACACAGAAACACAATCTGTCCATCAGGCTGCTTCTCCCTGTTCTCCCTGAACCTCTTCACCTCTGCCACTCTCCTCACACACTGAGAGTGAGCCACAGGATGTTGGTGTGTGTGAAAGAGGACGACAACATCTGAGAACACACACAAACCTCCTGTTGGATTTATCACTTCATCTTTATTTTATTGGATGTTGTTGCTGTTTCCTGTGGGCGACCTTACGCTTGCTGTTTGATCCAATGTCAACTTGTGCTTATGTTTCTATATTAGAGGACTTTTGGATTTGGACGTCAGAACTTTTGAGGTCCGATTCCTGTTTGAAGCTTGGAGGGCTTTTCTGAATCTCAGCTGCATAGTCTGCTTTTTGTTCTTGCTGTGTTTCTGCTGCTTTGTTTTACTGTGCAAAGAAACAAATACAATTCATACGTAATAAATCAATCAGAAAACATTGGACGTTGGTTCCAGACCTCTGCCACAAAACCAAGTGACAGAGACTCCCAGACTGTTTCCCTCCAGAACCTCACAAGTGTCACTGAACCTGTTTGTGATAGAAACAGTTTCATGGTTTCATGTGTTGACATGTTCATGTTACTATAGTTTGGTGCTGGATTGATATCTGATGTATATTACAGCAGTAATAGTTACTGTGAGGAGAACTTCATGTCATGTTTGATGCCATTAAAAGCAGAAACAATGACAGAAAATGTCTCTCAGTCTGAAATCTGCTGTGGTGAACATGATGTGTCCAGATGTGACCAGAGGAACATCTGACTATGAAGCCAGGAATCTGTCTTTCTTTCTGTCTGTCTGTGGTTCACATGTCTCCAGACATGTTAGCTAACGTTAGCTAGCTAGTTAAAAGTTCACATGAAGCAGGACTCGCGTGACTAACGGCTGTTAGCTAACGTTGGGGTCCGTTAGCTAGCGCGCCAAAGGTCGTTAAGGTAGCTAGCGCTAGCGACCGTTAGCCAGCGCGCTAAAGGACGCTAACGTTAGCTAGCTAGCTAACGTGAGTCACATGAGTCCTTCTTCATTTGAACTTTTAGCTAGCTAGCTAAGGTTAGCGTTAGCTAAGGAAGCAGGACTCAAGTGACGAACGGCCGTTAGCTAGCTAGCTACTTCAGAACCCCTCACACATTTTGTTACACTTTGAGACACCAAAAATGAGCGCAGGTGTATTTTGCTTATTTTTGTTTACATGTTATGTGTTTACAACTTGTTTGGAGTCCTGTTGTGGTAAATTCGGTGGGCCATATTTCCCAGAAATTCCATCACTCTTTGCAGCTGTGAAGACCCTCATTTCAGATAAGGTCACAGAGAGCTCAGGCTATGAAGGTGAAGGTGAATATGAGGCCAGTGTTGCTCTACAATCACCACCTCCTTAACCCACATCTCCCAAACCAACATCAGTAAGTACATTTTTGTAATGATCAATTAAAAACATAAAACATTCTGTCACTGGTGATTTTCTTTGTTTTTATTCCTGTGTTTCTTTCCTTCTTACAATTAATTAGGTGCAACTAGGGAATGATGACTCCACCGGAGTGTCTGCTCATTGTTGGGAGACTGCAAAATCACAACCCACAGTGAAAGGAAAGGCCCGCACCCTTCTGCTGGGCCTGTTCAGCACTGATGTCCTACTGAAGTCCAACCTGATGGCTATATATATATATCGGTTGGCCTTAATCCGCAATGATCTTTTATTCTGAAAGTCCTTCCAATAATCAGACTACAGCAGTCTACAAAATAAAAGCTGCATCTTTTCAATCAAACCTGTATCCATCTGCAGCGTCTTACACGTTTGTCTGCAATAATCTAGTTTTCACATGGCAGCTTTAAGATACAACACTGGGGCCGAACAATCAACAATCAACATGAGCTGCAGACTCTTGATGATGCTCTGTCTCTGCATCGTGATGCATCTTATAATAGAGACATTTCATCACCTCTAATACATTTATGTTGCTTTTACAATTTGTAAGTTGTTTGAAAGTGAACTGAACAAGACTAAAGAGGAAAATGTAAGAGCACTGTTTTATTCTTTTAATAAATGCTGGACATGTAAAAAAAAAAAACATCTACTTTTGTGATTTTATGTGATTAATGGGTTATGAAAATAGTCGTTAGTTGCAGCTCTATAACTTGTGACAACAAACACTACTCTGTGTTGTGTTGGTAGGGAGTGAGTCTCTCCAGTATGTGACAGAGCTACGAGCACGTTGCTGCAGTCACAGTAAAGTGCTGCTGTTATTACTGCAGTCGGACATAAAGTGTGTGGATAGACTCAGTTAGTGACTGAAACCATGTGTTGTTTGCTGCCACAGAAGAGAAATTAAAAGTCCATTCATGCAACGTTGTCACGCCATCTTCCTGCATTCAACACTTCCTATAAATCTTTCAAAATGAATGTCCTGCATTATGTAGCTATTTGAAAGCTTTTATTTTGAAGCAGCAAAATCAGGAAACATTGGATTTCCACCAGCTGCACTTTAACAGACTCCAGAACAGCTGAGAGTGAAGCTGAGTCAGCAGCTACGAGCCAGGCTGAAGTAAATTACAACAGCATTAAACCAGAGGTCCACCAACTACTGTAGAGAGCTGCAGCTCTGCACAGCTCACATATCATGTTAATCAATGGAGCAGATGATTGATCACAGAAAGTCTTCTTCTGTCATTTGATTTAGCTGGTGGTGCAAAACACTGAAACTTTCCTGCCCCTGCAGGCTGTTATAATGATAACTACCCAAACGCAGCAGCGGTTCGCCAATTCTCTGCCGTTGGTCACTCACATAGAGTGAAGCAGCTCCGCCTTGATTACAAACTGACGTGTAATTCACACAGAAAGCCGACGCTGCAGCTCCTATAGAGGCGTGACCTACACATCATGATGATGACGTCTGTGTGTTTTCAAGGTGTTTCCCCGTTTTCATTCTGTCAATCTAAACCCACGAATAATTTATAACCATATGGATGCTGTTATAATGTGTAGTGATTTAGAGTTAAAAATGTAACTTTGTCATTTTCAAGGATGTTTGATGGGTCAGGATCTAAATTACATAAGTAAATAATTTCCATCAGTAAACTCGACGCTGTCTGAATCACTAACGGGGACGGAGGCTGTTTTCTGGGGGAAAATTCACTGAAGTCACGTGGATCTGCTGTATTTTCTTGCTCAGCTTTTGTTTGGTCCTGTAACTTTGGTTTGTGGGACATTTCTCTTTACTTAGTTGAGTGAAGGACCTGTGTTGTTATCAGACTGTCAGACCGACACGCCCTCGATATGCACAGCTGGCTTATTCATTCACACTGGTTCAGTTCGTCAATAATGCTCCCCTGATACTACTTCCAGAGGCGGATCAGCGCCGGAGCGAAATTTCACCCCTCGCCATCTCCGAGAAATTCACACAGAGGCGGAGAATTGGCAGTATGCAGTGTGAATGGGGCTACCAACTGTCTGTGGCTGCAGCAGGACTCTACATACCTGAGAGTGTCCAGTCTCCAGCCTGGATCCTCCAGTCGAGCAGATAGCTGCTTCACTCCTGAGTCTCCTGGATGATTGTAGCTCAGGTCCAGCTCTCTCAGATGGGAGGGGTTGGAGTCCAGAGCTGAGGCCAGAGAAGTACAGCCTTCCTCTGTGATCAGACAGCCTGACAGCCTGCAGACACACAAAACAACACACATCACAGATCAGCTGAGAGTCCTGATAATTAAGTGCACATCTGTGTTCAAGGGTTTAACATTTATTATATTCATTGTCTTAGTTTTCAATAATCAGCACTAAACATTGAGTATAACTGAAGTCGATGGAAATGCCATCAGTTTTGCAAATATTTGGCCATGAACCAACATATTGTACAGATTAAAATGATTACCTGATGATGGCATCAGATGAAAAGTCAGAGGATCACCAAAGAAATAAAAGTTCATCCTGACCGGAGCATATATTTTAATATATATATTATAGATTAGGGGTGTCATTTTGTTTTTTTTTGTTGTTGTTACTTTGACGAGTGAAGGATCTGTTAAGTTGTCAGACTATGAACACTATCAGAACATCACACTCCTGTCCACACAGATGTCGTCTCACCTCTGTTGTGGCTCTGTTACTACCTCTGTAGGAGGATCAGAGGTGGAATGAAACTGTTCCCCCATTCCACCTTTGTAACGTTCACACCTACAGTAAGGTGGAATTTCGATGAAAGATTCCTGCCTTGAAGAGGCAGTGTGAATAGTTTCTCTGTTTCAACCCAACCAGTTGAGACAGATGGTGTCTCACTACTTAGTCCGGTTGTGCTTGAGATTTCTGCCTGTTAAAAGTCAGTTTTTTCATGCCACTCTAACAACTGCTGGATCATGAGGAAAATGTTGTGTCTCTTAAATTGAATTGAATTATATTAAAAGTATGATCAAGACCTGCTCCAATTGTAAAGTTACATGAACTAATGTCATAAAATAATGAATCCTGACCTGAGAGTTTCAAGGACACAGTGTGGACTCTTCAGTTCAGCAGAAAGTAGCTTCACCCCTGAATCCTGCAGGTTGTTGTTACTCAGGTCCAGCTCTCTCAGACTAGAGGACTGGGAGCTGAGAACTGAGGACAGAGCTTCACAGCTTCTCTCTGAGAGGTTACAGTCACTCAGTCTGGAGCGTGAACAGTAAACAAGACATTAGGTGATACAGTATTCATAATATCATTGTAGCACATGTAAACTTGCTTTCTGTTTTACTCTAATATGTCAGAGATATGAAAAATCATCAAAACTAAATCTGGATTAAACAGACATGAAACAATAATAAGTAGTATGGTTTCTTTCTGAGAGGTTAAAGACACTCAGTCTTGACAAAGAATAATGAAGAAAATTATTTTTTATTTGGGTCAATAACAGCACATTTAAAACAAAATAAAATAATGAATCCTGACCTGAGAGTTTCAAGGACACAGTGTGGACTCTTCAGTTCAGCAGAAAGTAGCTTCACTCCTGAATCCTGCAGGTTGTTGTTACTCAGGTCCAGCTCTCTCAGACTAGAGGACTGGGAGCTGAGAACTGAGGACAGAGCTTCACAGCTTCTCTCTGAGAGGTTACAGCCACTCAGTCTGGATAAAGAATAATGAGCAGAACAAGAAAATTATTTGTATTTGGGTCAATAAGAGCACATTTACAGCATTCTGAAGGAACTTCTCCACACTTACAGAGCTTTGTTGGAGGCTTTGACCACTGGCAGCAGCCTCAGAAGAGCCTCCTCTGAAGCAGAGTATTTCTTCAGGTCAAACACGTCCAGATCTTTTTCTGATGACAGTAAGATGAAGACCAGAGCTGACGACTGAGCAGGAGACAGTTTATCTGTGGAGAGATGTCCTGATCTCAGGGACTGTTGGATCTCCTCCACTAGAGAACGATCGTTCAGTTCATTCAGACAGTGGAACAGATTGATGTTTCTCTCTGGTGACAGACTCTCACTGATCATGTTCTTTATATACTCCACTATGTTCTGGTTGTTCGGTGAGATACTTCCTGTCTGTGTCTGCAGACCTCGGAGGAGATTCTGATTGGTCTGCAGTGAAAGACCGAGGAGGAAGCGAAGGAACAAGTCAAGATGTCCATTTGGACTCTGTAAGGCCTTCTTCACAGCAATCTGGAGGTACTGTGTCAATGCAACTAAGTTTTTTCTTGCTACAGACTTCTGTGAGTTGATGGGATGTGTTGGTTTGTCTTTGAATAGTTTAGACCACCAGGATGTTGACTGCTCTTGTTCTGACAACAGATTGACTCCAGAGTTGATGAATGTCAGATGGACATGAAGAGCAGCCAGAAACTCCTGAACACTCAGATGGATGAAGCAGAACACCTTGTCCTGGTACAGTCCTCTCTCCTCTTTAAAGATCTGTGTGAACACTCCTGAGTACACTGAGGCTGCTCTGATATCGATGCCACACTCTGTCAGGTCTGATTCATAGAAGATCAGGTTTCCTTTCTGCAGCTGATCAAAAGCCAGTTTTCTCAGAGACTCAATCATCTTCCTGCTCTTTGGAGTCCAGTGTGGATCTGTCTCAGCTCCTCCATCATATTTGACCTTCTTCACTTTGGACTGAACCACCAGGAAGTGGATGTACATCTCAGTCAGGGTCTTGGGCAGCTCTCCTCCCTCTCTGGTCTTCAACACATCCTCCAGAACTGTAGCAGTGATCCAGCAGAAGACTGGGATGTGGCACATGATGTGGAGGCTTCTTGATGTCTTGATATGGGAGATGATTCTGCTGGCTTGCTCCTCATCTCTGAATCTCTTCCTGAAGTACTCCTCCTTCTGTGGGTCAGTGAACCCTCTGACCTCTGTCACCATGTCAACACACCCAGGAGGGATCTGATTGGCTGCTGCAGGTCGTGTGGTTATCCAGAGGCGAGCAGAGGGAAGCAGTTTCCCCCTGATGAGGTTTGTCAGCAGCACATCCACTGAGGTGGACTCTGTAACATCAGTCAGGTTCTCAGTGTTGTGGAAGTCCAGAGGAAGTCGACACTCATCCAGACCGTCAAAGATGAACACAACCTGGAACTCTTCAAAGCTGCAGATTTCTTTGGTTTCAGTGAAGAAGTGATGAACAAGTTCCACCAAGCTGAACTTTTTCTCTTTCAGCACATTCAGCTCCCTGAAAGTGAATGGAAATGTGAACTGTATGTCCTGGTTGTCTTTGTCTTCAGCCCAGTCCAGAGTGAACTTCTGTGTTAAGACTGTTTTCCCGATGCCAGCCACTCCCTTTGTCATCACTGTTCTGATTGGTTTGTCTCCTCCAGGTGAGGCTTTAAAGATGTCTTCTTGTCTGATTGTTGTTTCTGGTCTGTGTGGTTTCCTGGATGCTGTTTCAATCTGTCTGACCTCATGTTCATCATTGACCTCTGCAGTCCCTCCCTCTGTGATGTAGAGCTCTGTGTAGATCTGATTTAGAAGGGTTGGGTTTCCTGCTTTAGCGATCCCCTCAAACACACACTGAAACTTCTTCTGAAGGTCAGATTTAAGTTCACGCTGACAAACTGCTGCAAGATTTTCTAAATGAAGACACAACAACAAACATCATTAAGTTATTCCTGAATAAAATAAGACAATTTCCTTCCCTTAAAGTATGTCTCATTGATCCAACATGTTATATCTTCAGAGAAATCCTCTTACTGCTCTGCAGACAGTCAGCCAGCTCCTCCTGCTTCATTCTCCTCAGGAAGTGAAGTGTGATCTTCAGAAATGCCTCTCTGCTGCTCCTCCTCTGCTCTTCATCCTCACCGTCCAACACCTCCTCATCCACCCTCTGACTCTCTAAGCATTCTGGGTAATCTGAACTCAGAACCATCTGGACCTTCTTCAGCTCGTTCTTCACAAAAGTGACAATGTTCTCCTCCAGCAGCTGAAACAGAATATCATGTGAATGACAACATTTAACATCAGATCCATGTTGGACAGATTCACCACTGGTCTGTAAAGTGCAGCATGGAGATTATTGTGGACAGACTGGATGTAAAAGTAGTTGTTGTTCATGTACAGACCATAAATATGGAGTCCAGGTGTGTCTGATGCTGCTGGACAGACGGACCTCTGGGAACCTCTGAGCTCTCCTGGTCGACTCTGTGGAGGAATCATGAAGAATCAGTCACATTGTGTCTGTCCACTCAGAGAAAAACACAAGCTGAAGGTTATGTGGAAGAAGCTTCAAATCCCTGTTGCAATACGTAGTGAGGGGGTGGAGATACTTGACACCTCCATGTTTTGTAGGTGTTGGGACCCACAGATGAAGTCATTCATTGTGGATTTCCAAATAGACTCTGAACTGAACTCAGTGTCCCAGAATTCCCCATTCTTCACACCTAGGTGCAGAATTCAGGTTTGAGCTACTATTGGTCAGGGTGACAGACCCCCTGCTTATCAGGTAGTCAAAACTCTAGAGCATACATTGTTCTCTCTCTCTCACTCAACGCCCTCTACTTCTTCAACTTCGGATCTTCAAGGACTCCTCTCCACCTCCGCCCCACGGGGCTGCCTGCCTTCAAGATCCCTTCTTCTGGGCCCAACAAGCTGTGGAGAGCTGCAAGATGCATTGGCAGCAGGCCCAAAGAACTTCTCCTCACTGCAGCGACACGAGGTCCTGCCAATCTGAGGATCTGAGGAACACCAAGCAGGTTTGCATCGAGCTGCTATCCTTACAAAGGGAAGGAGCGACCAGTTTCCTCCTCTGCCGACTTATCAAACCTTGCACAGCAAGAACAGCTTGTTCAACACTGGAGCCCCAACTTTCTCCTGCAACCACCAGCACCTTCTCTTCAAAGACTGGTAACGTTGAACTGGGCTTAGATAGCAAACCATAGCACTGCGAAGCACAGGACTTTAAACTCTGGTTGATGTAATGTTTTCAATTTATGTGTTTGTTCAATGTTTTGGTGTTACTGTGACCTCAAGTCAAGTTATTGGTAGTTTGCTTTCCTAGACGGCTAATTCAGACATTAGTCGAATTATGCCTCACACAGACTCAGGGTCTCTGCATGCAACTAACCATCTTCTATAACCTGGCACCACGTCACACACACACACACACACATACTCACAGACACACACATTCCTTGAG
This sequence comes from Sparus aurata, assembly GCF_900880675.1. Lineage (NCBI taxonomy): Eukaryota > Metazoa > Chordata > Actinopteri > Spariformes > Sparidae > Sparus > Sparus aurata. Next base: position 14,615,959 of record NC_044210.1, read on the forward strand.
GCTAGAGCATATCACACCCACATGTGATATCATTGACCGCCATTGTTTCTTTGTTCTGCCAGGCACTCACACGCACACTCACACACACACACACACACACACACACACACACACACACACACACACACACACACACACACACACTTGTACATAGTACATGTTAGTTAGATTGTGTGTTTCCATCTTGTGTTAAATAAAAGACCTTGAACCTTCTTGTTGTCTATTTAATATTGCACATGAGTGAATGTTGCCAACCTCTACACTGTCAAGAACTCCAAAATCCTTCAACCATTACTAGCTGTTATGGTAAATTTGGTTGTAGTTATTAAGTTAATTATTAACCAGAGTTAAAAACAGTTCAGTACATTTTTATGAGACTGATTTAGTAAAATTGCTATCTTTTCCCTTCTTCAAGGGTGGTGCCCCGAGGTGATCGAATGCAAAATGGATCATATAATTTATCATAATTAATAATTATCCCAACTAATCATTAATTATTATTGATAGCCAAATGTAACCTAAATCCCCCTTTTATTGTTGTTAAACACTCCTTAACCGGGCCTTGTGTAAGGCGAGGCCCAACATAGGGGTGCAACTGGATAACAAGCTGAACTGGTCAGACAACACTGAAGCCTTCCAGAGGAAAGGACAGAGCAGGCTGTCCTTCAATGTTTGCACTAGTCTGCTAAAGATGTTCTACCAGTCTGTGGTCCAGTCTCATCTGTGTTGTGGTGGATGGGGAGGTGTCATCAGCAGCTGTGGTACAAACAAACTGAATAAGCTGGACAGGAAGGCCAGCTCTGTGGTGGGGATGGAACTGGACAGTCTGGAGGCTGGAGCAAAACTAACACACCAGAGAACAGTGAGGGGAAAACACTGGCTTCATGGTGCGTTCCTCTGCAAGCCGAAGGTCAGTAATCCTGTCTTCCAATCTAAAAACATCCCAGTGGATCTGATCAGAGAAACATGGACATTCGCTGCAAACAGGTGTTTGAATAGAAAGTCTGTGAACTTCAGATCAACTACAGCAGCTGATTTAACAGTTGAGGAAACTTTAAGAAAAGACAGGAGTCGGCTGCTAACACATACTGTCAAAGACTGAGACTGAGCTCAGATCAGCTGAATCAAAGTGAGAATAACAACTACAAACTGTTTTACTGCACGTTTCACAAACAAACACTATATGAAGTCAAACATGATGAAGAGGTTAAATCATCAGACAAATGTTAAACTGGACTGAAGAGATGAAGACTGGTTCTACTGGGCAGCTTTCACATGTGAGAATATAAATCTACTAAAGAAGAAAGATGATGAAAAAAACAAGTTTAAACAAATTTTTCTGAATTAATAACATAAAACAGGAATCAGTCATATTTTTTTATGTTATTAACAGCTCACCTCTTTACAGCAGGAGGTTGTTGTCCTTTAAAATCAATGTAACGATCTTTTGACTGGTCACTCTTGAAGGACACACAGCTGGGCTCAGGTTCAGGTCCAGGTCCAGGTCCAGGTTCAGGTCCAGGTCCAGGTCCAGGTTCAGGTCCAGGTCCAGGTCCAGGTCCAGTGGTTTTAGAGGGAGGGCCTCCCTCCTCTCTGTCCTCACACTGATTCATGCTGCTCATCTCACACACACTTTCATCTGGAGAGGAAACACAAATCATTCATCTACACATCAACTGAAATCAGCCTTTGGGTCAGAAACACTCTTGAAGGACAAAATGTCTGAAAGTCGACTTCCTCTTCTAACATTTAAACTCAGAGCACATTATTCCAGAACTCACCGACTCTATTAATACATATTTCACTAAATGGCTGCTACAGGACATCAAACCAAAACTAAATCATGTCATTAAATCTGTTTGTATTCTGTTTTTTACTGTTCTCTACTAATAAAGTCGCTCACAGCAGTGACGTGAAATCTGGAGACAAATGGAAAATGTCTTCTGACAGAAAGGAGACAGTGGACTGATCCAGGACCTGTCTTCACAGATCTGCAGGAAGGAAAGTGATGTCATTGGTGTGAGTTTCATTTCAAAAGTGGAGTGTTAAATAACTGATTAAAAACAAATACTGACAAGTTGATTTAACCAAGAGGCAGAAATTGTTCTAATAACCTGTTGTGTTATTATAAAATATGAAAGTCTCAGGTGTGTTCAGGTGGGTTTTGTCTGTAGAGGCTATGACGTCTCTCACTGACGTCATGTCTCCTGTCAGAACATCAGCTGCTGGACTTGGATCAGTCCACTAGATGACGTCATGACGCTGTGGTGGAGTCAACACACACGTTTCTCTGATATCTTTTAATCTAAAAGAGTCAATCTGGTCATCTGTTGTTTATTTAAAACATTTATCTGCAAAGTACAAATTAGAATCTCTTCCTCTGAGAAGTAATCAGGAGCAGAAATACTCAAGTAACGTAACGGGCACTTTAAGTACTAACACTGAGAGCCGACGTGTTCCTGCTGACTGTTGCTCAGTGATGAAGTTATATTTGTATTAATTAAATAAACCTTCAGACTCCTGGATGTCCTCTTACTGCCTCCTCATCAGTCCTGGACTGTAAATACAACCACAGATTATTCACCGACACCAACAGCTGCTCTCCAGCCGCGTTTAGTGCGTCACACAGCGGGAGAGCGGCGGCTCGTCTCGGCCTCCTCCACAGGCTGATTCAGGCAGGTGTGTGTGTCCGGATGCTCCGTAAGTTTGGAGAAATAAACAACCGAGCTTCACTTTTTGTGCTGTTTCCGGTGTAACAATGGAAAGTAGAGCTTGTGTTAGCGAGTCGAACATGTCAGATTCATTACATTACCTTCAGCTGGAGGTTCAGACGGCCAATACAGAGAAATGAAACTAAACTTTGAGGAAGAAACACCCAGAGAGGCGTGTGACTGACCGGGAGTCACATGCCGAATTTACAAGAAGGCCCAAATAATGAAGAATCAGTCACAAACAGCTTCACAGAGTGTATAAAGTGTCTCCTAACTCAAAAACTCACTAAATGGAGAGATTTAATAAAGGAGTCTGGGAGTTGTCTCTCCCTCTTCTCCTCCTGCTGTTGATGTGACTGTAATATGTTGGTGTTCGTGTTTGTCCTCTGCTTAGAAAAAACGTTCTCAATTTGTTGTAAATGATTGTTAACAACCACAGGAAGCATCTACAATGTGTCGGGACAATCTAATGAGGTTCTGGAGGTCCACATCTCAAATCAACAGACTACATGTCAGTTCATGTGTTCTGGTTCCTTTAATATGACAACAATATTAATTGTTTGCAATTTCACCTGGACACATATTAGAAGATTTCAAAACACACAGAAATTCATTTGATGACTAATTGTGGTAAAAGTACTCAGTTACTTTCGACCAGCGCACTGACAGAGACAACATGATGATGATACAAATAGAATTTTATATTCAGCTACTTTAGCAGAGAAGAAACATTTCAGTGATTGTGTGTCGTGTTTTCAATCATCTCATCTGATCTGATCTCATGTGTGCAGATCCAATAACAGATCAATACATTCATACGTGTTTAAGAAACAGGTTTGCTGAAGTTGTGCTGTTGTACTGACTACTTTAACTGTGTGGCAGCTCTTTATTTACTGCAGTAAAGGATTGTGGGTATTTCTACCACTCTTTATTCTTAACAAACAGATGTGGGCCTGAATAAGTTTGTCCCTTTTTTATTCTTATGGACATCAGGTTTAAAATCAGCTGAACTATCCAGGGATTGAACCCACAACCTCCAGACTTCACAGCATCACTTCACCATCCTGAGCTGATGAATCAGTCTTAAATGAATCACTTTCTTTGAGCATTTCACTTCTTTTGACCACAAAATAATTGTGTGATCCTGAGAGCACAAATCTACTTAGTTTTAAGGAGTTCATCTGTCAGTTCATTAATATTGGTAACATCTGGGCAGTTCAGTAACCAGCTGGGCATCGGCTTAGTCTCCATCTTGGCTCAGCAAGAATCATGAACAGAACATCAAGATCAGAAGTGACACAAAGAAAAGGAAAACCCAGATAAACACTATAGTTATGACACTGAATTCACTAAATACCTGTTTCTCAGTTAATCTCTGGGTTAGTGAGAACAGGAAAGTTAGTGATATCAGTTTGTTAGGGTGAGATGCAGAGAGTGGCACCTACAATGATAGAGTCATTTCTGGAGTGTCCAACAGTGCTTGTGTTCACTCCTTGGATTACAATGCTCATTAAGTGGTAGTCAGATTTATTTTGGCAGATTTAAAATTTGGTCCTTCAGGCAGGTTTTGCTGCTGAAGGGCGTCACAAATGTGTCAGGGGCAGGACAGCTGTTATCACTGTCATGGAGGTGCAGAGAGGAGGCGGGGCACTCCTGGACTGATCTGGTCTCCCTTTCAGAGGGATGGGCACTGATGAAGGTGTCATGCATCAGAGACTGGGAACAGTGGCTAGAATATCTTCTGGGGAAAAACTACCTGTGACCTCACTGTGTGTTTCAGAAAGATGGAAGTCATGTAACTTATCTCTGTGTCTGGATGGAGGTTGAGGAGCTGACTTCATTCCCAAGGACTAAGGAGGTCAGTCAGGAAGTGTTCACATGGTCTGAGTGGAGAGGGAGTTAACCTTCCATCAAGGGAGGAGTGTGAACCAGAGGAACCAGAATCACATCGGCTCAACGACTGTGGCGGGGAAAGACGTTCTGACCCAAAGCCTTAACAACTCCTTTATGTGTGTATTAAAGTCCATTTTGAAATCCACAATGAACGACTTCATCTGCTGGTCCCAACACTGCTCTGAATCTTTTAATCTGCTCTTCATTTCTGTGATGTGATGTCGTCGTCTTATCGTCCTTTATTGATCTCATTCTTTTATTCATCTCTTTATTTGCATTACCTTTTTCTGTTCAGTGTTTATTCTGTAATGTTCTTGATTCTGCTTGATTGTCAGAGCACTTTGTAAACTCTGTGTTTAAAGCTGCTGTATAAATAAAGTTTATTGTAGTAAAAATCATATATTTGTGTGAAGCCTCAGCTTTAAGTATTTCTTTTAAGTATTCTGGAGAACTTCGGCACCTTTTCAGGTTATAAATTACATTTAGGGAAAAGTGAGTGTTTTCCCATTAATACTGCAGCACGTCATCTTCAACAGTCAGATTCACCTTTTCAATTTAGTCCATCAGGGTTTAAATACTGAGGTATTAACGTGACTCGTTCTTTATCGAGCCTTGCATCTGCTAATTTCACTCCCCTTATCTCAAAGATTACATCTGACATTCAAAGATGGGGTAACCTCCCCCTTTCATTAATTGGCAAGATCAATGTTGTTAAAATGAATATTTTACCAACATTTCTATTTTTATTCCAGTCATTTCCTCTTTTTCTGCCAAAATATTTCTTTGACTCACTGGATAAGATCATTAGTTCTTTTTTTTGTGGTGGGAAATCACCGAGGGTTCGTTAAACTTTACTGCAGAGATGCAGACTTAGTGGAGGACTTGCATTACCTCATTTTCTAACTTACTATTGGGCTGCTCACATCCATAAACTTTGCTACTGGTTCAAATCTCCTGAATCCTCTTGGTGTAAATTGGAACTATCATCCTGTAGGGGATCTTCTATACCTGCTCTACTTTATTCCTCTTTACCTACAAAACCCTCTATATACTGATAATCAAGTGGTTCTTAACACACTCAAGATCTGGTATCAATTTAGACGGCAGTTTAAATTTGTAGCTGCATCTTCCTTGGGTCCTTTAAAAAACAACCATTTATTTCCTCCATCACTTTCAGACTCGACATTTTCAGTGTGGTATGACACAATTCAAACATTTGTATGTAGATGGAGTCTTTGATAGTTTTGCCAATGTGTCATCTCACTACAGCCTCCCTGTTACTCATCTGTTTCTCTATTTTCAGACTCGCAATTTTGTTACTAAGTGTTTCTCTAATTTCCCCTCTTTACCTCCAGAGCAGTGATGGGAAACCACGCTATCATTTGCTCCTCATCACAGAGGAATCATCTCAAAGTTGTACGATATTATCTTGGCTTTTAGCAATGACTCAAATGCTAAACTTAAGTGTACATGGGAAGAGGAACTAGGAATGCAAATACAGGAAGAGTCCTGGGAACAGGCCATAGAGAGGATACGATCTACCACCTCTTGTGCTCGTCTTGGACTTATCCAATTTAAGGTCTTGTACAGGAGCATTTCTCTAAGTCTAGACTGTCTAAACTGTATCTGGAAGTGGAAGATGGCTCTCCTTGTCACCTTAGCCACATGTTTTTTCTTTGTCCTGGTCTGAAAGGTTTCTGGGCGGGTTATTTTACTATCATGTCCACTGTTCTTGGGGTAAATCTCCAACCTTGTCCTCTGATTGCTATATTTGGATTCCTGACCCCTCACTTGCACTTAACTCTACACAAAAGGACTTTATAGCTTTCACATCCTGACTAGCAAGACGTTCCTTATTGTTGCATTGGAAGTCTGCTAAATATCCTTCTATCTCCCGGTGGCTCAAAGACATCATGTTTTTATTAAAACCTGAGAAAATCAAATACATGTTGAGAGGATGAACAGTCAAATTTTTCCACAAATGGCAACCCTTTATTTACTATTTCACTCATTTAGAGGTACTACCTGATTGAATGTGTGTCTGTTACTGTTGTACCTTTTGTTTTGCATAAATAACCAGTAATATGAGTTTTCTCTGGCTCTTTATTCAGCATTATTCTGCTGGAGTTGGAGGACGTTGCCGCCCTCTGCTGGTGAAAAGAAACCACAGCTGTTGTGTATCCAGCGAGCTCATATCACACTGTTCAGTCTGTATATATCTCAGTCTGTTACATTTCACTGCACACATTTCACTGTTTGTCGTCCTGGAATCAAATGAGGGTAATTAAAATGTGTTTTCTTCTCATATAATAATCACACAGAAATGAACAGATGTTGTGCAGTTTATCACGTCACTACGGACATAATTACATGTGTTAACCAACACCATCAAACTTTTGGTTTCTTCAGTAGAAACACATGAAACAAGTCAGAGTGTTTCAGGTGGAGTGTCGAGTACATTTGATCATATTTTACTGTCCATTCACAACTTTGTTCACGATGATTCTTTACAATTAAAGCTACAGACGAGTCAATGTTTTCTGTTTCTGACATTTCACTAATAGTTCTGGATTTTATTGGAACAAGAGCCGGAATTCAAAACAACACATGACAGAAAGTACAAGTCAACGCAATTTACACAATTTAATGGAAGAAGTTCAAAATGTAAATGAAGAATCTTTTCAATCAGTTTGAATCATTTTGTACAAAGTTGACTGATGAATTTATTACAAGAAGCTGAAAGATTGATGTGACTGTGATCCTGTACAGACTCAACTGTTCAGCACTGACAATGTTTCTGTGACAGGAGGAGACTCTGCACACTAAACACCACACAGACACACTGAGGAACCAGAAATGGACCTGTACCAGAGCCCAAATCCAGGATAAAGAGGTTCAGTGAATGTGGTGTTGAAGGTGTGGAGGTGGATAAGTGAGTCAGAGGAGACTCTGTAGAAGGACAGAGTGCCAGCAGGACAGTCCACATACACTGCTACTCTATCAGAGGAGGAGGAGGAGGAGGAGGAGGAGGAGGAGGAGATGTCTGTTTGTCTGTTATTGTGACAGACAGAGTAACGACCATCAGAGCACCACAGACACCAGGACTGATCATTCAGTCCAAACCAACAGTCTTCACTGCCTCCTTTCCTTCTGATTCTTCTGTAACTCACTGATAAAGAAACATCTCCTCTCCACTCGACCTCCCAGTAACAGCGACCAGTCAGACCAGTTCCACACAGCAGCTGAGGACACCAGGACTCAAACCTCTCTGGATGATCAGGATATGACTGATCCTCCTCCACATGTGTCATCTTCCTGTTGTTGTCAGACAGTTTGATCTTTCTGCTGACTGTGTTTGTGTCGACTGTGAGCTCACAGGAATCTGATGGAGAGAAAAGACACAACACAGCTGCAGTTATTAATGTGTCATCAGTGTGATGATGACATCACAGATGTGAATGAGAGATGTCACAGTGTTTTCATGAATGAAAGTAAAAAGACACTTACACTTCCTCAGACCTGGTGTCAACCATCGGACTCCAGCAGGCTCCACCCTGAAAGGAGGAGGGGGGTCAGAGCAGCACACCCTCTTTCAGCATGCAAACATGGACATGACATGATTCTCATACACAGAAACACAATCTGTCCGTCAGGCTGCTTCTCCCTGTTCTCCCTGAACCTCTTCACCTCTGCCACTCTCCTCACACACTGAGAGTGAGCCACAGGATGTTGGTGTGTGGGAAAGAGGACGACAACATCTGAGAACACACACAAACCTCCTGTTGGATTTATCACTTCATCTTTATTTTATTGGATGTTGTTGCTGTTTCCTGTGGGCGACCTTACGCTTGCTGTTTGATCCAATGTCAATTTGTGCTTATGTTTCTATATTATAGGACTTTTGTATTTGGATGTCAAAACTTTTGAGGTCTGATTCCTGTTTGAAGCTTGGTGGGCTTTTATGAATCTCAGCTGCACAGTCTGCTTTTTGTTCTTGCTGTGTTTCTGCCGCTTTGTTTTACTGTGCAGAGAAACAAATACAATTTATACGTAATAAATCAATCAGAAAACATTGGACGTTGGTTCCCGACCTCTGCCACAAAACCTAGTGACAGAGACTCCCAGACTGTTTCTCTCCAGAACCTCAACAGTTTCATGGTTTCATGTGTTGACATGTTCATGTTACTATAGTTTGGTGCTGGATTGATATCTGATGTATATTACAGCAGTAATAGTTACTGTGAGAACTTCATGTCATGTTTCATGCCATTAAAAGCAGAAAGAATGACAGAAAATGTCTCTTTGTCTGAAATCTGCTGTGGTAAACATGATGTGTCCAGATGTGACCAGAGGAACATCTGACTATGAAGCCAGGAATCTGTCTTTCTTTCTGTCTGTCTGTGGTTCACATGTCCCCAGAACTGTTCATCCAATCTACTTTATACTTGGCAGGTTTGTTGCTGAGAACTCAAAGAAGTGCAGTTTTCAATTTGAATTCAATATCAGAATATTTTAGGGCTGCAAAAACAAAAGTTTGGACAGGATGAACTTTTGGAACTGACCACCTTCATCCATTAGTAAACCTATTGTTCCTGCAAACACAAGATTAGGGTCTGGCTAAATTACAGGTTTCAATTTAAAGAACAGCGTTTACGACAGAAACACCTTCCGTCTGTGCTCTCAGGTCTGTGATGGATCAGTGTCGCCCCATGCTGTGTAATTAGCTGAAGTACGGTCAGAGACACTGGAGTACATAAAGAGGAGTTTTCAGAATATTCCATGTCATAGTAAGAGATGAAGTCTCTTTTTCTTCACAATAGAAATTTGAGCACACCTGTTGTGTTAATATATATATTACATGTCCTTTTTATTCTCAGTGCGTGGCTCAGGCTGCATTCACAATGTACATTTATCTTTTTATTTCATTTTCTAAATTCAAATTCAAAAATGTCTTCATTGGCACGATGTAACACAAACATGTTGCCAAAGCAAGAAAAGAAGAAGAACATTGTAGTGTAAGGACTAGTACAGTAGATCAAAACACAACATAGATATAACTCTAACCAAAGCTGACAATACCAGCACAACACTAAATAATAAGTGTCATCACATATAACATGAACAACTCCCAGCTGGCGGCTGTAGCTCAGTGGGTAGAGCTGCTGGACTAGTGATCGGAAGGTCACTGATTCGAATCCTGGCTCCCCTGGGGTGGAACTGAGCTACATGCCGAAGTATCCTTGAGCAAGATACTGAACCCCCAAATTGCTCCTGATGCGCAGTTGGCACCTGTGTGGCAGCCACTGCCCTCAGTAAGGGTCCTGCAATGAGCTGGCGACTTGTTCAGAGTGTGCCCTGGCCTTCGCCCACAGTCACTGGATTTGGCCCCAGTAACCTCCCCTGAAAACAGGGGAGATAAAAACATCTCCGCAACCCTCGCGGAAAAGAAAACGGAACGGAACTGTCCCTCAGTTTGTAGCAGCAGAACATAGACTGCTGCTGGATCACAGCTCTTTGGGTTCTCCCCTAGTAGGACTGTTCATGTTTCTTCATCTACTGGCTCAACAAACCCTTTGTAATGTTTTACATGTAATCTATTACATGTTTAACATGTGTTTCTCTGATGTGTTTATACTGTTCACAGTTTGTGAGGAAGTGCTGCTCTGTTGTTGTTGTGTTTTATTGTACAGGCCTGATCTGTATTTGCCTTTTGGATCAACAGATACGAACTAAAAGAACAAGGCGTTTACTGAGTTCACTGAGCTTTTAAAAAAAAATCTGCTTTTGTGTTTTTATGTGATTAATGGGTTATGAAAATAGTTGTTAGCTGCAGCCATATAACTTGTGACAACAAACACTAGTCTGTGTTGTGTTGGTAGGGAGTGAGTCTCTCCGGTATGTGACAGAGCTACGAGCATGTTGCTGCAGTCACAGTAAAGTGCTGCTGTTATTACTGTAGTCGGTCATAAAGTGTTTGGATAGACCCAGTTAGTGACTGAAACCATGTGTTGTTTGCTGCCACAGAAGATAAATTAAAAGTCCATTCATGCAACGTTGTCACAGACTCTTACTACATATAACACCTCCTAACATTATGTAGTTATTTGAAAGCTTTTATTTTGAAGCAACAAAATCTGGAAACATTGGATTTCCACCATCAGAACTTTAACACGACTCCAGAGCAGCTGAGAGTGAAACTGAGTCAGCAGCTACGAGCCAGGCTGAAGTAAATTACAACAGCATTAAACCAGAGGTCCCCCAACTACTGTAGAGAGCTGCAGCTCTGCACAGGTCACATATCATGTTAATCAATGTATGAGATGATTGATCACTGAAGTGTTTTTTTTCTTGTGTCATTTGATTTTGCTGACGGTGCAAAACACTGAAACTTTCCTGCCCCTGCAGGCTGTTATAATGATAACTACCCAAAACAGCCCAAACTCAGCTGGAGCAGCAGTTTCCTCATGACAGGAGCCAAGAAGGCCACTGAGCCCATCTTAAATTAATGTATACACTGCTGCTGTTATGGTAATGTGACGGGAAGGTTCCATCTCTTGTCATCTAACGTTATTGACTGTTTTATATTTTCTGTTCTCTTTAAATTGTTGCCACGGACAAATGTTACAGTTGGTAAATTGTTTCATACTGAGGCACAAATAAACTGTCAGTGATGATCTAGAATGCAGTTACTCCAGTGGTGATGAAGATCCATGTCAGAAACATTTTAAGTTCAATGTCAAGCACTTTGACAAGAACACTGATTCTCCAGTCTCTATGACATTCAGTTATTTTTTTTTATGTGTCACAGAAATCTTTTGAATTTGAGGTTAAACATGTTCTGATCAGACATCTGACACAGAGGGTATATTGTTATTATAAATATCATTACACAGCAGTGGCGTGGTGGAAATTAGATTTAAAGTTAATGTTTTGATAATCTTCTGCAGTTAGTGTGGAGTGTGAAGTAGTTTGGATGAGCGGTTCATCAAGTAGCAAAACCAGAGGCCAAGAAATCAAACAGGCACATTTTGAACTAGCACTCAATTAGTCTGAAGAAAGAGGTGAAACTTTAGTGTTTGTGGCAAAACTCTCCTTGTCGCTGATCTTCACCTGTCTTTCTCATCTTCCTTTCTTCAATTGTAACTCTTGGCTTAGTGCTATGCTGCCTTTTCTTCTGAACTGAATGTAATGCAAAGCAGACCTCCCAGCACTGAACCATCTACATTTGAAATACAGCGTCTTGTACTGACTGTCTGTGGCTGCAGCAGGACTCTTCATACCTGAGAGTATCCAGTCTCCAGCCTGGATCCTCCAGTCGAGAAGACAGCTGCTTCACTCCTGAGTCTCCTGGATGATTGTAGCTCAGGTCCAGCTCTCTCAGGTGGGAGGGGTTGGAGTCCAGAGCTGAGGCCAGAGAAGTACAGCCTTTGTCTGTGATCAGACAGCCTGACAGCCTGCAGATACACAAAACAACAAACATCGCAGATCAGCTGACGATCCTGATAATTAAGTGCACATCTGTGTTCAAGGGTTTAACATTTATCATATTCATCATCTTAGTTTTCACTAATTTACTAATCAGCACTAAACACAGAGTATAACTGATGGAAATGCCATTAGTTTTGCAAATATTTGGTCATGAACCAACATATTGTACAGATTAAAATGATGACCTGATGATGGAGCCAGAAGAAAAGTCAGAGGATCACCAAAGCATCCTGAGGGGAGCATGAATGTCAGAACCAAACCATCTAGTGTTTGTTGATTTTTATAAATATACAAAACATACACATATATATATATATATATATAGAGATAGAGATAGATAGTATATATATATAGACACATACATATATATATAGAGAGACATACAGAGAGAGATATAGTTATATATATAGGAGATATAGAGAGTACATATAGACAGACAGATAGATGAGATACAGAGAGACAGATAGTAGAGAGAGAGAGAGAGAGAGAGAGAGACGAGATAGAGATAGATATATAGATGTAGATATATATATATATATATACATACATATATATATATATACATATATATATATATATATATATATATATATATATATATATATATATATATATATATATATATACATATATACACATATATACACACACACACACACACACATATATATATATATATATATATGTAGAGAGAGAGAGAGAGAGAGAGAGAGAGAGAGAGAGAGAGAGAGAGATAGATATATGAAGGGTATCAACACTTTGTCCACGTGTATATATATATTCATTTATTTTTTTACCCTGTCTGGTCTAGACCTGCTCCAGTTGTAAATTAACATGAAATAATGACATGAAGTAATGAATCCTTACCTGAGAGTTTCAAGGACACAGCATGGACTCTTCAATCCAACAGTAAGTAGCTTCACTCCTGAATCCTGCAGGTTGTTGTTATTCAGGTCCAGCTCTCTCAGACTAGAGGACTGGGAGCTGAGAACTGAGGACAGAGCTTCACTGCTTCTATCTGAGAGGTTACAGCCACTTAGTCTGGATAAAGAATAATGAAAAGAACAAGAAGATAATAATTCTATTTGCATCAATACCAGCACAGTTCCTGCATTCTGAAGAAACTTCTCCACACTCACAGAGCTTTGTTGGAGACTTTGACCACTGGCAGCAGCCTCAGAAGAGCCTCCTCAGAAGCAGAGTATTTCTTCAGGTCAAACACCTCCAGATCTTCTTCTGATGACAGTAAGATGAAGACCAGAGCTGACCACTGAGCAGGAGAAAGTTCATCTGTGGATAGACCTCCTGAACTCAGGTACTGTTGGATCTCCTCCACTAGAGAACGATCGTTCAGCTCATTCAGACAGTGGAACAGATTGATGCTTCTCTCTGAAGAGAGAGTCTTTTTGAACTTCTTCTTCATGTACTTGACTGTTTCCTGATTGGTTTTTGAGCTGCTACCTGTCTGTGTCTGCAGACCTCGTAGGAGAGACTGATTGGTCTGCAGTGAAAGACCGAGTAGAAAGCGGAGGAACAAGTCCAGGTGTCCATTTGCACTCTGTAAGGCCTTGTCCACAGCACTCTGGTAGAAATGTGTTGATTTTCCTCCATACACTTCAGACCACCGGGATGTTGACTGCTCTTCATCTGACAACAGATTGACTCCAGAGTTGATGAATGTCAGATGGACATGAAGAGCAGCCAGAAACTCCTGAACAGTCAGATGAACAAAGCAGAACACCTTGTGCCGGTACAGTCCTCTCTCCTCTTTAAAGATCTCTGTGAACACTCCTGAGTACACTGAGGCTGCTGTGATATCAATGCTACAATCTTTCAGGTCTGATTGATAGAAGATCAGGTTTCCTTTTTGCAACTGATCAAAAGCCAGTTTTCCCAGAGACTCAATCATCTTCCTGCTCTGTGGAGTCCAGTGTGGATCTGTCTCAGCTCCTCCATCGTACTTGACGTTCTTCAGTTTAGCCTGAACCACCAGGAAGTGGATGTACATCTCAGTCAGGGTCTTGGGCAGCTCTCCTCCTTCTCTGGTCTTCAACAGATCCTCCAGAACTGTAGCAGTGATCCAGCAGAAGACTGGGATGTGGCACATGATGTGGAGGCTTCGTGATGTCTTGATGTGGGAGATGATTCTGCTGGCTTGCTTCTTGTTTCTGAATCTCTTCCTGAAGTACTCCTGCTTCTGTGGGTCAGTAAACCCTCTGACCTCTGTCACCATGTCAACACACCCAGGGGGGATCTGATTGGCTGCAGCAGGTCGTGTGGTTATCCAGAGGCGAGCAGAAGGAAGCAGCTTCCCCCTGATGAGGTTTGTCAGCAGCACATCCACTGAGGTGGACTCTGTAACATCAGTCAGGATGTCTGTTTTGTGGAAGTCCAGAGGAGGTCGACACTCATCCAGACCGTCAAAGATGAACAAAACCTGAAACTCTTTAAAGCTGCAGATTTCTTTGGTGTCAGTGAAGAAGTGATGAACAAGTTCCACTAAGCTGAACTTTTTCTCTTTCAGCACATTCAGCTCTCTGAAAGTGAATGGAAATGTGAACTGTATGTCCTGGTTGGCTTTGTCTTCAGCCCAGTCCAGAGTGAACTTCTGTGTTAAGACTGTTTTCCCGATGCCAGCCACTCCCTTTGTCATCACTGTTCTTATTGGTACGTCTCTTCCAGGTGAGGCTTTAAAGATGTCTTCTTGTCTGACTGTTGTTTCTGGTCTGTGTGGTTTCCTGGATGCTATTTCAATCTGTCTGACCTCATGTTCATCATTGACCTCTGCAGTCCCTCCCTCTGTGATGAAGAGCTCTGTGTAGATCTGATTCAGAAGGGTTGGGTTTCCTGCTTTAGCGATCCCCTCAAACACACACTGGAACTTCTTCTGAAGGTTAGATTTAAGTTTACGCTGACAAACTGCAGCAAGATGTTCTGAATGAAGACGAAACAAAGAAGATCATTAAGTTATTTATAAAGACAATAACACAATTTCCTTCCCCTAAAGATGTTTATATAAACAGATTCATCATGATCAGACTTCAGTAAACGTCTCATTGATCCATCATGTTAAATCTTTAGAGAAATCCTCTTACTGCTCTGCAGACAGTCAGCCAGCTCCTCCTGCTTCATTCTCCTCAGGAAGTGAAGTGTGATCTTCAGAAATGCCTCTCTGCTGCTCCTCCTCTGCTCTTCATCCTCACCGTCCAACATCTCCTCATCATCACTTTGACTCTCTAAGTATTTTGAGTGATCTGAACTCAGAACCTTCTGGATCTTCTTCAGCTCGTTCTTCACAAAAGTCACAATGTTCTCCTCCAGCAGCTGAAACAGAATATTATGAGAATGATAACATTTAACATCAGATCCATGATGGACAGAGTCACCACTGGTCTGTATAGTGCAGCATGGAGATTATTGTGAACAGACTGGATGTAAAAGTAGTTGTTGTTCATGTACAGACCATAAATATGGAGTCCAGGTGTGTCTGATGCTGCTGGACAGATGGACCTCTGGGAACCTCTGAGCTCTCCTGGTCGACTCTGTGGAGGAATCGTGAAGAATCAGTCACATTGTGTCTGTCCACTCAGAGACAAACACAAGCTGAAAGTCCATTGAGTTAAAGTGTTGATGACGTCATTGATGGTTTCCTCTGACATCAAAGTGTTGGTCGTACTGCTGATCCCACTGTGAATCAACAGTAAGTCAGTTTACTGGGTTGGTTCAGAAGCTTGTCTGGTTTAGTCCCTCCAGCTCTTGACCCGTTTAATACTGTGGACAGCAACACACAGCTAACACAAGCTAGCTGGATGCTAACTGTCCAGTGCAAATTGGAGAAGAGTCTCAATAAACTTGTTTTCAATTGAGATTCCAACATTGGAGAATGAAAAAAATATTCATTATGTCCTTTCGTTTTGGTTCATATTATTTCTGCTATAAATTTGAATCTGACACCAAAAAACGAAATTACAGGTTTGGTTTTAGTACAAACTTGATTTTGATATTTAATTTGTCGGATTTGTGACCCGAAAGTCATTTATTGAGTTTTTTGTGTGTTGCTTTTGCGTGATTATTGACACAACAGCCTTAATATAAAGATAATAATGAATTCATCGTTTGTGAATATAAGCTATATTCATGCAGACATGACTTGCAGAAAGAAAAAATACTTAACGTCTGAGTTTCAAAGTGCTCCATGTAACTTCAGACGTATTTGTATAACTTTATTACTTTTGCATATTTAATAAATGTTGCAAAACAGTAAAATGTTCTGCCTCCAGTTCATATCTTTGGCTCAAGTGTTTGAACTATGTTTAAGAGATCAGAAAATAAATTATTTGTTTTTATATTTTGTATAACTAACTGGCTGATATACCAATAATCAGAGTTTTTTACTCTTAGTATGGGTTTCAGTATCGGCCCCATTAAGTCCGTGTGGGACGGGCCCTTGTAATGTCAGATATAACACACAGCCCTTCCTCTCCTCAGCAGCAGTGCTCAGATTTCAGCAGGAGGTGAGTCACTGTTGTTTGTCCACAGATGAACCTGTCCTTTGATACTAATCCTGCTCTGACCTCCATCATCACTCTGAGAACATGAAGACCATCAGGACAACTGGTCAGACTGGATTTAATGAGGACAAACATCAACAGAGAGCAACAGGACAACAACTTACTGTCTGTCTGAGGAAAGTTCTTGTTTGACATTAATGATCTCATCCATTGACCAGGACAATCAGGATCTGGAGTAAAAAGCATGAATCAGGTATATATAAATGTAACAGCTCACCTCTTTACAGCAGGAGGTTGTTGTCCGTTAAAATTAATGTAATGAGGATTTGACTGGTCACTCTTGAAGGACACACAGCTGGGCTCAGGTCCTGGTTCAGGTCCTGGTTCAGGTCCAGGTTCAGGTCCAGTAGAGGCTGGTCTCCTGTTGGACAGAGAAGAAGACCACCAGAGATGTTAATTCGCTTTCTAGTCTTCAGACACAGAAGCTTCTGTCCATAAAATAGTGGAAAACATCAGGAATAAACCTTCAGAGAATATTGGACCAAACTAATTCAATAAAGTGAAATGAAGAGTTGAAGACTGGTTCTATTGGGCAGCTTTCTAAAGTGAGAATATAAATTTAAGTGAAGAAGAACGAAGCTGAAAATAAAAATCAGGTTTCAAAAAACATCTTTCTCCACAGTTAAAACATGAATCAGTCACATATTACTGTTATCAACAGCTCACCTCTTTACAGCCGGAGCTGGTTGTCCTTTGAAATTAATGTAATGAGGATTTGACTGATCACTTTTGAAGGACACACAACTGGGCTCAGGTCCACATCCAGGTCCAGGTCCAGGTCCAGGTCCAGTGGTTTTACAGGGAGGGCCTCCCTCCTCTCTGTCCTCACACTGATTCATGCTGCTCATCTCACACACACTTTCATCTGGAGAGGAAACACAAATCATCCATCTGCACATCAACTGAAATCAGCCTTTCCATCATGTCTCCTGTCAGAACTTCAGCTGCTCCTCCTCTGATTGGCTGCTTTATATCAGTGTCACACGAATGCTGAACTTCTAAATATTCATTTCAGCTCCTCTGTTCAATACAAACATTATTTCATGTCCGGATTGTTGCTGTTTCTAGTGACGCTAAGCTAACGACAGCTTGTGTTAACGAGTCAAACATTTTAAATGTGTTACATTACCTTCAGCTGGAGGTTCACACGGACACGACTGTCTGCACCACAACCATCACAGTGAATGAGACTTTGGACCAGCGCCGCCCGAAGATGCTGTTAGAGTTACACATTAATCACATCATATGAATCATATCAGTGGAATCTGATGACTTTAGTGTTTAATGAGATTGTAAAGGTCAAATACATGTTCAGTTGTTGTTACTTTGATTCAACAAAACAGCTTTAGTGACTTTCAAAGAGCAACATCACTTTAACTGACTGTTAGTTTCTATGAGGTCACTACACAACAACTCACACACAACTCACAAGTTGTCATGAAGAAACATTCAGATAAAAACTTGTGTTATAACTAGAACCTCTTCAAACACACAGTAAAGTAGGAGTCAAAATATTTCCTCTCTTGACATTTAGTGAGTTTATGTTGTTGACTTATTAGACTCAGTAGTGAACTGGCTGCTTTTACATCTCCAGCTGAAGCTACAGGCTGTCAGACTGTCACCTCTGAGCTACAGAGTGCTGTTAGGAGACAGGACGGACACACAGAGACGTCTTTGACAGGACGTCAACACTGTTGTTCTTCACTCTGCTCAGAATGTTAGCTGGTTAGCTGAATGTTAGCTGGTTAGCTGAATGTTAGCTCGTTAGCTGAATGTTAGCTTGTTAGCTGAATGTTATCGTAAAGTTAAATCATATCTTACCTTTAAAGGACTGAAAGCAGCAGGTGAGAGCAAACACAGTCCGTCCTCAGCTGCTGACGGTCTCTCAAGTGTGCTTCATCACAGGGGGAGGAGCCCAGGTGAGCTCTCACACTCTGTTTATGTGACATCTGACTGATGCTCTTTATTTCTTTTAGATTTCACTCTTTTGAACCTCAACACTCAAAAATCAATCAAGTTTCAAAGCCATGACCACAAAACTTCCAACCCTGGTTTGACCCTGCTGAACTAACAGGATGCAACAACCAAAGAGTCTCTCAGAGTTTTTCACTCCTTCTTCTGAGCAGTAACTTAAAAAGAAGAGTCCAGCTCTTTAGACAGTTTTCATTTATATGTGCTGGATTTCAGAGGTCACTGAGCCTCATGAGATCAAACTGACATGTAGAGTCTCCACCTGAGCTGCTGGATCAGATAGCAGCATTTTAAACTCAGTCAAGGTTTGAACCCACAACCTTCAGACTTCACAGCAGCACTTTAGCTTCCTGAGCTAATGAGTCAGTGATAAAGTTTTGTTTCTGAGAGGATTTCACTCTTTGTTTTGAACATCAGGTTTAAAAATTAGCTGAACAGCCCAGGGTTTGAACCCACAAACTTCATTCACATTTCACTCTTTTGGACCTCAGCAATCAGGAATCAAACCCACGATTTCAAAACTTCTCACCTAGCATCACCCTGCTGAGCTAACAGGATAATGAGAGCAAAGAGTCTCTCAGCGTTTTTCACTCTTAACTTTATAAAGAGAGTCAGGATTCAAACCCACAACCTCCAGACCAGCTCATCAGATACCTGAATGTCCTGCTTTTGACTCTTTTATCTCAAGAGCCGTTTTCAAAACTCAGCCTGACTCAAGGATCAAACTCACAATCTAAAAACTTCATGACAGTCCTCCAACACACTGAGCTACCTGGACATCAGGTGTCAGAACCTGAACTTTAGTTTGTGTATTATTTTGTACTTTATTTCTTCAAACTGTGGACGTGCAATTCTTTTTTTTTTTTTTTGCTCTACTTTCTTTTGCTGTACTTTGGACGATGGTGCACAGCATTAAATGGTTAAACAGAAACATTTGCCTTACATATCACAGTTTCTCATTAATATTTTGATGCATTGTAAACCCAATATAACCTGTTTTGATGACAAGTGACCAAAAGTGACCCAAAGTCAGAAGAAAATAAAGTGAGATCTGTTAGCTCAGTTGGTAGAGCAGGTGTAACATGTGCAGAGACTTTTTCCTCGTTGCAGGACCTGGGTTCAAGTCCCTGCCTGGGGAGGTTTACTGTGTGTAAATCAATCTCACCCAGTTTCCTGTCACATCTTCAGTTAATCTATTAATAAAGCAACATAAAGACCAAAAAATACTTTAAATTAAAAGTCAAACCTGCAGTTACCGAGACTTTACTTAGATTGAAATGCTTTGTGTGAAAATAACCTGCTTTGTAATGCATTTGCATTTTAACAACACCCTGCTTGTGCGTGATTGGTTGTTTTGTCAATAAAGCTCAGTTGAATTGTATTGAGGCTGTTTGCCCAATCAGAGGTTGAGACGTCACACTTCCGGTCTCTCGTATGGACCCAGTCAGCTAGCAGCTCTCTCTGTGTGTCCACCAACATGCTGACTGTTAAATGCTTCGTGTGAGCAGCAGATAAATAAAGTGCTTCATTCATCTGTTACATGTTTTCACCGGCTGTCTGGATACTTCGCATGCTCACCTGTTTATAAAAGGTGGAAACCTTTTGGTGGACAGCAGCATTCAAAACTGACTGTGTGTTTATTGTGTTACTGATCCTGGAGGAACGTAATCTCATTTTGATAGTACTTCTCTTGTTGGTACAACTAAATGACAATTAAGCATTGATTGATTGATTGATTGATTGATTGATTGATTGATTGATGCATTTCCTTTTCACCAGTGAGTCCTTCAGGCCTCGTCAGCTGGACGGCAGTTGGTTTTAAAGTTCCTGGTCCCGGGGTCCTAAAACATCTGAAACAAACAAAATGCAGACAGAATCATACACTACAGGCTTTACAAACTGACAAACCTTCAAACAGTTTATTTGTTACTTGTTGTGATGGTTCAGTCTTCTGCTTCTTGGCGCTGCCCTGCAACAACATCAGCTACCTGGTTATCTCCACGATCAGCTCAGGGCTCGTCTGCATCGACCCGCTCATCTACGGCTCCATGGAGATGTTGGTGCAGCAGCTCTATCGGCACAGCAAAGTCTACAGCTTCATCTTCTCTGCTGTTTCAGTCATGTACCTGCTGGACCAGAGGTTCACCAGCACACAGGACAAGAAATAAACTCATCTGAGGTTCTGTGAGGACAAAGAGGAGCGACTCCCAAAACTACTGTGGTCCTCCGTCACCTTTTTCTATGTTTATATTAGAATTGTCCCTGGACTGCTGCCATCCATCTGTACATTAATCATCCTGACCTTTTCATTATTCATGTAAATTGTTTTGTTAACATTATATACATTTAAATAAGACTGGATTGTCTGTCAGACGGTTATGAATTAATTTACCACTCAGCCTGTTATGGAGTAAAAACACTCCCTACAGGTGAGGCGTGAAATAAAGGTCACATGCAGTCAAACATGGTTTACAACTAGAGATGACTGTTGTCCAGGTGATGACTGGTATCAAAAAACTCATGAATATATAATCTGGAGGTGAGTTAGGCATCAGGAAGAAGATGCAAAGACAAGAAACTATAAAGGAATTGATTTGAGGTCAGGTCAAAGGTCTGGGATTGATCCTCTGATAATCTTTATGTTGTAAAAGCCAAATTATTGCTCTTCTGCATATTTATTCATGTTATATATATTGTGAAGTGAGTTTATTGTGTAGTGAAATAGCTCAGTAAGATGAGATACTGCTACTCTTCTTCTGAGGTTCAGGGATCAAATCCAGGCTGCTCCATCAGGGTGTTTTGAGCTTTAAAGCATTTTTTGGACCTTTTTGAGACGACAAATCAGTAAAATCTTCAGCTTCACCAGGGTTTGAACTCACAACCTCAGACCTTCGGTTCAGTCTCCTTACTGACTGAGCTATTTACTCTGATATAAGTTACCTTCATTAGAGCTTTTCACTTCTTCTTTTTGATAACAGACTCCAAAGTCAAAGGTTTGAGCGAGGATCAAACATACGTCATGAAAAACTTCAAGGAGTTCCCAAATATCCTGAGCTACTTGATCAGTGAGTCTTCTAAGCACACCTTTTAGAAACAGGTGTGCATCGGATGGGAAGTGCTGAGGATGTGAGATTCTATTCTCAACACCTGAGGTTCAGGAATCAAACCCAGGCTCATCTGTTTGAACTCACAACTTCAGAACTTCTGCTCTGTCTTCTTACTTGTTGAGCTATTTCTAAAAGGTTTCCACCTTTTAGAAACAGGTCTCTTTCACTGAAAAGAAAACCCGAAGACTATTTGATCACAAACAATTCTGTGGCTTTTTACGAGTGACATTCAACACATCACTTGAACCTTGAAGGTGGGGCCTCTTCATCAGGAACTCATCACACTGAGCTTTTCCTCTTGATAGTGAACAGTAGCAGCTGTTGTTTCCATAAACAGGAAGTAGAAATAAAATGTGTTGAAAGCCGCTTGTTTCACACTGGATTTTAAAGTTTTGTTGCAAATTTTGTGGCACATTTAAGCAGCAAAACCTAAAACTTGTAGTAAAAACACGACAGGACAGAGGAAACTCACCTTTATTTTTAACTACCCAGAACTTTGCCGTGTTTCTCCACAAGTAAAGAAATGGACGGAAGCTTAGAAAAACATTGTAAACGATATCCATTTTATTTTGGTGTTCCAGAAATGTTCTGATATACTGTAGATTATTGTTAACTCTGCACGAAGAAGACATAGTTTGACACAGACACGATACATTTAAAGGGAAATCAGACTCTGAAATCATCTTTGTACTCGATATGCAGCACAAGTACACAAGTGTGTGTTTTATGGATCATGAAAAATTAAATTGAGTGTAACTTGACAGGAAAAACACTTCAAGTTCAACATTTGGGGTCTTAAATAAGCTAACAAGCGTTTTTTTATGATAAATACACTTTTAAATATGATTTCCTCTGCGTAAGTAAACAGTACACGACCTCTTATGTTCTCATATGATTACAACATTTTCACAAAGAAAGAATGATGAACACAGTACAGAGAAAGCAGCCGATAACGAAACACTCACAGTGCGTTGGTGTGGATTTATGGCACGTATCGATCCCGTATCACGTGATTCAACATCATCATCACCAGCAATGTGATCAGTTATGAATCGACTGTGACGGAGTTTTAAATGAAAGTAGGGTTTCGTAGCAGTGTATTTAATCTTAAAATAAATAGTTTGAGAATATTAAGATATCCAGGTCTTTCGGAGGTTACGAGGTTTTTCACAATAAACTTCTATAAACTTTTGTGATATCGACAGACGTCAACATGTTCGTATTTCTCTGTTAAGGCATGGAATGAACAACGAGGTAACAGCCATCTACTGCATCGCTTCATCACAGTCGCAATAAAATTTGTCTGTGCGCAAGACGTGGAAACAATACCAGCAACACACAATCAGCACGACTGACTGATTTTTGAGTAAATGTTACGTCAGTGTTGATATATTTTGACCACATGAACACAAAATGGAGGATACAGTCTTTGGTCACAGATAAGAGACACAATACACTCTGTAGAATCGACACTGAGCTGCGTTCAAATGTACAATAAACAAGTCAATTTTGCTGTTTAAATCTGTGTTTCCATTGCAGCATCACTGAAAAACCTGAATAACATAAAAGACACGACACATTCAAAGATAATATCACTGAATTTAAAGGGTTTCTCCAGCAATGTAGCATATTTTAATCATTTACAGTCCATAGCTTTAGAAATGTAATATATATTTGTTTGCTAGGTGTCTGTGAAATAGATTTATTTATACTTTAATACGTTAAAATAAACACGATGTGTCGAAAGCTAAGATGGTGGTTGCTGGGGTTGAACGAGTATATGGTGAAGATAATGTACCTTTGTTCAGGTATAAAAGATTATTCAGAAACTTTTGATGAGTTAAGCCACACCCACTTGTGATGCAAGCCACGCCCACTCCGGGTACAGATACGGATGATTTGGCTTTAGCTCGAGTTTAGATTATTTTCTTCCAACCATTTTCCCCACTTTAGCACTAATTACACAGCTAATTCTTGCCCTTAATCATCTGGGGGTAAAAAGTACATTTCGTTTTAGCTTTAGCTACAGTTAGCCGTGGCTACTAGGAGGTTTCCTGAATAATAATGCTGATAATGCTGTACTTGTTCATCCCTAATGGTTACTCTTACTCTGCTAAGCTAGTTAGCTTTAGAAGGAGTTTGGCAATTTTTATTTAAATTATCTGGGGGATTATTGTCAATTTCATTTTAGCATTTAGCATTTTAGCTATATATTTTAGGAATATTAAATGTCACTTCTTGTCAGCTTAGCTTTAGCATTAGCATTGGCGACTAGCAGAATGCCCCTTTAAAAACATTTCCTGACTGAAAATGGCGTACTTGCTCATTTCTCGTGGTTACTGCAACTCTGCTAGGCTAGTTAGCTTTAGCAGGAGTTTAGACATTTTTTCACCATCGTTTTCCCCAGTTTAGCTTTAAACTATATTAAACTATATGAAATATCGATATATCCCTTTTTTTCTGAAAGCTATGGCTACTTGTAATTTATTCGACTTGTTCCATGAACATTTTTACAGTTTTAATCAACAAACATACGATTATCTTCTAATATATAAAATCTCTAATTTCTCTCCTGGTCCACATGATCTCATAGAACGTTTAATATACATAAACTGTTTTTTAAATTTATTGTATATCATTTAATATAAAGGCGCTTATTTCTCCAACAGCTTATAGATTTAATACACTGTTAATACAAGTTCTTTAAATAGATCTCTGATTTATAGACATCATTTAAATAAATTAATTAAATATCAACCCTTTATCCTCTTCTGGTTTCCTTTAATAATTAATTCACCACAGAATAGTCCTTTGTGTGACATAAATATGATTGAAAAATAAATCTTTGAGGTCAAACAGACCAACTGCTGCTGAAGTTTACATTCAACCCTCACGGTTTGGAGCCATAAACACAGATTTCCATGTTGATCTTCAACACTGAGATACGATCAGAGACCTACAGAGACAGGACGGATTGTTTTTGTACATTTAGGAATGAACACTTAAGTTTAGAAATCAAGTCGGTGGGATGGCAACACGCTCGAGGAGGCAGAGGGATACATTCCCGTCCTTTCAAACTACTTTTAGATTTTCAGTCACCCATTTAATTTCTCTGTCGTGGCTCTTGACTGTTTAGAAAGGTGTGCGCACCCTGCAGGTATCTGCAGATAGAAAAATACAATCCTCTCACACGTGAGACTCATCCAGATCCAGGTCGACGGGGGAGAGAGGCAGGGGTAGGCGGCGAGGAGACCGGCGGGGTGAGGGAGGGGACAGCAGCGGGGTGAGGAGGGGGTTCACCGTGCCGTCGTCCTCGCTGAGCTGCAGCAGGGTGTCGCTGCGCGGCAGCAGCGCCGTCGTGTCCTCGTCCCCAGGGCTCTCCCTGATCCGGGGAGGCCCGGGCGGCGGGGGAGGCAGGAGAGGGGCCGGTGGCAGAGGTGGAGGCGGCGGAGGACCAGGTGCAGGTGCTGTGCCCAGGACTGGGAGCGGCGGTGGGAGAGGAGAGGAGGTGCGGGATAAGGGGAGAGGGGAGCAGGTACGGGAGAGGGGCAGCGGGGAGCAGGTGCGGGATGGAGGTGTTGGGGTGGAGGGGCGGGAGATGGAGGGTGGAGGGGAGAGGCTGCTGCGGAGGCCCCACTGCTCTCTCTTCTCCTTGCTGGTTATGGATGAGGGGACCTGGGTGACGACACACTTTGATCCTGTAGGTTCAGCTTGTTACATGAGACGCATCGCCCACACTTAAAGGGCCAGTTCACACAAAAATACAATCAAAACAACAAAAAAACTCATTTTGGGTGGAATAATCACAAAACTACCTGCATGGCAGGAGAATTATGTTCAGTTTTGATGTTGTTTTAAGAAATATAGTCTTTTACAAATGTACAACGAGCTCTTGTCCAATGGCTCTCTTTTTTTTGGTGATTCATTTTTTAAATCTGATCTAAATTGTTTGTTTTTTTGCCCGTGTTTGTGACTTGAGGAAAAAAAAAACATTTTCACCAGGATAATATCTCTAAGTTCCTTAATGTGAAAGCATGTTTTTACATTTATTTTCAGGAGAAATTGTTGTTTTTTTAGTTATTTTTCTTATTACATGGAGCACCATATTTGGTGCCCCACATGAGGACTAATTTTTCATAGTGTTTGTTTTTGTGATACTCATTTTGACCACGTAAGACAGAAGTGTACCACTACATCCATAAACAAAAAACAAAAAACAAAAAACACCAAAACAATTTAGATCAGACTTGGAATTTTGATCACCAGCTATTCAAAATAGTATAAGTTCATATAAAATAGCAACTAGCTGTAACTATTTAGTAACTATTTCGTACTCCAGTGACATTAAAGGGTAAAATATGTTAAGTGTCACAGTTTCACATGGAAACTAGAAGTTAATATTGCTATTTAAGATATTACAAAGCTGAAATTCATCTTCCTGGATGTTTGAAAACATTCACTTTAATCCAAACTGTACAAAATGTTGTGCTGTCTTCTATTTGACACCTCGGACATATTTAACATCCCACCTGTGTGTTTGCAGGCCCGTGCAGGTCTGCAGTAACCGTGGCGGACGTGGCGGACGGCACCTCCAGCGTCGGGGACTTTGAGAGGGCGGGGCTGGCCTTCCTGCCCTCTGCCGGAGGCTCCGCAGCGCCGGGCGTGGACGGCGTCTGCCCTTGATTCTCCGTGAAGGTCACCGACCTCTTTTGGTCTCCATGCGCTGTGGGCACACATGCACGTGGTGAGAAAAACAGAAGCCGAGGCCGCCGGCGACGCGCTAACACATCAGCACCACCAAAGAGAGTGGAGGCAGGGGACGGGACAGGAGGGGGGAAGGAGGGGAGGCAGGGGACTGGGAGGGGGATGCAAGACAGACATGCAGAGCGCCCTATTGGGTGAGGTTGCAGATATAAAGGGGGCGGGCCGTTGCAGGGTGGAGAGGAAGGGTTCAAGGGTCGTGTCTCACCTTCACAGTCCAACAAAGTTTCTTTATTTCGAAACAAAAGGCATGAGACAGAACAGAGTGAGAAGAGTCAGTCCGGTGGAACAACAAACAGCATCGGAACAAAGACAGAGGTCGTGAACGGGGAGGACGGGTCAGTTCAAGTCAGCACACACACAGTTTTAATCAGGCGGTAATCAACCGCTCTAGATTTGGCTCGTCGTGTGCTCGAACTGAAGTGCAGGGTGAGTTCGGTTGTTTCTCATTGTGTTAAAAACAAATGTTAAGACAGACAAACGTGTTCTCATCGTCACTTCTCTACATCCAGACACTCAGACGGAGACACGTGTGCTGTTACCCAGTGGTTTGTTCTTGGGCTGGATGCTCCGGCGGGTCGTAGAGAGCCTCGCTCCGGATCGACCACGTGGTTCAGTCTTCGGGATGGACAGCAGGGGGCGACGCAGCTGCAGGGCGTCACAGTTAGGTTTCAATACATCATTTTTTAAAAGTGTAAGACTCGTAATCATTCCTCTCAGTGATTTATTCATTTAAGGGGACAGTTTTTTAAGATCTTCATTGACAAACTAAATAAACTCCTTATATATATATTTTTTCTTTTAGTGTAATGTTTTTAATTTAAAATATTTACAAAATTTACTGAGAATTATTCCATCCGTCCATACGTGAGTGAAATTTAAGTTAAATTGGAAAATATGTATAAGCAGTTTAAAGTTATTTGTTGTAGTTACAGTTGAAGATGTTGTGTTTCTCTATAAAATGATCAAATCATTGAAAAATAATTAAAGAAAATGTTTAAATCATGTTTCCATCAGTGTGTTTTTTATGGGCATTTTAAAGTATTGCATGAGAAAAAGTTAAAGAAAAAGCGAAAATTGAAAGATCATGAAGCAAACGCACAAAATGTACGGAGGCCCAGAGAGGCAAAAAAGAAACACTTTTTTTCTTTTGGGTGATCAATTTTCTTATTCTGATCTTAATTTGTCTGCAACTTTAGAACTGCTGAAAAAAAAGGTTTCTAGTTCCTGAACTTTTCACACTAAGTGAAAAATAAAATTTAAGGAGAATTTTATTTTCTTGTGTGAACCCAAGAAATTATTTTTTTTTACCTGTTTTCACACAAGACAAAAAAAATAAAAATTGGAGTTTTTCACTCAATTTCTCAGAAACACACAAAAACATTTTCTATTTTTTTACCACTTGGTTTGAGAAAAAAAAAATTACAAAAAAAGATTTTATTCAGTTTCACACATTTTCTTTCATGTTTTCCAGAGATGAAAAAAAATTATTACGGAACTTATAAAGATTATTCTTTTTTCACGACTTCTGCAGTCACCACCACGAGACAAAACTATTTTGATTAAAAAATATATAAAAGTTCTTCATTGAGCTTACAGAAATGACATATTTCCATATTTTTATAGGAATGGCTTTCTTCGAATCTTATCTTGTTGCATCCTGTTCACCTTCTACGGTGTAATTGTTACATAATTGTCACATTTTCTTTGAAATTTAGTTCAAATTTGCAAAATATTGGATTGAGAACATGGCTTGTATTTTACAGTTTGTTATTTTGCACTGCCCATCTATCATTATGTATCATTATGAAGTAAATATTGATTGCAAAAGCCTGATTTTACACCACAAAGGAAGCATGTCCGTCATTGTGCAACCAGAACTTGAAAATAATTTGTTTTCAGGTGGCTGTCAGCAACTATCCCCAGGTAATGATGGAATATTAGAGGTACTGTTGAATCTGTAAATGCTAGCTGTGATGCTAACATGCTAACACCAAACCATTTTTCCAATTTAAATAACAAACATTATAGTAAAAAGTCGATCACCACACCTGTCTGAGGCCTCGCTTTCTTCCTAACGGCGGCTGGATCAGGAGGTTCTGCTGGCCCGGTTCGCTCTGCACGCTGGCGACCCTGGTACCAACCAATCACATGAACACACACACGTACAAAACACACAGAAACACATCACCATGGAGCGACCGGAAGCTGCGCCCCGCTTATACTGACCACATGTTTGACCACAATACGACCGCCGCTACTCTACGGACTCACTCACTCACTGCACGACACACACAGTATGTTTCTACGAGACACCCAATCACAGTGCAGAAGAGAACAGTGCTGCTATGATTCGTACACTGAAAACACGACAGGGGGACAGTAGGGGCTGGAGCAGCAACGCCGACAAGAGAAACTTGTCTTTTTTTAATCCAAATTTCTCCCTTTAAATGACTTTGAACCTAATTTTGTTCTCCAAAAACAAAACAAGAAACAAGAAGTGTATTTTTTAGTTAGTTTTATGGTTGCCGCCCCAGTTCCCCCTTGCCCCTACAGATTGGTATCCAGAGTCGGACGCCCAATTTGATCAGCGAGAAGCCTGATAGACACGTAAACAGTATGAAACACCATGGCACCAATGGGAGAGAGGCTGACTTTGTTGATGGCACATCAACTGTAAAGACCCACAGCTAACAGAGGAGAAACAGAGGCAGAGCTCACCGGCCCCGAGGCTGAGGGGGCCCTCTTTTTTTTTTTTTTTTTTAAGGATGGGGGGAGAAGGGGCCCGGTTAGGATAGCACAGCAGATGAGCTGAGAAGATGAGGGGTCAGTGTGGAGCTCAACAGGAAGTGGGTGGGGGTGGGGGGTGGGGGACAGAGACACGGCACACTGGACCCACACAGAGCGAAGATAGAGACAGGGGGGGGGAGGTGTGAGGGAGGGGGAGGTGTGGCGGGGCCGAGGCGATTTGATTGGATGTGGATGAGTGATCAACGGCGAGGCGGCCAATAGAGGAGGCCGTCCCGAGGCGATGCCCCTCCCGCTGGCGGACAGATGCAAGAACGCACCAATGGGAGACACACAGAGAGAGGGCCACTGTACCTAGAGAGGTTACCCTCCTGCAGAAGGCCCTGGGACTCATCTAGCACATTGGGTTCACTGTAAAAAGGGGGGGCGGAGGGGGGAGAACGGGAGTTTAGGGAGTGTAGTGGAGATCCGTCAAGTCCCTGAGGCCCCTGGAGCGCGGGGCGGGAAGCCCAGGCTCTGACCACAACTTCATTCTTACCAAGAGTCTTAGCTACGTCACAATGTTGAGACTGTCGAGTAAAAACAGTATAAATCAACAGAGATATACAGAAAAAAATGACTGTGGTTGTGGGATATGACTGGTTGATCCATTTTTTTTTTTTAATGTTAAAGGGACAGTTCACCCCAAAATAACAAAAACACACGGTCGTCTTCTTACCTGTAACGCTGTTTTTTCTTCCAGATCCACTTTATGAGGTCCTAGTTAAAAGGTAATAAGGCCGTTGTGTTTTGTCTGGAATGCCGGACGGAGCAGCTGCTCAGGACCGGCTAGAGAGTCTGGATCAGAACCAGACCCTCTGGAGGAATAAACACATCTGATTCTGCTCTGAGCCGTGAACTGAACTCTTTACCTGCTGCTCTTCAGAACTTAGAGTGGATTCATCTTCACTCCTGTTTATCAACCCGACTGCAGCAGCGCATTAATGTACTTTAATGTTGACTGCTGACCGAAGACATCCCGGAGAGAAGAGGGTGAAGAAGAGAAAGAACCAAAGTCTTTGGTGAGTGCTGAATTTAGTGAGAGTTGACCTGACTTTAACCACAAAGCCATCACTTAGTCACGCTATCTTAAAAACTAGCGTAAAGTACAGTAAACTGATTTAAGTCTATCAAACAATACTAGCAACAGCCTGGCTGAGGAGAATTCTGTTAATGTTTACTTCCCTCGCTGTCATAACTACACTTCTCTGGTTCGAGGCCATCAAGTTCCACTTTATTCGTCAGAAGGCCGACATCTCTACGGTCGATTTCTCCAAAACGCAGAAAGGAAAGAAAAAGAGGAAAACTATGGGTTTTTGATTTTGTGGTGAACTGTCCCTTTAATTCAAGATATTACATGGACAAGCCCAGATTTGATCATACATGAACTTTTCTTGAAGGCATCGTTGCTCTGGAAACAGAAATAACATCATTGGTTGAGTTCGACCTCAAACCCAAAACTCTTCCTGTCTTTAAAAAGAAACTACAATCGAAGTAAAGTTTCTTGTGCGTCTTTGTATTTGTGTGCATGTGTGTGTCACCTGTGGCTGGGCAGCATGGTGGTGCGAGGGGCCTCGGGCTGCGAGGCCGCCGAGCCGGTGGCGTGGCTGGAGAACCGGCGCTGCGCTATCCCCCTCGGCAGGAAGGCCTCGTGCTCGCTCACCACGCTGGGGATGCTCATAGAGTCAACTGGGAGGGACGGAGATGGAGTTCAGTTTGAATTTCTACAAACGCGAAAGAAAAGTGCAAGTAAGATCTGAATGTTTCTGACTCTCTTCATCGTCCTCGTCGGTCCTGCTGAGGGTGTCTTGAGAAGGTTGCCGCGACGGTTGGCTGTCCTGCTCCCAAACTGTGCCGGTGCCCGTGTTGGAGCGCGACATTGTGGCCAAACTGAGGCGATACGCCGACGTGGAGGTGCCCACCGTGCTGATGGACGTCTTGCCCTGGTAAGCTGTTGGGTTTGGGATGATTAAAACAGAGACACAGAACAGACAAGTTAACATTCAGAAGATAAAAAAAGGACAGTCCCTCCAGGAGGTTTGGATGTCATGATCGTAAATCATTCATTCATCAATCATTGTAGCTTCCCCTGAAACAAACGTCTCACAATTATTCAGAACAATCCCTAAAAAAGGTCCTAAAATCCTGGAGGGAGTGAAAAGACCATTTTCAAAGCCAAGAATTTCTATTTGTCTGACCGGAGCCGCTGTGCACGGCCTCCTTCAGGATCTTGAGTTCATTGTTGAACTCTGCAAACAGGGAGCTCTTGCACAGAGGTCGGGGGATGAAGCGTCGCTCAAGCTGGTCGGCGATGTGGTGACGCGCTGTGATCTCCTCCTGGGAGTCAGCGGGCTGGGTCAACAACTAGACGGACATCCATGTGTTAGGATCAGTACGGAAGACAAACAACTGAAGTGAATGAGTGAATGAGTGGACAGATATTACCTTGCACTGGATGAAGGGTCTCAGCAGGACGAAGATAGGGATTCGGGTTCGCACGATGAAGTCGATGAAGTCCCAGAAAGCCAAGCCGCCCACCTTCCTCAGAGCCATCTCCTTCACCTGCAGGCTGAGCCGGTACCACTGGTTCCCCAACGAGCGCTCAAAGCAAACCAACACCACCTTCAGAGCTGCGAGAGAGACGAGGATGAGAAGCGGTACGAAGACGAGAGACTACCAAATGGCGTCATCTTGTCATTCATACCTAGATACGCAGCCTGGCTGGTGGACTCTGCTAATCCCTCCCTGCGCAGATCCTTCCCGGTGTCGCCCGGCGTGGAGCAGTGAGCCGGGGAGGCGTCCAGCATGAAGTTCTTGGTGCGGGAGGTGGAGATGATCCGGGGAGGCAGGAGGATGTTGATGACCGTCTGGAGGAGGAGGAAGATCTCGGGCTGCTCCAGGTGGGGGCTGTCTGCAGAGAGACATTAACGGGAGATGTTGAAGTTTTCTAACCTCAGTCACATTCACAGTAAGGATTAGTTCCCTGAAGCAGAGGCCTCGAAGATTGTACCTTTGCTTCCAGAGCCCACTGTCAGCACGAAGGGAATGAGCAGATTGAGCAGCATCCCCTCTCGCCTCTCCTGATTGGTGAAGGGTGAGATCACATGGCTGAGAGGAAAGTCCTCCTTCAAGGCCTGGGATCAAGAAAAGAAGGCAGGAAATTAAAATTGTGCATAACCAGAGGTGCTGATTGAGGAGATGAGCTGAGATGAGGCCCGACCTGGATCTGCAGAGCGACGAGTCGGACCACCGCCGTGCTGAAGGGCAGCGGAGGGGACAGGTAGGGGCTGAGGTGGAGAAGAGGAAGTCCGTCCGCCACGCTGGAGGGACCGACCACACCCATCACCTGACAACACACACAAACACTCAGAGAATTGTATCTACATAGAGGGATCTTCACCGTCTTGTATGTGAGTCCGTACCAGGTTGACGCAGACGTTGATCAGCGAGCGAAGGTGCGGGAGGAAGGAGATGATTGGCTGTCGCTGCAGGGTCAGGCAGATCCCCTCGATCAGGCTGCTGGCCGCCTCCCACTCCACCTGCCTCCTGGAGAACACACCCAAAACAGCACCAAACCCAACACCAAAATAAAAGCACATAGTCATGAATTTAACAAAGACTGGAACACAGATGCCTCATTCAGGTCATGTGGGATGAAACAGAAACTCTTGTTTCTGTCTCATCGGCTTCTTTTCAAATGACTTGAATGCAGCATGAGATTTATATTGAATGTTTAAAATCTATTATCTTTTTCCCCACCTTGTACGCTCCACCTTTTCTGAGTGTAATAAAGGCCAGACTGACAGCGAAATACAGGTTACAGCAAAGCTCACAGACATAGCCAGCTAAACACCGCAGCAACAGATCCTGGTGTCAAACACACACCTGAGACCAGAGTTCACTCTGAGCCAGGCAGTCTCGTGTCATGGACGAGGACGCAGGTTTGCACATTGATTTATTATTTATTCATCATTTTTTGTATATGTTTGAACATTTTAATATTGGTTATGTAGTTGTTCGTCCTTCCTTCCTTGTAATGTAAATGTTCATTGTTTTTGTGTAATGTATTGGTTGTCAAAAACTGTTATTTATATCAGCAAGTATTGGTAAATAATTAGTAATTTCCCTGATTTTCCTGGACATTTGGTGCCAGGTTTTGTGGGGTATTTTTCCAAGAAAATCTTTTTATGATGGACTATTATTATTACCATATTAATGCACAGAAAGTTGGAAAAGCTAAAGCAGATAATCCCAAAAACGTGTCTTATTAATACATTTCTTTATTTCCCTGGCATATAAGGGGAATAATTATCAGCAATAAACAAAACACAGTGTTGTTGAAACTTTACATTTCTTTAGCTTCAATTTAAATTACTTGCTAATTTTGCTGTGATAACAGGAGCAAAATATAGTTTTTTGCTTGAAAATATCCAGTTCTGTTGCCATGAACCCTTCAAAAACATGTATTTTGTAAAATCTGCATAATTTTTCATGACACAAGACTGGACTCTGGTTTAGGGGGAAGGCTGCCGTTGATCCATCGTTAGTTCACACACCCTGACATGTCGCATTTCAGTCCTTTCACAGACGCACGAGTATCCACACAAAAACACACCACAGCAGCACTTACGGTACAGCACCCACGAAGGCAGCGCTTACAGACCACAGTGCCAAGAAGCCGTCTAACTAGTGTACACACCACGGCACCGGCACAGCACGATACACTCACAGGGAGACAGAGATAAAAGTGATCGTATTCAACAGACCTGGTGCATAGTGCCTGTGGGCGAGCGCACCTGAGCGTTGGCATCTTGTGAATCTTGTTGAACATGCGGTCCAGCCTCTTGAGGATCAGGATGAGGGCGGGGCGGACGGCTTCGGACGACCAGTCTGTGATGGGCAGCATCTCCATGATGTAGCGGCGCAGCCCTCGGCTCTCCATGGTCAGGGTGTCGTAGGGCGCCAGCTTCAGCAGGGCATGGGCGATCTCCGCCAGCCTGGAACAGAGAAAAAGCTTCAGCGTTACGTGTTGATGACTTTCTCGATTGATTAGTTTGACTTTTACTTCATAATGTGTCAAATTCTTTGAGAAGCTTGTTTGAATTCCATCACCTCATGTGGGACTTGATATCCAGCAGCTCCAGCGCTGTGACCCGCGGCTCACCGGCGACGTTCTGCAGGATCTTGAGTCGTGGTCCGCAGTGTTTGTAAAACTCGGTGCAGATATTTAATAGGGACTCCCGTGGCCGGCGGAACTCTTCCCTGGCGATGCGCTCGTCCAGCTCTTCCCTTGGCATGCCTTGACCCTCCTCCAGCAAATGGAGGTTGTCCCTGAACACAGAAACATGCATACTCCAGAACTCAATCTCTTCCAAAGTCATCTCCTAAAACTGATTATGTTATAGTCCTGACCTGGTGTTGACCCCTCCTGACATGGCATGGTTAGCTGTAGTGCCGCCCTTATGGCCCTGATCACAGCGGGACAGCTGCGGGGCTGTCATCGGCCTGTAGAAGATACAATTATAAAGATTGTAAGGACATCACAACCTTGTGCACAAAAAAATGGGATAAAAACCCCAGATATCGACCTTGTGAGTGCCTCGGAGCTGTAAAGGAGGGCCTGTAGGGATGTGGCCAGAGCTGCGATGGCTGCGATCTCGTCCCTGGCAGCTGAGGCCGACTCCATTGTGACGGTGTTGCTCTTCAGCTTCTGTAGGTGGCACGGGACCAGAGCCTCCAGGACCATCAGCATCTGGAGACTGGAGAGACAGACTGTTAAGTGTTGAAAAGCAGATAAAAGAAGAGGTAAAGATAATCCTTGGTATGTTTCTGTACCTTCTAAAGGATTCAGGGGCGTAGGCGACCACAGTGACACACAGCTTTATGGCCTCGCTGATGGAAAAGGCCAAGTCCTCGTTACCATAACAAAAATCTGCAAGAGAAAAACAGTATGAGCAGGATATTTAAAGCTTCATAAGTAAGAGTGGGTTCTGGGCTTATTTGATGTAAGATCCATCCATCCATCCATCCATTGTCAACCGCTTATCCAAAATCGGGTCGCGAGGGCAGCAGCTTCAGTAGCGAGCCCCAGACTTCCCTTTCCCCGGCCACATCGGCTAACTCTGACTGGAGGATCCCCAGGCGCTCCCAGGCCAGAGAAGACATATAATCCCTCCACCTGGTCCTGGGTCTACCCCTAGGTCTCCTCCCAGTTGGACGTGCCAGGAACACCTCCCTAGGAAGGCGCCCTGGTGGCATCCTCATCAGATGCCCGAACCACCTCAACTGGCTCCTTTCCACGCAGAGGAGCAGCGGCTCTACTACGAGTCCCTCCCGGATGGCTGAGCTTCTCACCCTATCTCTAAGGGAGACCCCAGCCACCCTGCAAAGAAAACCCATTTCGGCAGCTTGTACCCGCAATCTCATTCTTTCGGTCATGACCCATCGCTCATGACCATAGGTGAGGGTTGGGACGAAGACTGACCGGTAGAGCGAGAGCTTTGCCTTCCGGCTCAGCTCCCTTTTCGTCACAACTGGTGAAGCGCATGCAACACCGTACCCGCTGCTCCGACTCTCCTGTCAATCTCAAGCCCCATCATACCCTCACTCGTGAACAAAACCCAGAGGTACTCGAACTCCTTCACTTGGGGCAAGGACGCATTCCCCACCTGGAGTAGGCAATCAACCGGTTTCCTACTGAGAACCACGGCCTTAGATTTAGAGGTGCTGATCCTCATCCCTGCCGCTTCACACTCAGCTGCGAACTGATCCAGTGAGCGTTGTAGATCTACAGCCGATGATGCCATCAAGACCACATCATCTGCAAAAAGCAGTGATGTGATCTTAAGGTCATCGACCTGTAACCCCTCCATACCACGACTGCGCCTTGAAATCCTGTCCATGTATATCACAAACAGGATTGGGGACAAGGCACAGCCCTGGCAGAGGCCAACACCCACTTGGAACAAGTCCGACTTACTTCCGAGTATGCGCACACAGCTCTCGCTTGGAGAATATAGGGATTGGATGGCCCTGAGAAGGGACCCCCTCACCCCATACTCCTGCAGCACCTCCCACAGAACATCCTGGGGGACCCGGTCTTAAACCTTCTCCAGATCCACAAAACACATGTGGACTGGGAGATTGTACTCCCAGGCCCCCTCCAAGACCCCTGCCAGAGTAAAGAGCTGGTCCGTTGTTCCATGACCAGGACGGAATCCGCATTGTTCCTCTTCAATCTGAGGTTCGACAATCGGCCGGACCCTCGTTTCCAGCACCTTGGAGTAGACTTTCCCAGGCAGGCTGAGTAGTGTGATACCTCTGTAATTGGCACACACCCTCTGGTCCCCCTTCTTAAAGAGAGGGACCACTACGCCTGTTTGCCACTCCTTCGGTACCGACCCCGACCCCCACACAATGTTGAAGAGCCGTGTCAACCAAGACAGCCCCTCAACACCCAGAGCCTTCAGCATTTCTGGTGGTATCTCATTGATCCCTGGGGCTTTGCCACTGTGGAGTTGTTTGACTACCACAGTGACTTCACCCAGGGAAATCGGCGATGATACCCCATCATCCTCCAGCTCTGTCTCCATTACAGAGGGTGGCTAAGTGGGATTCAGGAGGTCACCAAAGTATTCCTTCCACCGCCCTATGACCTCCTCAGTCGAAGTAAACAAGGTCCTATCCTCGCTGTACACAGCTTGGATGGTTCCCTGTTCCTCGTTCCCCCCGTTGATGTAAGATAAGGTTAATTAAAACAAAAAACATTGTAATTGAACGATTGGACAGTCACTTCTGGACAAGAGGAACCCTCACATTTAGCTTCTGATATTTAAGTGTGCCCTTCCTGTATACCTAGAGAACGAAGAGGTTTCTCAGCCTTCACCAGCTCCAGAGCATCCAGGGCATCATGGGTCTCCCCCTCCAGAGAGACCAGCAGGTCAAACAGACACTGAGCTGACACTCCTTTAGACAGACCAGTACTGGTGCTGGTCTGGGGTGGGACATAAAGACAGAGGAAATTAACTTACTTGCATCCAGGGATATAAAAACAAAAGGTATGTAAGCAATATTTTCTAGGTCATCTTACTGTGAATTCCAGCAGCGGAGCCACACTGGCGAACAGCTGCAGGATGAAGGGTTTACGGTGGAGGATGTAGAACTGCCGGCAGCAGAATTCGATACCCTGCCTCAGTAATGGGTCGCTTTCATAGTCGGCATAAACCTGATGTAACAATAAAGACGGGACGGATTCATATCTCATTCCTCCCTGTCACACTGGAAGCATGTTTGCAGCAAGGCAAATAGCTTGTAGTACAAAGATTGACTTCTTTATTTCCAGCAACATGGCAAACAATATTTCACTGAATCCTTCTTGTCTTAAATTTTGTTGACTAAACCAGTACAGAACCAAAAACAGAATGCAAATGTTGAGAACCTTCAGGGCAACAGAAGGCGTTGTTGTATATAACATGGTGTCATCGGTGTAGATAAGTTGCAAACCAATTACAAACTCTTTCAGGGTGTTTTTTCAGGATGCCATATATGAAATGGTCTCATCGGCATACAGATGTATTGTTTCTTACATTAATACCTTATTCATCTATAGATTGGTCCTAACTCTGATATATTCTGGCATTTAATCACTACTTCCTTCCTAATATGGTGCTTCAGTTCTTTTGTTGACGTTTTAATGAATTAACTTAAGCTCCACCGATGTGGACTCTTACCTGCAGCATGGTTGGCAAGATCCACTGGTAACCGCTCAAGGAGAAGAGGTGGTTGAAGTGAACGGCAGTGTTGATGGCGGTGGCCGTGTACTGCCTGAGGAGGGAGCTGTCCTCCGGGTGCAGGAGCAGCGCCCCGTTGAAGACGTTGAGAAACAGCATCATCTCGTCGCCCCATGGGTACTCACTGGGCATGCCCAGAAACATTTCCTCGAGTAGCTTGATCCAAAGCACTTTGTGAAGGGTGTCCAAACCAAACAGCTCCTTACCTGGAAGACGAGGAGATGGTGGTAAAATGCGTGATGATTTGTATTCAGATGTCTGATGATGCAGTTAAGAGTCCATCTCACCTTGTTGCTCGTTGAACAGGGAGAACTCTGCATCGATGGCTGTTCGCGGGAAAGACGGCAGGCGGAGGAGGTCTTCCTGCAGCAGGGAGACGTGGGATTGCTTCTGCACAGCCGGCATGTGCTGAGTGAGGGAGATGAGGAAGAGGACCCGACCGACTTCCTCTAGTTTACGAGAAAACACCTGGAAGAAGAAAGGAGAAAGGAAAAGAAACAGAATGAGAAAAAAGTACACACTAATTTCATAGAGTCTCCATTGTCACATTTCAAATTTTCCATACTTGTTTCTGGATCAGCTCCTGTCCTTTTTCAGGTAGCATGTGGACCAGGTTGAGCTGTGGAGATACTGATCTCCGGAAGGGGTAGATGTCTCTTACGTATGTCTGGAGGAGATAGATAAAAAATGTAGAAATATTGCCTCAATATTGGTACAAAACAAGCAGCCATGCTAACTTTTATCACAATACATTTTTTTTGATAATTCCACAGGGTTTTGGACTGCAGTTGGACATTTTCTCAACGAATAGAAGGACATTAAATCGTCTACCTTGCTATAATGGATGAGGTTCCATCGTTTGTCCATGAGGAAGTAGTGAGCCGATCTGGCCTCGGGAATGTTGAAGAATTCCAGACACTCCTGGTTGTAAGAGAGAGAAAAGATCATGAACATCTTTCATATTCCGACCTCCATTTCAACTTTAAGACTAATTTAGGATTCATCGACTTACCTTGAGCAGGGCTTCAAACTGAGTGTCTTCATGGACGGGAAGTTGTGTCGGGATGTCACATTCGTTCTGTCCGTGCACGACCAGTGTTTTGGTTCCTGCATCAACAAAGCATCAGAAAATATTGAAATATATTTGACGTATTATTGGCGACACGTTACAATATGACAAAACATACAGCTTGATATGACAGTAGTGCTGTCGAGCTGAGTCAGTAAGTTCACCTGGCATGGATGCAGTGACCAGCAGCTTGACCTCACACTGCTCCTTCTTCATGGTCTGCTTGAGGTCCTTGAAGAACAGCCCCTCCACGTAGCCGACCACCTCCCACAGGAAGGTAAGCGTGGCCGAGATGGCGTCCATTCCCCACTCGCACGGGGTCCTCACAAAATACATGATAAGTCCCACCTAGGAGGCAAGGATTTCAAGATGGTTAACTGAGAGTCTACAGAGAACTGAAGACAAATAAAGATATAAGTCGGTGGCTTCACCAGGTAGTTGAAGAGGATGTGTGACGTCTGGGCCGGCAGATCTCCAATGTTGAGCAGGAGCTTCCTCAGCATGTACATCAGCTCGTCCTGGTGTTACAACACAAAGAATACAAGTCAAGTCACATTTCCCGTTTTTAAAGCTTTAGCTCTGATTAGGTCTTCATATGTTCGCTCACCT
The DNA here is from genome assembly GCF_900880675.1 of Sparus aurata. Classification (NCBI taxonomy): domain Eukaryota; kingdom Metazoa; phylum Chordata; class Actinopteri; order Spariformes; family Sparidae; genus Sparus; species Sparus aurata. The sequence continues at coordinate 14,655,715 of NC_044210.1, forward strand.
GTCTGTTGCTCACTGTTAGTTTTTCCAGGAAGTGGCGGAGAACCAGGGCCGGATCTTCAATCAAGCAGTTCCAGAGGATTTGTTGGGCGACAGCACTCACTGAGGAAACATTGAAGGCAATATGTATACGTGCAAATACAGAATGTATGGAAGCCCAGAGAGTCCATAAAAAAAGTCCAACCACAAGGGGCCCGAGGTCTAAGTGGTATAAAAGCTTTTTCAATAATCGTGTGTTTTGTGTTGAGTCTGATACTGTGAAAAGACTCCTACCAGCAACACCATCCTCTCGGACCTCCCCGTCCTCCATGAGGTGCACTATTGGTAGGACTGCAGCACAGATGCATGCTGGGAAGACGGCTTGGGGCGGCTGTAACATGTGGTGAGTCGGAGTGTGTTCTGTTGTGTTCTCTTCATCTGGACATGGAATGAAAAAAATGGAAGATCACCTCAGGTTTTATTTTCCTGTTCTTGTCATCGGAGATTTTTTTATTTTCTCACCTTCGGCACTGGCCAATGAGCGGACAGACCACACGGAGCCTCGGCGGAAAGAGTAGTTCCTGTGGGAGTTGCTGGAGGCGCACGAGGGGCTGACAGACAGACGGCGCGATGCCAGGTTCACCACTTCTTCTGCTGACGGGATTAATGTCCGACACAACCAGAACAGATACAGGAAACACAACGTGCTATCAGGGCACAGAGCTTTCAATTACCACAATCTTCAGTATGTTACAAAACAGGATGAAGGCCAAATCCTGTATGTTATGTTTATATTATGTTTGTGTGGCGGGCAGTCCCACCTTCTTCCTCCTGCTCCGGCGGCGGGCTGCATGTGGGCTCGTAGCAGGACTCCTGAGCCACGGGAATGGCCGTGATGATGCTGGCCTCGCGACCCAGACGCCGCTTCTCCTCCTCCTGCTGCAGGTTCTTCAGGATGTGCTCAGCCCGCTGGTGGGAGCGCGACACCGCCCGCGCCGAAAAGGATTTCTGGAAGGAAGGCGAGCGTGGAGGGTGGATCAAACGGCACAGACGTAGAACGGCAGACAGAATGAGGGAATGCACAAATCAACTGACAGTTTGAATCTTTCGGGGAAACGCGTGTGCACAGCTACTCTAGGCTTTACATCCGAGGAGCATTTTCTAATGTCAAATGACTAGACAACACATTAATACAGTAACTCTCCTCCAGCACATTGATCTCATGCTCTAATGGGAACCCGAGCATCATGAAGAACACTGTTGACGTTCTGAATAGGTAATAGATTTCAATCGTGACGAATTGTGACAAACTGGAACTTGGAGAATTTACTGTATCTTGTGTACAGTAAATGCCTCACAGCATTCACACAAGCGCTCATTACACATACATAACCGACTAGGCATGATATGAGGAAACATACACAGCAAAGTCATTCTCATCCAATGACCATGCACAAACAGCACAACACACACGAAATGTCTCGATGTCTGATGCATGCTGTTATTTTTTTGTTCTTGAGCAAAGTGCTAGAGAGACTATTTGAGTGTGGCGTTTCAGTGATCAAGATGCAACTCTCTGAAATGACCCATGAAACTGCCCCCAGCTTTCTGATCCATGATGGAAAAAAACCTAAACAGCTAAGAAAGAAAACACTCAATGGAGGAAAACTTTCCCGCCTGTCGTTAATGATCGGAGGGTAACAAGATGCATCAGCACAAACATCCGGGACAGAAATACCAACTTACTATGGCATGGACTGACTGAATTAATGTGGAGTACTAAAAACAAAGACAGTCGATAGATAAATTACAGGAACAGGTGCTCGCAGGTCGTCATCATAAATCTATTCAACATAGTCTGATAATCATGCTTTTCACAGAAAAAGGCAAGAAAGGAAAAGAAACACCTGTTCTACCCGTCTAACTTCTACAACTATTCAAAATGTGTAACATGTGTCTACAGTGCACTGAGTCTGCTTTTTGTAGACTTCAAAATAAGATCCCCTCTATTAAAACTGACATTTTCTTAAGGAAATTATTAGATTTAAAGGGTTGTTCATGGAAATTATGACAAAAAAAGCATATTTTTCACTTACCTCTGAATGTATCGAGCCATGCTGATAGTTTGACCACATTTTAAGATGTCTGTCTATGAGATGAGGGTCTCCACCCAAATAAAAAGTAGCTGGAGAGTCTGAAAAGTGGCTTAAATCTACATTATTTCCCGTGGCGAGCAGGGGGCGACTCCACCGGTTGCAAAAAGGAGTCAGATTAGATGGGAACTTATTAGAAAATGGCCCTACTTCTCAATTGATTTATGAACTCAGTGAACAGTTTCCCAATGAGTTCATGGCCTCAATCTCTAGCTTCAAGTCTTCCTCAACACAGCATGATGTTCATTTTGTAAATGATGGTAATTGATGGTTGCTTGACAAGGTGACTACCTAGTGGCAAGTCTCTCCGTCCAAATATGGTCACTTCTGGTTCCAGAAAACCAAGATGCCAAAGATGAGACTTCTAAACGTCTTCTTACCATCTTTATTTAGCACGTTAGCATGCTAACATATGCAGATTAGCACTACAAGCAGAGTGAACTTTTAAAATTGGAAAGATTTGCCCTCTAGAGCAAAAGATTTATCCTCTAGATAATCCTCACGCCACAAAATCAAAATTAGCATGGCTGGATACGACAGGTAAGTAATAAAATATGTTTGTTTTGTTTCGTGAATTGTCCCTTTAATGTTCTAAGATAAAGTATCCTGGCTACCCAACCCTGGTCAGTTTGTTTGTGATGCCACATCCACTCGTGCAGATGTTAAAATACAAATTAAAAGTATGTGCATGCATTTTAATATCGCTAAATATAAATCTCATCGCTTTGTTCTCTGTGTTGTTACATAAGTTATATTAGTAAACAAGAACATACGAGGCAGCCCATGTGAACAGGTGCTCAGACTCACAGACTGGTCTTCATTGATCGGGTCCTGGACGCTGCCTGTGTTCTGGGGCACCCAGGGGGGGTCGAATATGGGGACACAGGGCATTCCCAGTATGGGAGACGGCAGCGTGAAGTTGATGCTGGGTGGAGGGATCTGAATGACAAAAGAAAACGGGTCAAAGATGAAATATTCTTGTAAAAAAAACAATTATCAACCTCTCGTTATCATTCTGTACCTTAAAGATCTGCTGCGCCCCCTCCTCCATGCGAGGCCACACCTGGTAGCGGAAACGCCACAGCGTGTAGAACTTGAGGACGGAGTTGATGCGCTGGCCGGCCTCCTGGTGATGGAACTCTGCCATCATCATTTCGGTCACTGCGTCGGGGACCTTCACGGCACACAGGAGGAACATGGCGGCTGGAGGGGATTCAGAGAGGGCGGAGGGAGGACGGGGAGAGAGATGAAAGCAGGAGTAAAGAGGGCAAGAGAGAGAGAAAAATGTGAACGTTAGACTGTGAAGCGTCTGAAGATCTAGGACAAAATGTTAAATTCAAACTCTGAAGGTCAAAACATCCACAGATCGCTGACGGCCAACTCACCGGCGGCGGCGGCCATATGTTCGTCCACGCTGAGCAGCAGCTCCCAGGCTGCAGGCTGCACGTCTCCGTACATGTCGTCGGTCAGGATGGGAGCTGCTTTGATCAGCAGCGAGAGAGGAGCCGGTGACAAGCTCATCACCTGGAGAGAGTATTTTATATATTTCCCATATATGAAGGCCTGCTGGGATGTTTTATCAGTCAGTATCTGGATATATTCCCTCTCAAAACTAAAACAATTACCTGGTTGCGGATGTACTTCAGCATGCCCGTATCCTTCTTCCCTTCTGTGTTGGAGTCGGTGGGTCGTCTCTTCATGGACGGCGTCCTCAGGCACGACTTGTCCGAGCACTGTTGGCACAAAGACTTCAATAAGTCACTGCGACAAGGACAGAGAAAGGTATAAAACAGTACAGATGGACCGTGAGACTCACCTCTTTAGTCTTCTTGGCCCGCGCCCCGATGTTCCCGGAGGTGGCGCTGTCCTCCCGCAGGCTGTCCACCGTCTCACCGTACACGAGCTTGATGGCACGGACCAGGCGGGCGCAGGAGCGGCTGTGGTGCTGGTAGCAGCGCGGGTGGCAGAAGTCGATGTGTGTGCAGATGAAACTCTGCTGGTTGCACAGCAGGATCATAATCTGGACCGAGAGGGAGAGGAAGAGGAGTCAGTGTGTAGGAGGAAAGAGGACATTGTGCGTACAAATACACCTCCAGACACATCAGAGGACGTACGTGGAGCCAGGACATGTTGCGGTGGTAGTTGTCCTCGGCTCCTCCTGAGCCCTGGCCCTCCGGTTCTATGCTGGGTTCACTGGTACTGAAAGGACTTCCTGAAAGAGGAAACACAAAGTATTTATCCGAGGACGTTCACACATCATGTGACTGCGATGACTTGGCGATGTCTTACCTATGTCGGTAACAGTGTCCCTGCTCTGTGTTTGTGACAGCAGCCCCTCTTCGTTCTCGGACTCGGAGTCCTGCCGGGACAGCTTGGTGCTCTTGAGGCTCCCCGCCCGCCGTATGGAGGACAGGGAGCCTCCTTTCTTGACGCGGAAACTGCGAGCCCCTTTGATCTGAAGCAGCCGGGAGCCTCCGATGCGAATCTTACGGATGGGCGCTGGTGAAGAGGGAAGTGGGCAGAGATCATCTAATTTATTTATATTAATAAGCAGACAGGGAGGCGATAAAGCAAACCGCTCGCTCGGCACGACAACCTGATCTCACCTTGAGCCTCCTGCGTCTTCTTGTCGTCGCAGGTGGTGTCGGACTTCAGCGTGTGGCTGCTGCTGTTGAGAGAATCGTGTCCGTCCTCGTCGTCGAGGATGCCCGCGAAGCTGATCTTCCTCTCGTAGCGATGGCGGCCGAGGTCGGGGTCCAGACGCAGGCGGCAGCTGTCCAGATCCTACAGGTGATCCATCACAGATAGTTTTGAAGGGAACTTTTACAATACATCAATCGATTTAATTTTTTAAAATGATTATTGATGATTTGAGTACCGACCACGAGGGGTTCGGTGCGTGGCCGAGGTAAGCAGGGAAACGTCTCCCGCAGGAAAGTGGTGATTTCCAACAGCAGCTGGCAGGCGGCCATCTTTAGAGCAAACGGGCAGCCACACTTCGTAGGATTGACTGTGTCTTCAGGGTAAAAAACAATTAATAAAACAAAGAAGTCAAAAACTACTAATCCAGCTCCATAAACTGGACCATTTACTATCAATTCTCACCGTCAGAAACCCTAAAAACTTAAACTCAAGTTCCATTTACTAGCCTATGACCACATCTTCATATTCGATTGAATGTACTGCAGTTTTTCTGTAAAGAAAACTCACTGTCGTCCAGGTAGTCCTCCTCCTCGTCTTCTTTCTTCATCCTCCGTTTGGTCTCCTCATCAAAAATGTATCCCAGGATGTTGGCGGGACTCTCGCTGTCGGAGTGACAAAGCTCGCTCAGCCTCGTGCCGATCGCCTGAACGGATAAAACAAATATAGAAATACATTCTCGCACTTTTATGAAAATCATACTTTCTAAGGAATCTTTAACTCACGTCTCCCCACTGGCAGAAATGTTTGGCGGCGTTCCACTGAAGCTTCTGGTTCCTTTTGTTACCCACGATGGGCGAGCGGCCCCTGGACAGGCCTCTCTTGGTGATATTCACGTGGTGGCCCTTCATCCACTCCGGCCAGTTGCCGCGGTTGCATCGGTGGACGAATCGCGCGCACTCGAGGAAAAGCGAGGCCCGCGCCACCACCGGAGCTTCCTGTAAGAACCGGGAAAGTAGATGAAGACGCTGTAACGTTTGAGGACGTGAGAAAGCGGAATCTAGAATAACATACCAGGTCGAGAGCCGCGGCGAGGATGGAGGCGTCGGGTATCGTTCCCGGCTCGCAGCAGTTCAAGAGGAACTGGAAGCGCTTCATTCCCTGACGGATGGCGCCCAGATTCACCACGTTCTTGTTCTTCATGGCCTCCTGGCTGGCAGCTAGACGCTCCTGAAAGCCGTGAGGTCCTGGGAGGAACGGTTTGAACGCAGAACAAGAGAAGAAGAGGAGAGAGAGAGAGAGTATAACAGTACAAGTGAAGAGATTGGGAGTTTTTCGTTTGGGACACATTTGGGGGCGTTCGCCAAAAAAGTAAACGACTACATTTAAGACATTGCGTGAAGCAACATCACCATCCAGGACGATTGACAGAAAAGCACTGAAGAGCCACCGACAAATGAAGCTGAGTGAGAGATGGACACACAGCCATCGGCGGAGGTTACACTTGGATTTTTCCATTTCCAATGTGATGAAAAACAATTGATGGAGGCCATTTTAACGCCTCTTACACACTTCTTCTTCTTCGCTTCTTTACAGCGGGATCTACATTGAAATGACAAGTGTAACCGCGGCCGCACAGAGTAAAAAAAAGCTGTATGAACCATTCTGTTTTATCACTTGAATGAAACTCAAGGCATTGGAAAATACCACCAGACGTCACCACAGAAGAGATGGAGAGAGCACTGACAGCGTCATGCTTCACAAAGCACAGCTCTACAGTAGAAAGATGGTTTTTTTCGTAGGTTATGAGTTATCCCCACACGCCTCCTCTCCTCTCTTTCCACCGCTGAGTGGAAGAAAGAGGAAGGGGGCTCGTCGTTGAAGGAGACAGGACGTGCACAGTTGGAAGGGAGGGGGATGTAGACTTGGTAGTACAGTACAACACACAGCTGAAGAGGAAGACGTGGGAAGCGTTTTTTTTCCTACTTTTTCATTGTAGCGCCCAAATCAAGCCGCTCAGTCTAAGGCCATTTGTGACCCGAGGCAGTGGAGTTTTTCAACACATCTCAGTGTGATCCTTGTTTCGACTAGCTACAACATGTAGCATGTTACATGTCGTTGCACAGGTGATGTACAGAAATATGTTTCCAAAATGTCGATGAAAAACACTGCATTGATGACGCTTTGAGATGAAGGACTAACCAAAGAGCATAAGCACAAATCAGTTTGGATATTGTTTATTTAATAAAGTGCATTATGGAAGTGTAAAATCCGCTATGTTAGTTAAGTGAAGCCAACATAGCTCAACAAATTAGCAAACATAGCTAAACATAGCTTTGGAGTACCTAACATGGCTAGTTTAGCTAACATAGCTTTTAAATACATAAAATAACTTAGTTAACTAACATAGATACATTAGCTAACATAGTTTTTTAATACCTAACATACTATTTAAGCTATAATAGCTTTATAATTCTTTAGTTAACTAATGTAGCTTTTAAATACCAATCATACTATGACTAAATGAGCTAACGTGGCTTTTTATTACCTAAGTTAGCTAACATAGCTTTTAAATACCAATCATACTATGACTAAATGAGCTAACATGGCTTTTTAATACCTAAGTTAGGTAACATAGCTTTTGAATACCTAAGTTATCTAACATGGCTTTAAAATACCAATCATACTGTGGCTAAATGAGCTAACATGGCTTTTTAATACCTAACATACTGTAGCTAAGTTAGCTAACATAGCTTTTAAATACCTAGTATGCTGTGGCTAAGATAGCGAACAGCTTTTAAATGCCTAATAAACAGCTAAATTGGCTAAAAAAGCTTTTAATCCCTAACACAGCCGAGCAAGCTAAGCTATTAGGCACTTAGAAGTAGATTTAAACTATTACGTGTTTTTAAATGAGCAAAGGCATTTTATTGCAAATTAATTCAACTCTTTATTGGTAAAAGTACAATATTTGTTAATTTATTTAATAAAAGCTACATAGTCTTGCTTTAAAGTGCCACAAATGCATTGTTTTACATTGACCATTTTGGAGTCTACTATATGGGAGACTGTTAATTTTTTAAAAATTGCCTTTTTTTTTCTCCATAAACTAGTCGGATGGGTTGAAAATAATACATTCAGGCTAACAGAGTGTAGCAGGCAGCTATCCGGCGGAGCTGACATGGAGAATGGCGGAACGGAAGAGAACAGACCACGACTTGCGAGGCGAGACAAGACACGACACCACACGGACAAACAGAGGCAGGGACAGGAAGAGAGAGAGATATAGACAGAGGACGATGGGGGCGTGGGTGGGCAAGGGGCACCCCGGGGTGGGGGAGGTCTACCATCTTTCTCTTCTGTGTGGTGAAGCTTGGATGGATTCCTCCTGCCAGACCTCCATTTACCGAGCCGCTTGAAGAAATTCTCCTCCTCGTCCCTGGCGTACTCCGGCCCCACGGCGCCCCCTTCTGACAGCTTCACCGCACTGGTGAACTTCACCTAAGACACAAATGTATTTTATTTTGTATGCTGTGTATTTAGCTATTGCACCTTTCAAAATGAAAGTCTAAACATTCAAACGCCCAGAAGAAACACCAAGAACTCATGCTAGTGCTATTGTAGCATAATACAAAATAAAGTCAACTAAATGTTTCTTCAGTGGACTGTATTATGGTTGATGTTAATCCCCACTGACCTTTGAACTCTGACGTATGAAGGACAGCCGATCCACCGAGCTGATGTCCAGCAGGTCCTCGACACCGTCAGTCAGTCCAGACAGAGAGGAACGCTTCAGCCAGTTTCCTGTTGACACGTGGATAAAAGAAAATGTACATGAACATTGCAGAGCAAAAGAAGCCACAAATGTAGCGTACACACCGGGTTATTATGGAGGCAAGAACACATGCACACACACAAGGGTTGGGTGGAGTAAGCATTCCCTCATCGTTACTGTACGGGATGTTCAGGGTTTGTAAAGTCACAAAGATTCACAGACTAAGGTTCATTCAGAAATGATACAGAAAGTTACAAAACTATCTCTTGTTGCTTTGTTATAAGACGACTTGAACATACGACCCTTGTCGAGTGGTATTTGCATATATGATGTCATACAAGGCTGTCACAAAGGTAGATACCAGATGGATGGAGTAAACTGTGCTGCCCAGCAGGTATACCAAATACATGTATACCTGTAAAATACAGATACTGCAATATGTTTGGATGATCTTCAGCGAACGCAAGGTGAAAATAGGTTTAGAGTAGCTGTCTTTTATTCCTTAATTTTCATTTACAGAGCTTGAATGTGTCTTTGTTTTGCTATGCTATGCTATGCTAAACCAATGTAATGAATTAATGTAATGAATTAATCTAAAACTGAGTACACAAAACTGCATGACAGTTTCCATTAGATTCCAAAACCCGGCCCATGGCTAACCAAATTAGCTTTCACAGGATTTTAGCTAGCTATTTTTTTTGTCTAGATTTAGCGTAATTTATTTTAAAATCTATTTAGAAAGTAAATTATTAGCTTTAGCTGGGTCTTGCCAAGGCTACCACACCAGCTGGCTTCCACTTGATATAATGCTAGCTTCTTGCTCAAACTTAGTCATGTCCATTGCTATTTTTTCCTCAAATTAGCTGGGTGGAAAAATAAAGAATTTATGTTTGGCCTTAGCTAAGTCTCACCATGGCTAACAAATCTGTTAGCTTTTACTTGGCACAACGCTAGCTTTCTGGCTGCCCTGCTGATAAAAACAGCATAGACCAGCACCAAAAAACAACAAATGCTGGTCTTGGAGCAAGACCAACATTTGTTGTGTTTTAGTGCTGGTCTATGGTGGTTTTTCCAGCAGGATGTAGCTTAGCCACCTAGTTAGCTGTAAATATAAATATGTTTGCCATTGTAGGCAAAGATAGTATCTGCCAGAGAGGAAAGTGTGTAGCCCTCTGCAGCAGCCTCCATCCATCTGATACAATCTGCAAATACGATTAGACCCAGGTCTGGAACACCGTGCACACTGGGAGAGATGACCAACACAAACGGACGTGACACAAACACTGTATGAAGATGGTTCCACATCCACATACGTAAGACAGAGAGAGTGAGTGGTAGGCGTACAGTCCCACGGCATGCTAAGGCACAAGAAGGAACACAAAACAGACCAAAGAGATGAAGTGACTTGGCCTCGCGCCAGGCAGGCAGTGTTCCAATGTTAGACAAACAAAACACATCATGTTACAGTGAATTTCAAGGCGACAGCTGGGACAACAAATGCAGTGAGGTATGGTCATGGAAATGCAAACTGCTACCAGATCTGGTATTAAAAAAAAAAAAGATTTTGTAGCTTTGTCAGGCAGTGAAATCAGTCAGTATATCCTCGTCTTGTTAGCATTAGCATTTGTTGCTTTGTCAGGCACTGAAATCAGTCAGTATTTCCTTGTCTTGTCTTGTTAGCATTAGCATTTGTGGCTTTGTTAGGCACTGTCACTTTGCCAGGCACTAAAAACAGTATGTCCCGGTCTGATTAGCATTAGCATTGTGCAGCTTTGTCAGGCACTAAAATCAGCATGTTCCTGTCTGGTTAGCATTAGCATTGTGTAGCTTTGTCAGGCACTAAAACCAGAATGCCCCTGTCTGATTAGCATTAGCATTTGTAGCTTTGACAGGCCTGAAGTCAGTCAGTATTTCCTTGTCTTGTTAGCATTAGCATTTGTAGCTTTGTCAGGAACTAAAATCAGTATGTCCCTGTCTTGTTAGCATTAGCATTGTGTAGCTTTGTCAAGCACTAAAACCAGTATGCCCCTGTCTGATTAGCATTAGCATGGCAGGCCTGAAGTCCGTCAGTATTTCCTTGTCTTGTTAGCATTAGCATTTGTAGCTTTGTCAGGAACTAAAATCAGTATGTTCCTGTCTGATTAGCATTAACATTGTGTAGCTTTGTCAGGCCTGAAGTCAGTCAGTATTTCCTTGTCTTGTTAGCATTAGCATCTTATAGCTTTGTCAGGAACTTTCGTCAGTCAGTATTTCCCTGTCTGGTTCCGACCTGTGTCTAACCATGACTTACCTATCGGCAGCTTCAGCTTCTTGCGAAGAGAAATGCGACGGGATCTGGAGCGGGAGCGCCGGTCGGTGGTGGTGCCGGAGTGGGCGGTGGTGCACTCTGAGGTGTCCTGCTCTGATTGGCTGCTGGTGTCGCTGGCGGCACTCTGCGACTTGAACATCTTCCTCCAAAAATCCTTCCTGCCAAGCAGAGCACCCGGGATCTGTTCATCACTGGGGTGAAGGAAGGTCGGATATGAATGTTTGACTTACGAATTAAAAACCTCAACTTTTCACATCTTTGGAGTTAATTCAACATTTAGCACTGTGATTTGTTCTTTATCGAACCCGGCTGAGGGAAGAGTTTTTAAAGTTTTCCTGTTTAGAGCAGAGAAAATGGCAGCTGGACTCGACATACGGTAGATGGTGCTATATGGACATGCTGTGGGGTGGACACTCACTGTTCGGGGGTCTGGGGGGGTCTACTGGAGATGTAGCTGCGACACTCATCTGCAGCACTGGACACCTGACCCTTCTCCCCGGACACACCCGCCTCTGACCTGCGCACACACACACAACGCACGCCAACACACAAGACAAGAGCGCTCAGGCCACCTGGTTCAGACACAGACTGGACTCTCCTGACAGACCAAAGCCGACCCACGTCTCATGTTGATGCTAACTGAGCTAACTAGCCATCGTAAAAAACAAGAAAATGTAATTTAAGTGTTTCCTTCCTCTGGTCTGGTGCAAATAAACTAGGCTATGTGAAGTGTTGTTTCCTGTAGCCTAGCTTATTTGCGGTAGCTGAGTTTATTTGCACCAGACCAGGCGGCAAACTAGCATTTCCTTGTCTTGTTAGCATTAGCATTTGTCGCTTTGTCAGGCACTGAAATCAGTCAGTATTTCCTTGTCTGGCTACTGCTGTAGCTTTGTCAAGCACTGTCGCTTTGTCAGGAACTGAAATTACTATCTCCCTGTATGGTTAGCATTAGCATTTTGCTTTGTCAGGAATGTCATGTAGCCTAGTTTATTTGCGCAAGACCAGGCGCCAAACTAGGCTACACGAAGCATTGTTTCATGTAGCCCAGCCTCATGTAGAAGTTTGCTAGCTGTAGTTACAAATAGGCTACATCGTTACATCACTTCGTTGTTGTCTGTTTTAAACGCGTCTGCACAGGGTGTTTTATTTTGAAAATTGCCAGCCATTTTCTGCCAATGCCTGATTTGGTCTAAATGAGGAGGCCTAAAAAGCCTAAAAACAAAACTTGACCAGTGGCCAAAGAATGACAAACTTAGATAAAGATCGTGGAGGCGCCTCCTGGCAGGGCGGCCCGGCCTGCTACAGACATAAGACCATAGAATCAGTCACTCAAGCAGGAAAACCAAATGCAGACGGGACAAAAGGAAACATAAAGGAAATAAAAACAGCCAGCAGTGATGAGAAAGCGTAGCTCTGATTTGTCAGAAAAGGAGAAGACGACACATTGGTTACCACGAAACAGGGGAAAGAGTTTTTAAGGCCAACGTTCAAGGCCACTTCAACAGTGATGGACTTTTTCTGTCACTGAGACCATTTCAGGCCACTGACTGGCCACTACCTCCTGGGTCCAGGCTGTTTGGCCTCCTCCTTCTCGTCCGGTTTCTTGGTGGCGGTGACCTTCTCGGCACTGTCCAGGAGCGCGCTCAGCGCCACCCTGCGGAACACGTTTCCATGGGCCTCCTTGATGAACTGCACCAGCTGGCGGATGTCACAGTACAGACCCTGGGAAGGAAGAGAGAGAGCGAGGGATGTGTGAGTCGGATGGCGTGTGAAACGACACAGGAGGATCAGGCCGCGATGACTCTGCATTAATATGATAATACATGCAGAAACTGTCGGTGTTGGTGTTCATGAGCAGGCTTGTTTGCTGAGGCACCGGCTCCAGCTTGTGAGTGGGTGTCCTCTTGATTCGGTGCCACATTAAAGCTTGTTTTGAAAAAGTGTGTCATCCTCCGCCAACGAACACGAGTCACGCCAGCCGAGAGGCCTTCTAGGCACAGCGAGTGGCCACGGTGCCTCAGAGCTCTCAGAGGAGTGATCCACATAGATTTAACAGGAACATGTGCTGTTTTGTAAGTTAGACTGGAAGTAAAACATCATTTTCAGAATAAAAGGTTTATTTTAGACTTATGGAATCACCTTTATAAGTAGAATCTACAGAAATATTGGATGTATCCACGAGCATCTCACCGGCAAGTGTAAGAATTTTACAAAAGTGGGTCAAAATTACCCATAATTCCAATGGAAATCAAAAGGGATGCTACACAATTCACTGCGAGTCACATCACCACCAATCGGCTGAATCTCTTTACACTGGAAGGTATTAGTAGATGTGAGTTACCCTACATGCTACATTAGCCTGCTAGCTAACATGTACTGCAGTTTTGGTGTAAGTGTTGCCATCAGTAGCTACGTTGCATAAACATAAACTGCATATAATCTATATTAATTCGCAACAAACGGAAAACAATCGTCCTGAAACACCTCTTCAGTAGCCCCGCCTTCAATTACGTGACTTTGTGACATCACACTTCATCACCACGTCGCACATCTGCATAATTCATGCCTGTGTTCACAGTAGAAGTGAAGCTAACTGGAAGCTGAAAACACGACAGAGCCGACTGGAGATGCGGTGCTGATGAGGTAATCGGGAGAAGGTGGCCTTAAAGGGACAGAGTGCCATTTTTTTGAGAATTAAAGCATGTAAACCTATTCTACCTGAAAGTGAGCACAATACATTATCGTTAAATAGAAAGATGTACGTCTTTGATGAGATGAATTGGTGGACTTTACTCTATGTTGGTTGCACAAGGTCCAATAATAGAGGGATCAGTCGATAAAATAAAAAGATATGTGTGATAAATATCTGTTCTAACAAAGATCTGAGAATAGCTTGAGTTAACGTCTTTATTAATGAGGTGAGATTAACGACACTTCGCGTCTAATTCATCATGTGTGAACGAGGCGGCATCAGAGAAAATGAGCCTTTAATAATTTAACCACCACATCCTGCACGACGAGATAAGAGAGTCCGACTGAATCCAAGCAGAGCCGCGGAGTCTGAAAGTGAAAACCAAACACAGGCCGAGCGATGGGCAGATGGACGGATGACTTCGCGCCACCACTCACCAGGTTCTCGGGGCTGTGCAGCTCGTGTGTGGTGGAGGCGCAGCGGGTGATGAGGGACTTGAACATGCATCCCACCACCACCGCCTCCATGTTCTGCGCCACCGACTTGTTGTCCCCCGTGGTGAAGTTGTTCCCGAAGCCCGCTTTGTCTGGAAGTCAACAGGGGAGGCGGGAGAGACCACGGATCACACAGGGGGGGTGGTTTAAAGTCAGCGGATGGAGGGGTGAGGGTGAGGGGAGTTGGCGGGAGAACATTATTGACAGCTGACCAGCTTGAGATTAAAACATTGAGCCCGTACAACAGGGGAGGGGTGAGGGCAAAGGAAAAAGGGGTCCATAAAGCAAATGGGGGGAGAAGCAAACTGAAAAGGATTCTGGGTCGGGGGGGGTTAAGGAATACATGCAAGGGACTAAGGCCTGCCCTAAAAACATTCAGTACGGGGCTTATTCTCTTGGTCCAGATACAACAATGTGACAAAGTATTAAAACCAGATTTAAAGAAAGTCTAGAATTTGGAGTTGCAGGCGAGTTTTGTCACTTTCGGAGAGAGTGAGGGGTGCAGCGATGGAAGCGGTGCCTTGGGAAGGGTCTGATCGGGTGAGTATATTCATCTCATTGCTTTGTATTATTGATAGTTATTGATTAATTGTATCATGTGTATCTACCGATGTTTCTTTTTTTCGCCCTCCTGGACCTCTCACCTGCACTGCCGTACTCTGCAAGAGAAAAGAGGCGGGGCAAAGGTTGATTGACATCAGGCCAGCACAAGACATGTGCGCGGTGTCAGAAAGGACGTGGCACCCCGCCTCCGTGACGGAGGCGAACTGGAGACGCACTCAGACTGCACACGCGCAAAAATAACACACCACATAACACACAGTACCAACAAAAATCAAACAAGGTGCCCGGTTCACTTTCAGAGTTTTAAAAAACACTCATCGGTTCAGTAACTTGCCAATTGCACGGTATCATAGTGACAACACGCTTCAAATGCTCAGTGCAAAACTGAATTGGCATGTACGATGTGTCTCAATGCTCAGCAATACAGCCGCCGATTGAGCAGAGATGTAATGGGGAAAAAGCTTTGGATTGGCAAGTGTACAGAATGGATGAGTGAGTCAGGAAGGTAGGAAAGGATTTTTTTTTTCAGCTCGTCGAAGTGGATGACGGAAAAAAGAGGGAGGATGGAGGCAAGGAGGAGGAGGAGGAAGAAGGAGGACGAGGACAAAAAGGGACGCAGACAAAGCGGAGACGAGTGGAAGGAGGAAGGAAGGGAAAGACACATATATAAACAGAGATAGCGCTGGAATGCAAAGTCGAAGTGCGGGGTGAGACAGCGACAGTGCAATTCAGCTTTGTCAACCCAGTGGGTCAATTGGATTCGAATGGGTCTAAATGTACAGTAGCGCTGAAACGATTACTCAATCAAGTGACAACTATTTTTTTTTCAGAGTCCTCACAACAACTGCTTGTTTTTGTACTGTGGTTCAGCTAAAATGTAATTAAACATCACATTGTGATCCTAAGAAATTGTGTCGACTGTCTTTAGCCAAGCTAGCAGTTTGTAAATGTGAAATTGGCAAACTACTTCTTTCTGTTGTCTCTTCGTCGCCGTAACTGCTACGCTGAAAAATATCAAGTTAAACAACGTGGACCAACCTTTTTCACCTTCCTTTACGTTGGCATAGATGTAAATAAAAACAACCACTAGAGGGCGCTGCATAATCTCTCCTCAAAAGTTCCACACTTTTAAAAACGTCTTCATTTTGTCCTGTGGTTTGTGTCTAAATAAACATTTACTGCTTGTTTTAGACAAGCTCAAGAGTCTTTTTGTTGTTTTTCTTGAATCTGAATCAACAAGACAATTAAGTTATACGTTAGCTGAACTGCGCAGGTGTTTTTTACCCGGAAGTTACTGTAAACAAACATTATAATTGGTTCTGCACTTTGAAGAAACTGATTTGAAGTAATCTCAGCATGCTAACACGCTCGTTTTTACGATGCTAACATGCTGGTGCTATGCGTGTCATCATGTTCACCATTTTAGCCAGTTTTGCTTAGTCTGTTAGCATGCTTACATTAGCTAATTAGCACTAAACACAAAGCTGAGCGTGATGGGAATGTTAGTTTTGCGGGTATTTGGTTATGACTGAAGCAATGCAGTAGTTAGCAAATGTTAGCATGCTTACAAACTAAGCGAGGATGTTCAGCAATGTCAGCATTGACATTGTGAGCACGTTAGCATGTGGATTTTTTGCGAGCTGCTAGCTTGGCTTTGGACTTTTTCATTAATCACAACAATTAATGCACAAAAGAATAATTGTCAGGTTAATTGACAGTAAAGAAGAATCGTTACTTGCAGCCCTACTGGACAGAACCTTGACTTTTTCCAGCATCCATGCTAACCCCCGAATCGCATCAGCACTGAAGAACCAATTCCAGTCCAACCCTGATGCACCCAAGATCTTCATCTGGTCCCACTCAACACGCACACTGCGTACTTACTGTCGGTTATGGGCTCCATGCAGAAGCCCAGCAGTGCATGCAGGAAGTCCACAATGTTATTGAGAGAGTCTTTGTTGACGTACTCGCGCATTGTCTGCCGAAACTGCACCTTGTCCAGCTTGTAAAGGCTGGTCAGGCAGTTCTGGGCCTGGAAGCAGACAATTGGAAACAAAAAAAAAGAAGAACTGTGGCTGCTCTTGCAAGGATTCATTTCACTTTCATGAAACTTTCATCACACCAAAGGAGCGATACGGTTAATAATTAATAGGGAATGAATAAATGTCAAGCGCCACACGCCGTGCTGGTTTTTTTATGGAAACTGCACCGACGCAAAGATGAGGGAGAGTCTGACCTGCATCCTGAGGCGATCCCCAGACAGTCCGCGGTGTCCCTCGCCACAGCCGTAGGCGCAGCCCAGCGACTTAACTATCTTTATCAGCATGGTCAGAGCCAGGCGGTGGGTGCTGAAGCCGGAGCCCTCCTCCTGCTCGTGGTGGAGGACACAATCGTGAACCGACAGGAGTTTTTATGTAGCTGTCTCAAGAGGTCTGCTAAGTTTCCACTCACCTTTTTGTCATTATCCTTGTTATTCTTCACATCATCCCTGCTCCCCTGCCCGCTCCCTCCACCGCTTCCCCCTCCTCCTCCACCCCCGCCTCCATCACCCCCTCCGCCGGCGCCAGCCCCAGGGACAGCGCCGCCTCCCTGGGCGCCTCCGCCGAGCCCCTGACCAGCTGGGTCTTTGGCCCGAGCCTCCTGGTTCTCCTTGTTGTCGGGCTTGGAGAGCTTCTTGCCCATGCCGGGCACGACGCCCAGCTGCAGCAGGCAGTCGATGATGTTGAGGGCCACGTCGCAGATCCTGGAGCTGATGTCGTGGCTGAGGACGGCGTAGAGCGCCCGCAAGACCGCCTGGAAGACAAGAGGAAGAGAAACAATGTCTTGAAATCGCTTTGATTGTCCAACCAGCTGCTTAAAGCCTGAATTTATTAAAGGGTCCATAGTGTAGAAAGTGAGTCCTGTCATTATTGATCATAGAGAATAAACACTGTGAAAGTATCAAAACTGGACTTCTGTCACTTTGTGATGTCACAACTATACAGACTCCGCCCCTGGCCACGCCTCCAGCACGACCAAGGTTGCAAAAACACAGAAAGAGTTCATCTGGAAACATGATGGGCGGCGCCTGCTCAGGCCTGTGAGAATCAACCAATCAGAGCAGAGCCGGCTTTTCCAGGAGGGGGGCCTTAAAGCGACAGTCACCAAAACAGAGCGTTCAGGCAGCTGATGAATAGAGGTGCTGCAGCAATGGACAGTATGTGAAAAATAGTGTTTTTTTAATTTAGAGTATGTAAAAATTTCACATTAGATCTCAAAAATAAGAAATTATGAGCTTGAAAATTGTTATAAAATTGGATCTTTAACTTCAGAATAAGATACAAGAGACTAAAACATTAACTTGGATCATTATTATTTTGTCTTATCCACAAAAAAAAAAACAGGAACATTTAGAGTTTCCTCTTCAACGAGACAGATAAAAGAAGAAGCATCAAATCCACTTTGGATTCCCTCTGGTGTCATCGTTTTAGAAACAGCACCAGAAGGCCAATAACTTCCATTAACTGTATCCGCCCACGGGGATCATTTACGGAGCGATCACTCACAGTGAGGTCCAGCATGCCATTCTTCAGCACAAAGTTATTGGTGCCCTCGATGTTCTCCCCCTCCTCCAGGAAGGAGTAGTTGATGCAGGAGTCGGTGAAGCTGCGCGGCAGGTTGGCGCAGGCCAGCGGCTCCACGGGGATCTCGGGGACGGTGACGGGGTTGCAGAGTTTCTTCATGTGCTCGGTGAAGAAGTCGGCGTAGCCAACGTTGAAGGACGCCACTGTGGTGTTGAATGCCGCCATGGTGATGGTGGAGATCTGAGAGCGGACTGTGGGCAAAATCCAAATACGATAATTAAACGAAATGTAGGCATTAATAAAATTTAAAATGTGACATAAATCAAAATGTATCTTTATATTTCCCTTTGTATAAATAGTTTATTTACTTTTCCGTTAAATTTTCCATTTTATTTATAATTTCTTTCATTTAATGTTTTTATTTCTGTATTTATTTCTGTATTAATTGGCATTTTACCTCCAATTATTTCCATACATTTTCTATATTTTCTTCGAACATTTTGCCTCTTTCTGTCTTCCATACACGAGAGCTCATTTGTAACTTGGTGTAATAACATTTAAAAGATCAAAATCTGCATTATTAAGGTCTCGTCCTTTTTATTTCTAAATGATATGAACAATAAAATAACTATAAAAAATAATCACGCTCAGCTATTATTAAAAGCTTTTATTAAACCTATTATTAAACCTTTTCCACTTCGATTCTCAGAATCAGCTCTCTTCTATAATCATCTTTTGTTCTCAGCCAACCTAATAACATGCATGAGATGCAGTGCAGAGCCAGAACTGTTGTTTGTATGTAAATTAGTATTGTCACAGGAATATCATCGTTATATAACTCTGTCCTATTTCTGCTTGGCTCGTCAGGCCTCAGTGGAGCTGGCAGCGTCTGCCGTTTGTTGGATTGTAATGTGATTGTACTTTTTACTGTGTTATTATCAGCCTGGTATTAACTTTAATCACTACTATATACTGATTTCCCCTTTTCTTTTAAATAAATAAATAAAAAATGTGGTTGGGCTTCTCTTAGTGCTGGATTATTTGGAAATTTGCTTATTCCAGGCTAATTCTCGGACTTAAAAACTTGTAATTTGTAAGAATTTCAGCTGAAAACATACAAAAATTAAATAGTTAAACAGTTAAACAGATGTTACTGCATGTTGTTCCGCATGATAACAAGCTAGCTCTGGCCTGCCTTGGTCCAAAAGCTCCTAGCTAGCTCATGCTGGCGTTGTAAACACCAACACTTCCCTGGAGATCCCATTCTGGACTGCTAGCTGCATGGCTAACTGAGCTAACTAGCTTTAACTAGCTTAAATTGCCCCCTGGGGACAAATAAAATATTTTTAATTTTAATTTGAATAACAGCAGCTACAGTTGGCAGCACTTAGCGGATACTCTGGTGATATGCTGCCCCCTATTTGCACTATTGCACCTTTAATTTGCTCATTTCGTATTCCCGCCTCCTCCTTACCTTCCTTGACGGTGTTGTCGCTGTGGCTGTTGGAGTGGTCGGGCATGTCTCTGAGCAGGGAGTGGTGGGAGTGGGAGTGTTTGGCGCTCAGGCTGTCGGCATCGGCGGCTGTATCGGTGCTTCCTCGCCGCGTGAATTTGCCTGGAAAAGTGATGCAACGGATTAATACATCAGGTGTGTGTTTTTGCTGCATCTATCGGGTATTTTATTTGAAATGTTCTTCCTGTAAATGGGGCTAATCCGAAGCAGCAGCCGAGCTAAGTGGAGACATAACAGTAGTGTGAAAAGGAGGCAGTGGGTTCATGGAAGAAAGGCACCAACCCTGGATAATAATACGAATATATGTGTGCCTTGAGCGAAATTTAATCACACTTCATAGTGAGAGCTAATATGGAATCCTAACGTTAATGAACTGACCTAGTTCACTGACAGCCGGATCCAGACACAATCCTCTGACTCACCAAACGGGAGCTTAAGGGGGAAGCGAATCAAGACTGCGAAACTGGTGACATACAATCTATTCTCAGTCTTTGCCTACCCATGATGGTGGCCTGCCAGCCGCCGCGGTCCAGCGCCCGCCGGTCGTCGCCCAGGCCGGAGAAGCTCCCGAAGGAGAAGGTGCTGCGGGTGGGCGAGACGTCCAGGTGGTCCTCGTGGAGCAGGAAGGGAACCCCCATGCGGCGCTGACGCTTCTTCCCAGTGTGATGGAAGGGGATGGAGCCCTTCCTCTCGCGGTCCTCGCGCCGGTTCTTAAACTGGAACGCAAGAAAATGTACTTTTAAGTTAACATTTGGGTAACGCTAACGTTAGAGCTGCGCAGCAGACATTTTTATGTTTTTTCCAACAAACTGGCAACTTCCAAGACTTTAACGGAAGCGGCCGTACGTAAATTACCGTGCTAAACATTAAATTAGCATGTTAGCATCAGGGTTTTCCTGGAGCACCCGAGCTGCTTCACTACTTGAATGAAACGACAGAGTGATCTGGATGATCGTTCTCTGACCTTCTTGAAGATGTTCATCCCGAGGTCGGAGGCGAGGTCCGGCACCGCCTGTCGACGCAGGTTGGTCAGAGAAACCCTCGCAAACGTCTCTGTGCTCAGAGACTTCTCCTCCTCGTTGCATTTCAGACTCATATCCTGCAAAAACACAGCAGAGGACAGCAGATAACGTAAATGTCTGTGCAGCGCTGGCATCTCAACACAATCCCTCCATTGTCGCCTCGTCGTTATCACCTGAGTCTTGTGCGTGTTGACCAGCGATGGCGTGGCGGCCACCATGGAGCTGCTGCGTGGACGCGGCAGAGGCGTGACCAGAGGTTCGGGGACGCGTTCAGGCCTCTCCTCCAGGATCTGCCTCAGGCGCTGCAGGTAGAACATCAAGGCCCAGTGGACGCCCTCCTCCGTCCAGTGAGGCTGCAGCAGGCAGCGCAGCACCGCCACGTCGAAGTAGGTGGCGTAGCGAGCTCGCTGGGAGAGGGAGGTCGGCAGGCCGGCGGGGGCCGAAGTCCTTGAAGAAGAGGGAGTACTTGTAAGTCAACAAGTTAAATGCTTGTTCTGGTTAAGTGACAGAAGCTATCATGGGGGCTCGGAACAAGGAGGATAAGCTAATTTGTTTATGCTAACTTCCTGTAAAAGATACAGCTCGTCCGAAACTACCCAGAAACGTAGCACATTTTTTGGATATGGCAAAAAAAATGGAAGACGTCACGCAAACACATCGGAGAAGTTTGAGGAAACGATGCGTATTGTTCAAAGGTTTATCTCAAAGTTCAGGACGTTACTTTAATCCAACTTTTACTGGTTTTATATCGACTTTACACAATTAAGTAGCTTAATGTTCCATATTTTGGGTGTTTTCTCGTGTACATGTAGTTTTATTATCAACCAGGCCAAGCAGATGTAGAAAAGTGGAGTAAAAAGGATTTAAATGAAGGGTGGTGGGCAGCAGAAATGGGTGGAGGGGCAAGAAAGAGGTGCTGAAAGTGAGCAACAGCAACCACACTGAAATCTGACGTCTGATAATCGAATCCAGGATCATTAAAACAGCATTTCGCCTGTGACTTGAGCCTCTCCTGCTCCGTCACTCAACTCACTCCACACACAATTACAGGATGTCACAGCCTCTTCTGTTGTATTAGCTTGTCATCAGCTGCTTCATTAATAATGCATCAAAGGAGGATGGTAAACAAGGGCAGAGCCCCCCTCCAGCGTCATTGGGAGAGCGGCGGGCTGGAGAGGGAGCCTACGTGAGTCCACTATAAATAAGCTGGAATGAAGGTCAGCGATTTGGGCGAAAGCTGCAGAGCGTGCGGAGCGAACCGGCGAGCGCTGAGGAGAAACACATTGATACCACGAGAGGAGGCCGAGGCATTTAATCTGAGCCGCTGTAATAAACGGAGCAGGAAGCGACGGTCGATATCGACATGAATCACTTTTAGAGCGGACAGCAGAGGGAGGCTGTATCATGTTTCAGCGTCTCGCCACACACACACACACACACACACACACACTCTGCCCTGCTGCTCCTGTTGTGTCAGGTTGCCACGGCGACCGAGTGACGACAGCCTCCCCTCCCACTCCCACCCACCGGCTCTCCATGCGGTAGGAGGGATGCAGCACCAGCAGCCAGCCAGCCAGCCAGCCAGCCAGCAGCACAGCGGTTGCCATGGAAACTGCCTCAGCATCAGCAGGGCTAGCGATGCGGCGCCACACGATGAGTAAGCTGCATTAATCAGAGGGATCACCTGATGGCGGGAGCGATTTTTAACGGAGATGCACATGAAAGATGTGGATTCAGAGGATGTTTTTTTTTCTTCTGATCGACGGCACGAATCAGAGAAACTCGAAAGCGTGGAATAAAAATTAAATCCCCTCAAATGTGGAAACTCGCCCTCGCTTGAAGGGCTAATTTACATTTCCTCGCTTTCAATTCCCACCGCCAACCCTCCAAATAAAGCAATTAATTCTTGGAAACAATAGGGATAAATCTCTCTGTTCCTGCGATACCACGTGACTACCCACAAACCCTTTGGTGTAAGGGTGTATTAGGAGGATGTAACTAGCTCGGTGGGGGGGGGGGGGGGGGGGGGAGGGGGGAGCTCATGTTGATGAAGCGCTGGAATGACTTGAGTCGACATGAAGGATGGACGGCTTATCAACCTCTCCGCGCTCTCTTTCTCGGCCCGCTGGTCGGCTGATCCGGGATGACGCCCGCGCGGGATGTGCAGGATGCGAATGTTTCTGACGTGCTCATCAGGCAGTTCCACCAAAACTCGAACCAGGGAAATCACGGGCCCGCGCCGCCCTTGAGTTTCCGTTCTCCTGCCAGCCACACCTGGTCAAAAACCTGCCCGTCTCGTGCCAAAGCGAGCACAGATTGAGCTTTAGCCTGGCGCCCAAAACAATCCCGGTCTTGCCACAAAAAATCGAGCCAGGCCAGAAACACTGCCAGCGTCTGACATGTCACACATTACTTCAGCGTAATTACCCTGGTTTTGTGGGCACATGTCATACGGGTCTAATGCTGGAGAGGAGAAAGACGAGGCTCTGGACTGTAAGTGTGTTTCCATATGTGTGTGTGTGTGTGCCGACTGAGTAGACAGCAGCGCTCGGGGCAACACATTACACAGGGGAAGGAGGAGCTATTCATATACGCGAGCTCTCACGAGCTGCTGTGCCGTGCAGTGTGCTCGACAGCCGCCGCCGCAGGGATAAATGTTTAGCCATCAACAAGATGATGGCACCAGTCCTGTGTCAGCGCGGGTCACTTATAAATCACTGCACTTCTGCACTGCTGCAGCCCACAGCTGGCTGCTCGATGCCTGAGGACGCTTACGCGAAGGCGTATGTCGATTGTAATGGAGCCACAGTGGCGTTAATATTCGGGATTACTGCACGAGACGACCTCTGCTGTCTCATATCTGCGTTGAAAAAAAGATGATTGCATGGTAACACGGTGAATTAAAAGCACACATGATCCAGATCGAGTTGAAATATACAAGCTTGTTATAAACTGCAAGCATTTGCAGAGTTTCCCTGCATTATATTCTCAAGTCAAAATTGTTTTTTTGTCCAGTTCACAAAAGCAGCATGTGTGTTGTTGGATCGAGGTCCATTTTTCTGAGCTGTCGTCCTGCAATTAAAGGCATCATCATAATATTTGACAATGGTTACTCGAGTCGAGAGCTGTTTGATCCATCTGTGCTCGCTTCAAATCCACCAGACTCCATTGACAAAACCAATAATTTTACCTCTCAGAACAAGGGAGCCGCTCGTGCAGTGGTGGTTCTCGACCAGTTTTAATAGGGGGGCCAGGTTGGGGCCGGCTTTTTTGTTAGGGGGCACATACAACCCGGAAAAAAGGATAAATCCCTCATTCATACAAAACAGTGTTTACAATTTCAACAATTTTGATTGGGTAGTAAACTGCTG
Source organism: Sparus aurata (assembly GCF_900880675.1). NCBI lineage: Eukaryota > Metazoa > Chordata > Actinopteri > Spariformes > Sparidae > Sparus > Sparus aurata. Next base: position 14,679,786 of record NC_044210.1, read on the forward strand.
AGACACTCCATTTCTGCCTTTCCCTTCAGAACAAAATCATTGCAAGAAATCTGTCATTGTATTATTAATGCAGACCCCCCGTTGGGGGGGCCACAGGGGGGCCCAGACTAAGAGTTACGGGGGCACTGGCCCCTGTTGGCCCCCCCTAGAACCGCCCCTGCGCTCGTGTCGGTGACGCCAAACCAAAGAAAAAAGTCATAATTAACTAAATTATATGTATGAATGTTGGACAGAGGAGGGAGAGAACTGTGAATGAATAACTCATTCTGGCCTCACGCTGGTTATCACACCTCTGCCTCCTCCTCCTTCTTAACAGCGAGCCTGACGCCAAGAATCAGTGACGTCACCAAAACGCCTCCCCTCTCTCTGAGTCTGCAGGTTAAACTGATTAACGGCGCTCACTTTTTCTTGGAGGGGCCTTTGACCGTCGGGGGTTGCTGCTGCTGCTGTTGGGAAGGGCCACCACCTTTCTCCACCGAGTTACCACGACGACAGCTCTGCTCTCCAGCCGAGGGGGAGGAGGAATCCGATTGGGCGGCCTCGCAGACCACCTGGAAGCCCTGTGGGTGGAGGAGGAGAGAGAGATGGACGGATGCTGGGGATAAACAGGCAGACACTTCCTGATAATTAAAGGCTCTGAGGTTGGAGCGAGGTTCTCTGCCGCGACCCCGGCTAACCACGCTAATGCTCCCACATGGCCGGGGCGCTAATGAATATGAGCAGCCAGGCCTCGGGGGGGGGGAGGGGGAGGAAGCCTCTCGCCTGAACACATTCAATCGACATGGGAGGCGATTTTCTGACAAGATCGGAGCTGGAAACGCTCACTCACCATGGGACCCGGGTTGCCAGATCCACAGGGGCTGCACTGGTTGTTGACTGGGGAGTTCCTCTTCGCTGTTGAGACACGCAGAGCAGATTACACGTCTTAATTAGGAAACAAACACGCCTTGAATCTTTTATCCGCACGGCTGGAAATGAGGTTTTTTTTTTTTTTTTTCACCTGTCACGATGTTTCTGACCGGTTTGATGAGCGCGGTGAAGGCCGGGATGTCCGGCTGGCGGTGCTCCCACATCGGCTGCCAGATCACCAGACCGCTGGCCAGTCGGAAGGTCAGGTCCGACTCCTGACAGAACAGCGACATGTTTAGTTCATTAAGGAGTTTTTTAAGGGGGAAACATCTTTTATTTTCTTTCATATCCTTCATAGTTGAGGATGCATGTCTTATGTTCATGTGCATATACGTATACATGTTTCTTTTTAACATTATTTCATGATTTATGTGATAAATCCAAACCTAAAATAACCAAAAAACTTAAGTTACAGAAGAAAGCTTTTGTACAGAAGCCCTAAATTGTCATGTGTTGATATTATTACACATAATTTTTTCTGTTTTGTTCATTTTTTTAAATCATTTTCCTGAGATGTCAAGAAAACAAGTCCCCCAAAGTGGGGGATGTGATGTGGTGATCTCTTGATTTCGACACTTCACATTTCTCCAATCAGCGGTGGGAATCACAGAGTAACTCACGATACAAGATACCATACGCGACATAACACACAATACACGATACGCTACATGATACTATACGATACGCGATACGGTATATGTTGCTCCTGATCACGGTGAAATCGCGATAATCGATACATCGCAAGACAAATCGTCTAACTGAAGTAGAGCCCGACCAATATGTCAGTCCGTGGATGTTTTTAACCAACCACAGTAAACATTTGTTTCTACAGAGCATAAATCAGACAACATTTGATTCACAGGTAATTTAAAGTTACTAAATTGACTGTTTCAGCGCTCTGATGTCATTTTAGATCGTCTCGTGTTGTCCTGGTTCGTCCTTAGTTTAGTGTCTCTTGCATCACTCCAGTTTTGTTGCTTTCATTTTGGATTTTGGATGTTCGGACTACAGCTTCTGATCATTAAAGCTCGTGTTTTTGTTCTTCTGCCTTCCTGCTTTTGGTGTTTTGTGTTTGGATCCTTTTGTGTAAAACCTGACGACGGAAAAGAGCGCCGACCCTGTCTGGATGTGAGATTTTGGTCACATCTCACAGCTCGGACGCGAAATAAAATCACTATGCTCTCGGCTTCTAGTTGCACTTCTGTTATGACATGATCACTTACAAGATGCAGTAATTTATTATTCAGTTGGGAAACACGTTGAATTCCCGAGAGTGTTGTAACCCGACCCGTGGTTCTGTCTGTACACACAGATCAATATCTATAGGGCGACCCTGAGCATGTGTGCTGGTGGTTTTGATCTGGTGGGTTTCTTTGACACAAAACTGTTGTAAAAAGATTTTAAAATATGTACAATTTGCCTGAGAAAGTCGGTCTTTGTAGGATAGGAAAGACGAACCGCACAGTAACTGGTACGGACCTTTATCCGATGTATGAGCGGTGCAAACAGGAACACGAACAGCTCCACGGTGGCCATGCTCTTGTGGAACAGCTTGGTCCGAGTGTGCTCATCCTCCTCCAGCAGGGAGCCGCTGTGCTGCTGGCCCGACCCTCCCAAAGCAGAACCGGAGCAGGAGCCCGGAGCCCCCGGGGACGACCCCTGGTTCCCCACGGGCTGCAGGAAGGCGCTGCTGCTGCTGCCCGCCGACCAGCCGTGGCCCAGGCTCGGCTCGTGGTTGCACTCCTGGGCCGCCTCCAGCAGCATCCAGTGCAGCGTGTGGAGCAGCTTGGTCTCGGCGACGCCCAGCTTGTCCTGGTGACCTGCGGAGGTCAGAGGTCGCGGGTTAATGGTGAGCGGTGGTTAGGGAGGTGATTAATGGGGCAGGACGTAGCACACGGCTTCTAACGAGGGTTATTCAAGGTCGACAAGAAAACATGAAATCAAACTGAATTATTTCCTTTTTTGACATTCAAGAACGATCCAACAGCAGCAACACACAAAGATCTTAAAGGAGCAGTTCACCCCACAATGAAAATTCAGTCACCACTCTCCTCCATGTTGATGGAAAATGGAAAACAAGTCCTGTTTACTTTAGAGGCTCCAGTACAACCAGTATTAAAAGTGTGGGGTCCTGATACTAATCAATCTAGCTGCATGTTTTCCTCATAAATAAGCAGATCTAAGTGGCAACCTTATCGTCAGTGATCATCAGGCTCCATTATTTGCACCGTGCACCCCAAAAAATCAGCGTTTCCACTGGTTGCACCGGTGCGCCGAAAATGTACAAATTTATTTTGTATCCAGCTTTCTAGTTGCGAAAACCATGTATTTGCACATTTAATCCTGTTTACAGTCATTGATGTAATGTGTGTTTAGAAATTAAATTAATAAAACATTATAGTTTGAGGCTGAACTGTTTCCTGGTGCACCGAATTCAGGCGCAACAGTGCAACCAGTGTCTGGAGCCCGGATACAACACGACCAAGGTGCAGATTTCTATCTTAATCATCTTGTTCTGGTCCCGATAACCCATTATTATGACGGACTGTGAGGTCAGAAGTCCTGTATGTGTTCTGTATCCTCACCCAGCTTGTTCCTGTTGGACAGCAGGATGGAGGTGCAGTGGAGCACATGAGGCAGCGCCGCCTGGACCAGCTCCCAGCGGGAGATGCTCTGGATGGCCTCCGACAGGGCCGGCGACAGCCCGTGGAGCTTATTCTCCACCAGCACCCGCTCGAAGGACTGGAGGGGGGGGAGGAGGAAGAAGAGAAGAGGAGACATCAGGCGGGGAACTGAAGCCTCTTTCTTTGCCTATCTAAATGTCCCACATGGCCTCAAGCGAGGCAAAGCCCTGTGGGAGAGACAGCGGCGGCTCTGTGATCTGAGGGGATCTGGAGGAACGCCATTATGGATATGAGTTTCCAAAAGGTCTGGCTCCTGGAGGGCACGAGGGGACGAGAGGAGGGGGGGGGGAATTAATTTGCTAAATGCAAAATCGAGGAGATTTGCAGGTGCAGATTATAGAAGGGGAGGAGGAGGGAGGAGGGAGGAGGATTATCATCTGTCAGCAGACACTTACCACACAAGATGCTTCATACTGTTTCCCCAACTTTGGACGCAGGAACGCACTGAAACACAGACGGTGACACGATCAGAGAGGGTTAAATCTCCTGACTGTGTTCTGACTTCACATCCATCTCTCTGTGTGTCAATCCTCCTTACAGGTGTGACATCATGCAATCCAACCAAAAAAAAAAGAAAAGAAAAACAACCCTTTACTCCATTCACATCTGAGCCAGCATCATGTATCTCCATAACACCTGTTATCCATCCACACCAACCTGGTCTGCCTCCATAGGAAGGTCTGGATGGGGAACGGTATTCCCTTCCCGCACTCCGGCTCGTTGTCGTCCAGGCTCTTCCTCTTCACCATCTTGTGGCCGGGGGACCCTGCCCGCCTGCTGTCCCGCCCGCCCGTGTGCAGCGACCGCGCCGGTAGCCCAGGTGAACCGGCGGAGAGGCTCCGGCTTCGGGTCTCACGACATGATTGGACGTTTCGTCCTGCGTAAAATGGCTGCAAGTGTCGGTCTGTCGGCGTCAATACGGAGAGAGAGAGAGAGAGAGAGAGGGAGAGAGCGGAGAGAGAGGGGAGGGAGGAGGGTGGGTGAGAGAGTGAGTGAGTGAGGGGGAGATGGAGAAGGAGAAGGAGATGGAGAAGGAGGAGAGAGCGCCCTGATTTCAGCACCTCCCTCCCCCGGACAGCGACAGCTGTTGATCGGCGCGCTGATCTGTGTGTCGGCGGCGGAGCTTAAAGACGCAGTGTGCAGCTGGGACAGATGTTTGTATTATCATTTGATTTTTTTTTATTTATTTATTCAACACAAACAACACTGGGTGGTGCATTCACGTGAGGGGATCATCCTGCAGGACATCAACAGGTTGGTTAATGGTTAATGAGCCAGGTGGAGATAATACGACACTGTGAAGCTGCTGCATCAACATCAACGTGTCAGACTATACAAGTGTTGTCTCGAACTTCATTTGGCAGAATATTTATGATTAATAATGATTATTTTCACAATTAACAGCCAGTTGAATTACCGGACTCTTACTTTGAAAAGTCAGTATATCAGATAAATGTACTTGAGAGGAAAGTTGAATGTCAACAATTCTATAAAATTTGGGGGGAAGAAAAAATCAAAAATCGATGCACAAGAGGCCAAAAGGTTCAAACTCTTAGTCCCCTGTATGGATCCTACAATTTCCACAATGCAACTGAGCTCACATGTGCTAATAGACCCTTCAAACATCACCTTCAAACTGCAGTTATTAATGATTTCAATTATATCAATTACCAAATGTCAACACAATAACAGCAGGGTTATTTAGCTCAGAAAACTGAGCTAAATTTGTGAAATTGGTGAAATCACCCTTTAAGTAGGCTTAAGTTACTTTCTGGTGAATCTACTGGAGACAACTACATTACACATTTACATATTGACTTTTATGGTCAGTTTTTCACCAACATTTTGGGATATACACGTATAAACTAGCTTTTTATGAGAAAAGATACGTGTTTACCGTTATGCTAAATATGAAGCTAATGCAACCTTTGCAGAGTAGGCTAGCTCTCCTCAACCTCGCACGGCGACAGCTATCTTAAACCACCTCCGTCTAAATCAGGATAACCACCTGTCAGTCCCTCTTGACGATCAATAAACATTAGCATCTCATTAGCAATATGTTGTTATTATGTGGGCAGAATATTATGAGTCGGAACTTCCTGGGTTCGCCGCTAGCTAGCTAAGTTAGCACATGTAGCTAAATAAAAAAAATAAGAAATCAAATATGAAGACTGAAAACCTTTTATCACACAAGGCGTATGTTTTTGTTATCACTATGTGAATCTAAATGTTTAAAAGAATCATTAAGTTAATAAATCAAATTGTGTCAACAAACGTGGCCTCGTTAGCCTCATTAGCTCTACATGTTTCAACACTAGCACTGCAGCAACAGTATGTCAGCACTGCTCCTTTATAATGAATTATTAATATGCTCCGAACTACTGAACAGTATTGATGATGTTCTCACATTAACAATAAATCTAAAGGCGTAATTTATTGCTAGAATAATTCACACCAGAGCCGAAGTGATGCTTGATTCTTGGGGCTGATGTGATATTGATATGTGGACTGATATTTGAATGTGAATATCAAACATTTGTGTTTTAGATTTCTTCGTGTGAATGAAAAACGCCCGGTGGAGACAGAGAGACTCGACTCGAGAGAACCAGTTTTTATTTTTCTTTATTTCTGTCGTCATCCTGTAGGAGCATTTGTCATCAGTACGTCTCAAACATCGGAAAAAAGTGTGCACACATCTACATGGTCTCGTTTTTTTTTTTTAAATACACTTACACAGGCAAAAGGGGGGAGGCTGTGGGAGGAGGAGGAGGCAGGAGGAAGCACAGATAAAACACTGGAGGGAAGAGGAGGGCTGACATCAGGGGAGGAGGAAGAGGAGGTTCACAATGGTGAGCAGAGAATATGCAAGAACAGTTTTTGTATTTTATTCTTTTTTTTTCCTAACAGCTGCGAGTTGAGGATTCTTCGTTTCTTTCGGTAGCTGCTCTGTCAGTGGAATGTTTCTCATATAAAGCTTCGAAACAAAAACTTTCAAAAACACACATCGTATGAGCCGGTCGGTCTGCAGGAGTAGAGAGATCAGGAGGCGGAGGGAGGGGGAGGGGGAGCGTGAGGAAATGCATCCCCGGGACTAAAACCGTTTAAGATCTAATTTACGTATCGTTTGTTTTGCCATGCCAGCGTAACAGCAGCCTAGAAAAAACCACGGAGCTAACGTAGAAGACGGATTGAGAAGAGCAGCCCAAACAGAAAAAAACAAGAGAGAAGAATCTATTGGAAAGCTAGCCTCTTTTTTTTTTTTTTTGTCTTTTAGCGCTTGACTCGACACAACTGCAATGGTTACCCACGTCGGAGTGCTATAATAAGCCAGTGCAGCCACGGGGGAACGTACAAAAACAACTTCCACTACAGTGACATATATATAAAAAGGAAACAGAACAGTTCGTCCAACAATCATGAGATTAAAACCAACGCACGAACAGAAAAACAAAACGAATCATTTTTTTAGCAGACATGCTCGTCGTCAGCCATTCTTTTTGCAGGTTCCTCTCAGTCTCTCACGCTGCTGTATCTTTAAAGACTAGCGTCGACTATCTAGTAGTTTTATATCTTGCATTCAGTACCATATCAATTCCGAATGGACATTTTTTTAATGCATGAGCCTCAATCCGAAGTGGAACGTGATGCTTTTCACGCTTAAAAAAAAACACAAAAAAAACAAACTGTACAATCGTAAAACCGTCACCGCCTTCTCTGACAAACACATCCACTTACACTTTTAGCATTCGAGCTAACTAGAACTTAAAACAGAATGAAAGTCCAGATTTGAGTGAAGATGAATGAAAGTACAGAGTGGAGGATAATCTTTTTTTTTTTTCAATCCCGCTGCGACGAGTCGTTGAGGGTCGATCGGCTACATCTGTGGGGGGTCAGGTCATGTTGCGGTGAAGGAAGTCGGGAGAACACTGGATGAGTGAATGATGGGAGGAGATTTTTTTTATCGGAGGAGAGGCAAACAGCTCATAAGCCCTGCTTGGCCAGAGCGGCGGTGACATCCTGTGCCAGCGTGGAGAGCTGGGGCGACTCCAGGAGGTTGATGCTGCCGGCGGAGGACAGCCGAGGGGAGGTGCCTCCCGTCTCCACGCCGGGGGTGTGGGTGACGACGATTTCGGCGCCGTGATCCACCCGAGCTTTGGCCGATTCCCGGAAGGACAGCTTGTGGCTCTCGATCTGGTGGAGAAAGACGTTCGGGTCAGGTTCACAGAGACTTTTCATGCTCAGGATAGTGAATGTATGTGTGCGTGTTTCTTTTTTTTACCATGACGTTCCCGCCTCCGGGGGTGTGGCTGGTGTTGCTCAGGGAGCCGACTTTGGCGTGCGCCTTGTCCTTAAAGTCCAGCTTCACGTTCTCAATACGCACATGACCTCCTCCTGAGGACAGGACAGCGAGGAGAGGGAAAAGTCAAAACCAGAGGGCATCAGTTGCCTGCAGGAAGGACTGCTGCTTTATCTAGTCACCATTTTGTAAACTATTCTCATTTCAACATGGGAAATATATTCACATATATGGAGACCGAAAAGGTTTATGTAATCGTTTGGCTGTACAGCACCTGGTCGGTGGCGGATGTTGGACATGGAGCCACATTTGGAGGTGACGTGGCTCACGTCGATCTTCTTGGTCTGGATTTGGACCTGCTGGCAATGGGAAGTGCAAAGGAACGTGATCAGCAGAGAGGTTTAAAATTAAAAAAAACTGACCGTGAGCTTCACAAATGTTTTGGAGAGATGGAGGCTACGAATAGAAAGAGATGTGAAACACATCACAGAGAGAGAAATGTACGGTGGCTCATCAGGGCTGTAGTAATTTTTGTAATTATGTGAATTTACTCTGAAAAAGAAGTTTAATTTTTGAGTTTTTTCCACAAATTTAAGACTTTATAATCTCAGAGAAATTTGAGTTTTCTTCACGTTAATCTGTGAATTTGATCGTAGACGATTTCTTGCATTTTTTCCTTTTTTGTTTGTCGTAAATTTGTGGATTTAATCTCAATATTTGTCTTTGCTTTTTTTTTTTTTTTACCAAATTGTGAGTTTGTAATCTCATGTTGTTAATTCACCCCTCTAATCTCAGAGCATGCCACATTTTCCCCCATGAACTAACAACTTCACATTCCACATTTATTAATTTTCAAAACTATAACAGCCCCGATAAGCCTCTGTAAAAATGCTGACACGTGTTGTGAGAAAAAAGAGAATTCGGAGCGGTTATAAAGACACAACACGATTCTGTTGCTCGACGTTCGTCCACACGGAGACGCTGATGTCGGTTCCCTGGAGAGAGGTTAACATGAAAGCAAGCGGCGACAGCACAGCCATCAAACAAAACACACAACACAGCCACTGTGAGACGCTACAGGGAGCAGGTGCTTCAATTAAACTTTATTGTCCGTGGGTGACATGAATTAGAGTGCAAACACTGTTAAAAAGACGCGGGGACAACCCCGCATGCTGTAAAAGGGGTGTTTACAGATGTTGTGTGCTTAGTAAAGATACTGTATGTGATGCTGAAAGATGAGAAACACTCCACAACTATAATCCACACCTGAATGAAGAGGTTTGTTAGAAATGAGAGAGCTTGGAGAGAGGGGTTATTTGAAATATCACTCACGTTTCCTCCGCCGGCTGCATGCTGGATTTTGTCCAGGGAGCCACATTTAGCCTGAACGTGGCTAAAGTCCAGTTTAACACTCGGAATCATGACCTGGGAATGACAGGGTGACTTTTTTTTTTTTTCATTCATACACAAAGAAATGCAGCAAACACTGAGGGCTTCTCAAACTGGATGGGTGTGGGCAGCTTAAAAATAGCCCCAATTCTTCTCCCCCCTGCCAAAAATAATCCAGCGGAAGTGTCCCAATTTTAAATCCACGACCTCCCAATCTGTCGGAGTTCGCTTTTGGTGCTGGGGCTGTTTGAATTGTAGCTGCTCTAGACCACAGGAAACAAACTGCAGCCTTTGATTGGTGGGGCTTTTTTATGCAGGGATAAAGGCATTTATTAGAGAGTAAGAAGAGATAAAGATAATCCATCCAGTGTTGAACTTGTCCCTGCTTGAAACAGAGATGTTACAGCAGCCTGAAGCGAGGGTTTAATTCCCAAGTGCAACATCCATCCACTGTTTGTTTCTTCATGAGGGGAGGTGATTTTTAGGGGGGATTGTTAGAAAAATGACCAAGTAACAACATGTAGAAGAGTGAGAGGATCATAGAGACACACTGCTGCCTATAGTATTCTCTAAACTACAGTATATACTACAAAAACTCAAGTCTACACTATATTGTACTCTGTATAGTTCATAGAGTCTTGTCACCTTTATGATAAAAAGGCAAATGTGAGAGGATCATAGAGACACACTATAGCATTCCTATAATATTCTCTAAACTGTATACGCTAAAAACCTACGTCTATAACACACATATTGTACCCTATGTACTTTACAGAGTATTGTTACCCTCTTGATCGAAGTTTCAAGCAACAACATGTGAATGTGGAGCAGCAAGAGGATCATAGAGACACACTGCACCCTATAATATTCTCTAAACTATATATTATAAAACCTTTTGCTAAATTTCTACCCTATATTGCACGATGTTTACTTCATAGAGTTTTGTCACCTTCACGATTGAAGTCACAAGTGGCAAAACGCAAAATGCAAGAGAATTGTAGAGACACACTATAGTATTCCTATAATATTCTCTAAACTATATACACTAAAAACTAATTATTTACTATAATGTACCCTAGTTCCTTTATAGAGTATTGCCACTTTCATGAGCAAAATCAAAAGTCGCAAAATGCTGTTACAGAGGACTGAAAGGATCATAGAGACACACTGTTGCTTTTAGTATTCTTATAATATTCTCTAAACTCTATACTACAAAAACTTGTTTCTAAACTACCTTGCACATTATCATATTCAGTATTGTCACCTTCACGATCAAGGACACAAATAGCAACGTTCACACGTGGAAAAGTGAGAGGATCATAGAGACACACTGCTGCCTATAATACTCCTATAATATTCTCTAAACTAAATACCATAAAATCAAATTTCTATACTATAATGTACCCTGTGTACTTTGTAGAGTCTTGTCACCTTCTTGATCAAAGTCACAAGTAGCAAAAGGTAAATGTGAGAGGATCATAGAGACACACTATAGTATTCCTATAATATTCTCTAAACTATATACACTCAACACTTCATTCTATACAACATATATTGAACCCTACGTACTTTACAGAGTATTTTTGATCAAGTAGTGACAAGTAGCAACATGCAGATTCAGGAGATCGTGAGGATCATATAGACACACTGCGACTACAGTATTTGCATCATGCTATAATATTCTCTAGACTACATACTACAAAATTATATTGTACCCTGTTTACTTCATACTTAGCAATGTCACCTTTATGATCAAAGTCACAAGTAGCAACATTTGGACACGGAAGAGCGAGGAGATCATAGAGACACACTGCCGCCTATAATATTCTTATGCAAAATGGAATTGTAGAATCAGAAATGACACCTTTGGAAGGTGTATACAGGTGTGTATGTTAGTTGGTTGGAGGTGAGGAAGCAGAGGGAGGCTTCCATCGGCCCATTCCCCCTGTTAAAACTTTACAAATAACAACAAAGACTATTATTCATGAAAGGGAAGTACGTGATGTTGCTTCTCGGTTGAAAAAAGGAAGTAACACGGATGCGTTGCACTTTGGAAATAAACCCTTCTGCCAGTGGCAGACAAACAGATGGGTTAACAGATGAACACATAAAAGTAGCATGAGAGAAGAGCCACAACAGCTCCAGCTGAGAAAGAGAGAGGAAGAAGAGAAAAGAGAGAAAAGGGCTTACATACATTGCCTCCTTTGGGCGAGTGCTTCAGATTATCCTTGGAGCCGCACTTTGACTGAACATGACTGAAGTCCAGCTTCTCGTGCATAATTTGAACCTAAAACACAATCGAATTTGAAGAAAGAAAAAAAAAAAGGAAAACACTATATGTGCCTCGTTTAGGTCAAAGTGTGAGATGAGTGATCAATGTGTCTTAACATGCATTTGAATTTAACATGTGTTTACATTCACATTTTAAAGTAAGGAGCTCTGAGAATACGGTAGGATGTCGTCCTCGTCCCTCACTGGCTTCCCACCGACAAACACCACCACAGCTTCGTTTGTTGAAAATCGTAGACTGTGTATAAAGAAAGACGACGGGATTGAACTTCCTCACACTTTACAAAACAAGGCTAAAATATCCCAAAATGTGGGGGCTGCCATCTTGCCCTGGTGGCGTATCGGGGTCCCTTGAACACACATCAGCGTGTTAAGAACTATCTAAAAATTACTGATACCATATCTGGGAGGCATTTAATTTGACATAAAATTTTTAGTTTGGTCCCTGTCCTATTTGCTAACATGGTGGGGGTGGGGCTTATGATCTGTACCATAGCCAGACACCAGGGGGCGATCGAGATGTCACGTCGTCCATCTTTATTTTGGCGGAAATTCAAACTTACTAAAATCTAAATCTCAGTTTTAAAATTTCTTTCTCAGAGCTGCTGTGGAGGAAGAAATAATCTCACTGGCTCAAGCTGAAATAAAGAAAAAGCTACACTTTTTATTGCTGAATACATTTTAAATTAAAGTTAACCTTGGTTGAGTCATTCAACAGGCAAGCTTCGGTGGTTTTAAACACAACCAGTGAGAGTATTTCTGCCCGGTGCACCGGTTCGTGTTGTCTTGCAGAATATAAAAAAAAGGAATTTAACAGTGGCTACTCAGTCGCTCAAAAGCCAACGCGAACACAGAGTGTAAATAAAGAAAGGGGGGGAGGGGAGAACACACAGGAGCCCTGACAGCGAGCCTCCGTCTGCGGTCCACACCAACCTGACCTGGATTCTCCTGACAGATCTTCCTCACACCTGAACACACACACACGCACGTGGACGCACACACTCCTCTCACATCCATTTCAGTGTTTTTTTCCCCCTGTTCCTACAGCTGCAAGGTCAACCAATGACAATGCACCTGCACCAAACACAATGACGATCAACTCGAAATAAATTATATATTCTTATTCATTACACTATCACTAAAACCAGCAAAATACATTTTAATTTAATGCCTTAACACACAGTGATTAGGTAAAGATAAGATGTTTTAAAGGATCTACACACCTAGTTCATGTTTGTTAACATGTATTTCTGAATCTGAGGTGTTGACTTTTATGCGCACTGGTACGTGTCGCGCTCGTGTGACCAAAATAGTTCGACCCTGACGCCCTGCGTTAGTCAATCTATATCCACAAGAAATGATTGGCTGCTATTATTATGTTGATCAATGATGACCAATCATTTTAAAACCAAAACTTTCAGTAGAGGTCAGCAGTCAAGCCTGTCAGATGAGGATATTTGCTGGTTTTTGTCACCTTCGATACAATAATGTGTTATTTTTGGGGCTTCGTATGTTGTTTAGACAAAACAAGCAATGTAAATATGTCAACTTTCAGCTTCTGGGAAATCCTGATCGTCTCTGGCTGATCATTAAACTTGCTAGTCTTAGCTTTATTCAAATATTAAACTCTCTGTGGCGCTCATCGACAGACTTAGCAGCGTGTGTCATGCTTTTCTATGTGTGAAGACAATACTAAAACAGTAAATGGCTGACATCATGTCATTATAAATATGACTTAGATGTTACCAAATAGTGTTTATGTCCCCATTTATGTAAAGAAATGTGAACATCTGCTCTTTATTCTGACATCAGAGCGATCCTGAGCTTCTGGTCTATCACCCTGTGCTGCTCCTCCAGGCCATGACGTCACCAGACTTTATTAAAAATTTCTGCCCCTGTCACATTTCTCAAAGAGGAAGCAAAAAAAAGGACAATTTGTCGCTTCCTCTGCTGTACATCACTGGGGTTAATGAACAGCCTCGCCTCCGTAATAGCCCGGGGAACGCTAACGACTGTCTATTGCCTTGGTGATTAAAATCAGTCTGTTAATTGACGTCTAACAAGTTTTGTCTGAAACCTAAAACAACCAAGAAGAATTCGTGATGTGCCGTGATGTCATTTCGTGCCCTTGATGCGACGTCTCAATAAGTAATCCAGCTTGCATTTATTAATACTCGGAGCCGGAGGGAGAATCCTGCACGGCGATGACGACAGCACATCCACCCCGAGGGAGAGTGAATCTGCTGGTGTATTCTTAAGAGAATAGAGTTTTTATTTTTGGGGGTGGGGAGGGGAGGTTTGCGTCATCCGTCGACAGGGAGAAAATTCGAGAAAAGGTAAGGAGGAAGGAAGACAAAAGGGAAAGTCAGGGGAGGAGGCCGGAGGCAGCCGGTGACGGAGATGACAGCAGACAGGGAGAGGACAGTCAGAGGAAGTGGTGGCAGGTCAGACAGTGAGTGATAGTGAGGATGTGAGGAGACAAGAGAAAACCACCGCCGAAACACACATTACCTCGTTTCTTTTTTACAGAAACCTGACATTCCTGCATTCTGACAGTTTGTGGTGGAGTCACAAATCAATTTCTGATGTTCCAGCGTGTTGCATCTTTGTTTTTGTGCCAGTGCTTTACAAGAAATCTCATGTATACATGTATTTGCTGTCGTAATATTGGTTTTATCAAATATTTGTGGAGACATCGATGCAGCTTTGTAAAAGATCATGTGTGCTTTTTTCTCCGTTAATATGTTTGATCTGCATCCTGAGCCTATAATGAAGTTTAAATTGAATATTTGTCCTTAGTTTGCAGTAAATAGTGAAACTTAATATAAAAGGGTTAGTTACTACTCATTATTTAGCCTTTTTAAAACAAGGAGTACAATATAACTTTGTCCTTTACTGCCCCCATGTGGTGGAATTAGCTTAATACATGACAATGTGTATTTAAAGGCATCAAATTTGCCTTTTAAAACAAACTAAATGTCTTTTATTTTAAGCTGTATTATTTAACTTTGCCCTTTAACGCCCTCATGTGGTAGAATCAGGCAAATACATGAACGTTAAAAAATGTGCATGACTTTGTATTTCTCAGAAAACAGAGAACCTAGAAAAACAGCTAACAATAAAATGCGTTGTAGACCTTTTATCAAGTAATTGGGTTTATTTTGCCTTGTTTGAGATGTTTTTTGGGGAAAGATAGGTAACGGTTGAGTCTCGTTCCAACAACATCAAACAGCCAGCCAACGCTTGGGCGCGGCGGCTCGCTGAGCCCAAACGTTGGTTTTCATAAACCTCGGAATTAAACTCAACAATCAACTTTCTTTCCGTCTTTGAATGGCGTGTTAACAAACAGCAACTGAGAAATCCTGCAAACGAACACGTCAGAATCTGATACTCTTTTTAAAATGACTGTCACGTTTCAGGATGGTTACCTGTCCGCCTTTGGGCTGGTGCTTCAGGTTCGAAGTGGACCCGATTTTGGACTTTACATTCTTCAGGTCAGGCAGGGGCTGATTGAGAACCTTCAGCTGCCGCTGGACGGAGGAGGGAGACTTGGGCGGAGTCCGGATCACCGCCACCTTCTTCTCCTGGAGGACGCTGAAAGACTTGGGCGTGTGGCTGCCGGGGGTGCGTGAGCCAGGGGTGCGGCAGGTGTAGCTGGGGGGCGTGCCGGGCGTGACGGCGGAGGAGCCGGGGGTGGAGGCGCCGCTGCGGACCGACCGGGAACGTGCCGAGTCTGTGCCTTTAAAGAAGAAGATATGTCTGGATTAGAAAATGATGAAGAGGAGGAAGAAAAGCCTTCCAGGAGAGAGTGGGAGGAAGAAAGACAGAAATAGAGACAAAAGCATCGCAGCGACAGATGGATTGGACCGTACGCTCTGTCATCTGGTTCTGATGATGATGATAAGGAAACACAACACTCGTGGTGTCGACGCTGCAACAGAGTTGTTCAGTTTCCACAAAACAAACCAACCAGGTCAAACAAAGAGTGTTTAACGAGGCACACACACACACACACAGGCAGCTGGATTAATTTAACACCGGCGGGCTTGTTGCCGGGATACCGGTGCTGAGCCAATAGGATCTTAACCGATGACATCCTGGACAGGAGCGAGAAGCAGCAACCTGTTGTCATGGATCCCACCTGTTCATCTGATGAGGTGACTGGAGCTAAGACAAAGCCAGAGACACTCAAGGGAAACATTTTAACATGAAACTCCCCCAGTTGATCACTTATTCTCTATAAGTTATAAACATTTCCCCCTGTAGTGTCTCTCCTTTACACATTTGAAAATATCCTCATGAAATTTGTATTGGATTGGGAGAAATTTGGGAGCAAATGTAAATATACCAGCTTGCAGAATGACCACATGTCAGACTGGAGGATGAAGGTCCTGCAGAATGATGTGCCACCAGGATGAATGAATTAGTGTTTTGTCGATGGATGAAGCTAGATTAGTGCAAAACTCGTAAATATGTTGTGTGTTGTTGAGGAGGGTGCAATGGGTCTAACAGGAGCTAATAGGTGGTCTACCTGCAATACCAGGGGTTCTCCCAGACCTGCTGTCACCTCTGGACTGGAACGCTTTTGAGAGGGGAGAAGCAAAAAGGATAAGGAGGGCAGAAAAGCAGGGCAGGAGGTGCAAGGCGAATAAAGTGATTAAAAAAAAGAAAGTGATGAGTGAGGAGTGTCATCAGTAGCATGCTGGGACGTTAATCTAGAAAGGAAGTGTATTCTCACAGGTTGGCCTGGTGGGGGCGCCGTCCTCTTGCTCAGCAGCAGGTATGTGGCGCGTCAGAGATTTGGCGGGCCGGGGCAAGGACGACCTCTTCTCTGGGCTGCGGTACGCTCTCTCCTGAGTGAACACACACACGTAAGAGTCATTAAAGAGGGGTTGAACACAGGTAGCGTGCAGGAACACCGGTTCTAGCTGGTTCTAGCTGGTTCTAGCTGGTTCTAGCTGACTATCCATCCCCTGTTTTCCTTCCTCTTTACCTTCTCTGCCCATTTGTGTGGCAGAGCGGAGTGACGGGCACATGCAGAGGCGGGGCGGGCCTCACTGAGCTCCGCCTCCACCAGGGGGCTCCGTTTAAGGCTACAGGCAGAGCCGGGCCGGGGCGGGTGGTGATCAGCTGCCCGGCGCTGTACGGCCATCTTTAACAGAACGGCCCGCTTGGGGCTCTGGAGCGAGGGCCGCAACAAGATGCGGGGGAAAGCATGCAGGAAGTGAAGATGACGTGAAACACAGATGGAGAAAGGAAGACGTGAGATGACATGTGTGTTTAGCAAAGTTGCTAACTTAAAGGGACTTTTCATGATCAACATAAACTTCGGATGATGGAGATGTTAAGACAAAGGTGAAACTTTAAGACGGACTTGACAAAGCGGTTTGAAGTGAAAGGTGAAAGATTTGAATTTAAGATGTTTGCGAGCACCCCTTTGTCTTTATTCTGCACGTTACAAGTGTTGTTGGTTAAACACTAGAAACATAACTCTGTCTGCCTTCTCATGTCTGATTTCTATACTCACAGATCTTCTCTGTCGAGACTGGCGCAAGGACAGAGGCGAGCATGCAAGACAAAAATGAATACGCAACACAGAGAGAAATAAAAAGACAAGACATTTAGACATTCAGACATGCAGAGAGGGAAGAAAAGGAGGAAAATAAGGAGGTTGCCATGCAAAGAAAAAGCGTCATGATGCAACGCAGCGTTATGTTGTGAAGTTTATTGAGACAAACCTGTTAAAATCGTGCAACTTAAGGCTAATGCATTAAATAAACTGAAAATCCCTCCTCTATTTGCTTAAAGATGATGCACATTCATATTTAGGTACGATCCAAAAAAATCTAAACTCAGATGTGATGAAAAATGACACAAAAAGTGCAAAAAAAGTGATGAATTTTCCCCCCAAAACAAATCAAGGCGCTTGTGTCAAAGTACTTACAGTGGTCCTCTCCCTGGACTGGTGGGCCACACTGAGGGGCTGATGGCTCTCCATACCTGTGAAGAAGAGGAAATAGTCCAGCTGTAAGGACCAACGTTGGCCACAAGGGGGAGACATTTGCGAGTGTAAATCGTCACACACACACATTACACATCCATCAATACACTCTGAACAGTCCAAACATAAACGTCTGACACCATCTTTGGAAGCAACCCAGATGACAGATCGGTGAAACATCATTTTAGTCACTCTCACAGCTTTTCAGCTCACCAGACACGCAAACCTTCAACATGCAGCCGCTTCCAGCAAACACACGCAAGAGGACATTAAGCCGTCAGAAAGAAATAAACAAGAGCGGCTTCAGACTCGAACATTAAATACCAATCACAGTTTAAAATGGCATCAGTGAGCAAAAATAAACATGACTATGAGGCCAAGCAGGAGCAAAATACTCCACTTTTGACAAGGATAAAATTAGAAACAACATCAACATAAAAAAACCCAAAAAAAACCAAACAGACAAAGCAGTTGAGCTCATGAGGAACCATGAGGTTTTCAAATATGATTAAGCAGCACATGATGTTTGCCAGCTACATTGCACCTGCTTGAATCCTGAAAGAGCCATCAATAGAGAGAGAGCCGGGTCATTCGTGGTTTGTTCAGTTTTGATTGAATTTTCGAGTTGAATAAAGAGATTTTGCTGTTCTTTACATGTATATGTTTAATGAATATGAAGCCAGTGAGAGTGTAGATTAAAATTTGGCTGCACTCTCTCTATCCACAGCGCCGATCCCTGGTGAAGAGTGTTCACCTGTGGCCTTGCGTCTAGCAGAACCGTGAAGCGGAGCGGGCCTAGGGTGTCTGGCTGCCGCTTTGGCTACACTCTTTCGAGATGGAGAACGACTTTGGAGGGCTGACACCTTATTCTGGTCAGCCCTCCTCAGGCCTACTAGCACAAAGAGGAGAGACAGGATTATACCAACAATGCACACCCTGGTTAAATCTGTGTTTAACATCAAGATACACAAGTGACATTGTAAAAAAACAACCAAAACAGTTTGTTTTAAGCTAAACAATATCGTTAATGCAGAATTGGAACCTTTTTTCTTCTTCATCTCGTCTCTCGGCGGATGGTGGCTGGTTACTTTGCGGAACGATTTAGTCTCAGTGGTGCCAGGGCGGCCCCTTCCTCTGCCAGGGGCCCGTTTAGCGGGTCTGTCCACCACAGGTGTACTGGTAGGACTCTGGGTCTGAGGAAGGGCTTCGATTTGCTCAGTCATGATGCTTTTGTCATCATCTGCAGTGGAGAGGGATTAAAAGATGGCTAATTCTCCACATTGCAAGCTCGTAAGGAGCTAGCAAGACACATTAAGATTTACTAGCGACAAGCTTAATAGTGTTAGCTAGTTTTAGGTATCAAAAATATGTTTTATATACAATAAATATCTTTAAAAAATAACTTTACAAGTAGCGTATTCATTTTGCAAGCTCTGGTACCTTGTGAGTCCATCCAGCCACTGTCTGTATCTAGGATGGAGATGTCCATGGTGGTTTCATCGATAGCTGCCTGCCTGGTCTCGCAGAGCACGTCAGAGGTTTCATCCACCTCCTGACCAATATCGATGTCTTTCTTCTCCTCCTCTATCTGCCCTTTCTCTTTATCTACCCCTTCAGAACTGACTTCCTCCACTTCCTTTTCCCCTGTTTGATCTTCCCTTACCACCTCGCCCTGCTCTTTATTCCCTTCATCCTTGTTCATTTGCGTGTCTTCTGCCAATGCTTCTCCGATGTCTTCATCTCTGACACCTTCATTTGGCTGATCGTGATCCGAGCATGGAGACAAGTGCGAACTGTCCGTCGCAGGCTCCCCATCATCACTGTTGATGGCGCTATGACTCCACTCTTCTGCTCCAGACTTTGGATCTTCCTCCAACATTTGATCGCCTACCATCAGCCTCACCAGCTCCTTCTTTTGCTCTTCCTTCCCAACTTCTTTGACTCGATTCTCCTCTGCTTGATCTGTCTTGTCGGGCACTTGCTCTTCCTCCATCATCTCTTGAGGCTCTTCGGCAATCTCAATATCATCGTCTTCATCAGCTTCTTCCTCTACTTGTGCTTGAGGTATGATGATGACTGGGGAGGTTATGTGTGGCTTTGGTGAGGATTTATTTACCTCATGTAACTGGATTTCTTTAACTTCGAAGGGTTTTTTAGTGCTTAAAACCTGAACTGGTTTTGAGGTCTCTTGCTTGTCTGATGTTTTTGATTTTTTAGGCATCTCTTTCTCAATTGGATTCTTCTTGTCGTCTTTTTCTTTGCTGTCTAAACACTGAGATGACGCTTCTCCTGGCTCTGTTCTTTCTTCTGATTCCTCCTGTTCAGATTTCTGCATTTTCTTGTCTAACTCTGTCTGTTTATTATCAATCCTCTCAGCCACTGGATCGTTCTCTGCTTTGACCTCTGGTAAAACGTCTTTACCTGCCTTCTCGCCAGTGATTTGGGTTTCTGAGGGTGTATCAGCTGGGGACTTGGGAGTGCTTGGAGTTGGGGGTGCCTTGCTTCCTGTTTCTGTAAGATTGAAGGTAAAAGAATTGTCAGGTGGGATGGGTGAAGCTTCTCTGGAGGGGTCTTTTTCAATGTCTACCTCAGGGATTGCTTGGATCTTTATGTCTCCAGGTAGGCCAGTCTCCAAACGAAACTCAGTCAGTCTGTTGTTTGAAGAATTCATTGGGATTCTTAGGCGATCAGGTTTTACTCCACTAGGTACAGCTTTTTCAAGAATCAGCGTAGTCTTTACTGGTGGATCTTTCTTTTCAAACACTGATTTTTGCGACATCTCAGGGACAATTTCTTTCTGATCTTGTTGTTGCTTTTTATCTTGAACATCTTCCACTTCCATGGCTGCAATCTCCTCCTCAACTTCCCCCTCCACTGAAGGGAATCGCTGGTGTGGCGAGTCACCAGGACTGGGTACATCAGCAGGAGAAGGCATGGGCCCAGAGTACTCACTGAAGACACAGTAACCTAGTTCCTCTAGCTGACTTTCTCCTCCAACAGCCCTCGAAGTCTGATCTCCCAAGGCGAGCTTGGCCAAAGAACTCCCAACCAGAGCTGATACATTGTTGGGCATGGACTTTCGTCTCAACTGGTCAAGCTCCCTCACCTCTAATGATGGCCGAGGCAAGGCCCCAGCCAGGTCCAACATCTCAGAGAGACTACCTGAATGTTCAAATCCAGAATTGTGCTTATCAGAAGGTAAAGGCATATCTGCCTTGGTGGGGGTATCTTCAGGTGAATCGGTGGTAGTTGGGGTGATGGAGACAGCTGGAGGGAACTTGTGCTGGCTCTCTACAGATGGTGTTGAAGGATAAACCTCAGATTCATCAAAGCTTCCACTGATTGGACATAACCTTTCTGAGAGGGCCTTTGATTTCTCTTCAGTCTGTCCTGACGGAGATCCAATGGTAATGTTAAGAGAAAGACTCCTCTGTTCTAATGAAATCTTACCAGAAGACATTTTGGCGTCCTGTTGTTCCTCGAGCTTCTGGGTAATACTTTCAGTTTCCCCACTTAGCTTTGTCTCTGCTGCTGTGCTGAGTTCGTAATAACTCTGTGTTTGTGGAGACTCCTCTTCGTGGCTTTTTGAGGATGTCTCAAAGTAGGTTTTTGCTCCTGACTCATGTTCTGCATAAATATCTGCAGTGGGTTTCGACTCTGTACCAGGTTCTGTACTTGACTGGGATGTTTCTTGCCTTTGGTCTACTTTTTGATCATCAGTCACTGCCGTCCCATGTAATCTAATATCAGCGCTACCATCTTGGGCCTCCTTAATAGTTCCCTTAACCACTACAAGTTTGTCCTTGCTTTCATCCACAAGGGCTCCTGATTTGCTTGGTGTTATAAGTCCCTCTTTGTCTTCCTCTTTAAGAGTCGACAACTCCTCTGTCTGTAAGGGTTGTTTTGGTTCTTGTGCTTTGGACTCTACAAGTCTGTCACTCTCAGCGGCTTCTTCTACTACATCCTTTCTGTCTGGGTTACTTTCCTCAACTGAGGAGGTGTCAGAGATCTCCTTTTTTTTGGTGAGTGGAGGAGGTTCACTTGAGGCGAGATCTGCACCTGCGGGTGTTGCTCTTTCAACTTCCATCTGCTTCGGACTTAGCGATGCCACTTGAGGCTCATCTTCTTTCGTAGCAGACTCAATCGATGCTTTACTGATACTTTCTTCTGGCTGGGCTGTGAGTTTGAAGGATACTGTACAACTTTGTGCTGAGGCACATTAGCTAAAAGCTTTGCTTGAAGCATCCACAAAAGCTAGCCAATACAGTCAAGCTGGGGCCTTCTGCACATAGATACAGTAGCTCTCCATCAAGCAAAACACACAGCACAGTGTATTTTGCAGCAGGCCACAACAGCACAGGGGGGGGTCACAGCACCTAAGATAGCGTGCAGAACTGGAATGAAGGAATGACTTGCATGATGTTAGATGACAGGAAATAAATGTACACAAATATATTGAATTCCTATTGCAATATACAAGGATTGACAAAAATGGTCAACTTGATGATAAAGGAAGATACTTTTATAACTTAAAATTAATGGTTTCATTACAGTTTCAGGAATACTTGAGGATGTGAATGAAGGTTTTTTTTGCTCGGATTAAAGTTGCGTTTTTCAAAATTTTACTCTCGGTTCAATTGACCTTATAGGTACGGATGATGATAAATGTCCTACGCTGGTGGATTGTTTTGCCCAAAGTCTGTTTTTGGTAACAATAGGAAAACAGAATTATCCTTTAGCTTGGTATGAGATGAGAACAACATTGAAACTCAAAGCAAGTGATATACAACAGACGGAAGATACATTCAGAACTGATCCATGACGCACCCATACAAGTGGGTGCACTCCGAAACATCTTCTTGCACACAATATTTCAGCAAAACCCACATGAAAATATACAGACAACTAATTCTAGCAACACTTCTACAATGCTTGACAGTTCAGACAGTGATATTTGCATTTGCAATGTAGCTGGCAATACAAAAGTGCAGAAATGATCAACTACAACATGGTTGATCAGGTGTTACAATGTCGCTCCGATGAAAAGCAAATGGTTATGTTTTGCATGAAAAAAAGCACAAAATCAAAATGCTATGTCACATCATTTTGCAAATGGCAACTTCAGGTATTGAAGCAGAAGCTTAAGGATTTCAGAGCAACAAAGCCGCAGGAAGGTTGGCAGCAAAGCCCGAGCGGCATCACAGTTTATAAATCAAGTGCGGAAAGTCTTTGTACCCATTAGCAGAGCACAAGAGGATCATACAAAATAGGAAATGGATAGACATTCACTCCAACATGCTTTCATTAAGAAAGGATGTACAGTTGCTCACACAAACAGTATCAACACACACAAAACTCATAAAACACACACACCTTTTTGTGATGGGCTGTGTTCACCTTGATGACTTCCTCCATTGAGGACCTCAGGTGTTTGGGCTTGCTGGAAGCCCAAAGCCTGTGGCTCTGTTAAATAATCTGTCTGCTCTAAGAGTGAGTCTCCAGGCTGCTCATATGCCACCTCGTCCGGGTAACAGTGGGGCTCCTCTGGAGCCTCCTCCTCATCCTCATCCTCATCCTCATCCTGCTGATGACTGACAACCTCTACTTTATCTTCTTTGAGCAGGGAAGGGAGACACATAGATGAGACATGGAGGACAGCAAAACTGGGGTTACAAGACACTTTCAGCTCTGATGGAGATGCATGGGATGCAATCAACACACCTTCTAGTCAAGTCCTGATTGATTAAACGGTTAAAATATAACATGAATTAAATAAAATGTATTTTTAAGGCTCATTTATGCTCAACGTTACGGATACGTAAACAGATACAGACGGAGCACTCTGTCCGTCCTCTGCGCTCATTTTGTCATATTTTTGCAAGTTCACTGAAAGTTTACAGATGTGGACGAAACAGAGCACTACCACCAGAACTGTGGGGACGGTGCAGCCAAAAGTTCATGAGAGGAGGTCAAAGAACATGACGGAGAAGTCTGAACACTGGCGGACATCCAAAAAGTACTGGATATCTTATACTGAATCTTAAGTCTTATTACCGGGTCGTCAAATACCAACGCTTGGGTGGGTATTCAGCCCACAGGTGTAACCCAAAGTGGCAGTATTTGACGACCGGGGAATAGACTCGACATTCAAATATCTTTCTCAAGAATCGCCTCCCCTATCCTTAACAGGTACAATATCATTATTATTTGAAACTGATGTATCCATCTTAGTACGCAACTGGGGCATAAATGAGCCTTTTCAGAATTTTCACATTTCGTTTAGGAATAATAAAACATCTTACTTCATATTCTAACCCTGAATAACAAGCAGTTACTTTTTAATAACAGTTAATTTTACAGGTCTTACCATTTGACATGGTAAAAAGGTGGTAATAACCAAGCGGGAAAGTTAAATTACTCCCAAATTACTACAATAATTACCTCAAAATGTTTTGAAAACGACCCCAATATTATGTCATGATAGTATTCTGCAATTTCCCAATAAGCGGTTAACAAACTGTGTAATTTGAATACAGAAAACATCTTTAAGAATTTGCTCTGCTGGTGTAGAAAAGTTGATCGTTAGCTTCTAAAACGTGCCGTGGGACTACATCCCCCTGTGTTCTGGTGATTGCATGCCGCATGCGAGGAGAGAAATGATCAGAAAACAGGCCTCGCTGCTCTCTGTGAGTAAAGAGTTGAAAGCCAATAAGCGATTTACTCGGTGAGAGAAAATTGATGCACAAAAATGAGGAAAGGAACGACAAAAGGAGACGTCGTGAAGGGGAGAGCAGACGAGTGCTGGTGGGATGAAGGGCTCCTGTGGCAGGTTGTGTGCTATCGCCTACAGCTACGGAGGTCGTTTGTGTCGTCTAGCCCGCTATGTGTTAGAAAACTAATTGTAGGGAACTAAACTAACAGGACGGGATGGTGTGGCACATGCTGCAGACTACTCAGAGGGTGATTGGACGCTAAGCCGACATGCGAGGTGACAGAAAGCCGGACCAGAAGATAGAGGAGGACAATTTTTTTGTTGTTTTTTGTTGTGTGTTTGTTGATCTCAGATTAGAGATGTGTTGTTTTTTTATTTACCACTCTCACCGCCATTCACACTCTCACCCCGAGTGGTTAAAAAGTGTGTGTGGGTGTACCTTGTGCCACGGGCCCAATCTGCTCAGCGGATGGAGAGGGGGGAGGGGAGGGAGGCAAATTGGCTGAGTCATCCACTGCGAAGGGAGAGAGAGAGAGAAAGACAGACAGAGAGAGAGAGAGACAAACACCGGGAAGACAAGACGTGGATGGGAGGAAGGAAATGAAAAAAGGAGCGACTCCGCTGACCTCGTCTCTGCGGGAGGCCTCGCTTTGAGGTCAACGCTTTGTTTCGTGATGAGCGGCGGAGGATATTTGGTGGCGTAACGTCGAGACAGAGCGCCGACTCACCTCGAGATGGTGCGTCATGTCAAAACCATTAAAAAATTGAAGACACTGGGAGAAAAGACTGTAATATTCATACACACACATAGAAAGTCTCGTAACCAGCGTCTTCTCTTATCTCACCCCATTTATCTTGCTCACCTTCAACTTACTTCCTGTCACTTCTTCCTCTTCCTTCCTCTTCCTTTACTATCTATCTTTGCACACATCTCACTCAGGATTCTGGCATTTCACTGAAAACCTTAAACCTTGCTGTAAAAAAATGTGCCCGTGTTTCTACGATGGATATATCGATCTCACGGAACGTTGTCCAAATAGCTGCACGGCTAACTGAGCTAAAAAGCTAGCAGCAGCTACAAGTCATGGATGTATCTTACCATGTATCACACTTTACAAATCAAGACTCGATAGTCCAACAACGGATAGGATGCTTCATTTTATTTGTAGGACTTAGCGACTGTTAGCTCGCCACATTTTTATACTTTAGAGCTTGGAGGGTTTTCGAAACCTTCAAACGAGCTCCTATACATAATATTTTAAAGGTCAAAGTTTAGAGTAATGACGCTTTCTGCTGTTCTGTCAGAATCTCTCCGTAACCTTTATACTTTTTAATCACTTGAGCAGTTAAATCCACAAGAGACTCATAACAAAGACTCTTCATATTCAGGGGGATTGTCTGTCCTCGCCTGGCACCGTGACACCAATCACATTTACCCATCTGGCAGTCCGGTCAATGTCACTGTACAATGACACCACACGCTCTCGTCCTCCTACCTGTCGTTCCAGGATGTGCAGCCGCCCCACCGTGGTATCCGTTCTGGCTGTAGGCAGAGCTGTAGGCCGAGTAGCCGTTCTCGCCGTTCTCTTGGCCGTTTGTGGACCAGTGCTCGTCTGGCTGTCGACCGTCTGCCATGCCTGCCTGCTGGGACGCCCGGGGGAGGGGACGGGTCACCTGATGGAGAGGGGGAACAAGCAGAGTTAGAGCAGCCGTCTGAAGGGAACCTCAGGATGAACACCGCATGGTGGAGCTCACAGAATCAGCCACCAGAGGGCGCGAGGTGCCACGTTATCCGCGTGCCGGCTCAGCCTTTGTCTCAGCATCCACGTGCTGAGACTGGAGGGAGAGACGGAGAGAATATCCCTGCCTATTCTTTTCTAATTCCTTTTGTTTGTTCAGTTTTACACCGGATTTGACTCCATAAAAAGGCTCCAACAAAATATGTTCTTTCTGTGAGATGAACAGGTGGAGCGTGACACCATCACCTGCCCCAAAATGGCATCCAGCAGAGAAAATGAGCAAAAAAGCATTTCATATTTATATCAAATCACAAAATATGTGATACCATGAGGATTAAATAAAATGTTGAGGTGCACTGCAGCAGGCGGCGTATGAAACGGCGAACACACCCTTCATATCCCCCCTCACCGCTGATAAGGAGGTTGTTGCCATGGCAACCACAACAGGTCTTCTGGGGGTCCAGCAGATGGGTCTGACGGGCTCGCCCCATTCATTCAGGGGATAAAGTGCTCCACACACACATACACACACACCTACAAATCTCGACATTAAAGTGCATCACGTGACAGCAACCTATTAGCGCCTCACTTCAGCGCAACAAGCCGTTTCCCTCCAATTATGAGAACAAAAAGGTTAGTCCCAGTCGAGGACGCACCATCAGCGTATCTGCGTTCTAATCGAGCGTGTACCCTCCATGAAAGCGTTCGTTTTTCCCCTCAGAGGAAACACAAAATGTTGCATTTTAAACAAGATTAGCAGGGGGGCCCTGCCTCGCCTGGCAGGCTAGCTAAATAGCATCATTATCTTCAAACAGCTGCAGCTAATTTCATCAGAACAAATCGTCAGTCTCTTCCTTCCTCCCTCCAGCTTGTTTGTCAGGTCCCTTTCTGTTACAGTGCAGCACAAGCATCTTGTGACTGAACTGTGACCATTAGCTGTTACCTTTTTTGTTTAGCTTGAGCTGCTTGTTTATGCTAAGCTAAGCTAAGCAACTGGAAAGCTAAATATTTAGCTTTAGTCTCCTTTTTTTCTTTTGTCTTTTTTATTTTTGGATTTTAATCACCTGTCCATTATTTTTTAGCTAACTATACAATTTATACCTACATTTAGCCAGCTGTAGCTTTATGCTAAGCTAAGCTAACCATTTGAAAAGCTACATATTTAGCAAAAAAAACATTTTTTGTGTATTAACTGACTATTTAAACTATTATAATACTTTTCCCTTTGTATTTTAACCACTTATCCTTTACCTTTAGCTAACTATACCATTTATAGCTACATTTAGCTAACTGCTTCAACCATTTATCCATAACTTGAAGTTAACATTTGGGATTAGCCTAGCCTACTTGACTTGCTAAATTATGAACTGATGAACTTTAAAGCACACATGTGGTAGCCAGTAGTTTTAACCAACTGATTTTGCTTCTCCCTGTGTCAAGCCTTTATTCTAAGCAGTGCTAACTGGCTAGCAGGCTTCATATTTCACAAGAAAGCATATATTTTGAGCGTATAAGCGGACTATACAAAGTATTTTGGTTTTTCTTTTAGCTTTTTTTTTTGATCACTGTTCCCTTGCATTTATCCACACCAAGTCAATATAATTTCTACCTGCTATTAATTTCTACCTTCTATGCTAAGCTAAGAGGTTGTACCGTTGATAAAGTGTATTTCGATCACTTACACTTAGCTAATTGTTTCAACCGTTATCAACACCTTGTAGCTAACATTTGGTGTCCAGGAGATGCCACCAACTCAATATCATTCCTCCTTGCTTCCGGCCTTTATGCGAAGCTAAGCTCACCAGCTGAGACTCTACATGTTTAGCGTATAAATATGATAGAAGGACTGGCATATTTCCTGAAAGAATTCTTTTTAAACCGAGCCAAGAAATTCATTTTTAGGGAACTGTTATCTTAGATTTAAAGGGATACAATGATTCTTGTCTGATCCAGTCCTGAAACATTGGTACGAGTACGCTCAGTCCTTCCTCGTTCCTCTCTAAAGTGTCTCTCCTCTCCTTCCCTGCAGCGCTGCATGACGACAGGCTCTCAGCGATCGGCTAATGTCTGCTGCAGTGGGAAGACGTGAGGATCAGAGGAGCGAGAGAGGGGGGAGAAAAAAAAGAAAAAGAGAAGCGAGGAGGAAGAAAGACCCACTGACACTCAAAGATACTGGGCCAAACTGTCTGAGACTGAAAATCTCAGCCCAGGGGCTCCGTCAGAGGCCGGGCTGGTCCCAGCTGTTGCTGAGGAAGAAAACTGGTGCGCTGACAGTCAGATTGAGCTGATGGTGGTTTGGAATTGCAATGACCTGCTTTCAGCTGCTGTTTTGGCGATGTTGTGCCACACTTGGCATTCAACACATCGGCCCCCGACAAAGGATGTCATAAACCCTGGCAGCTTACATAAATCCTTTATGTTCTCATTCGATCAAAAAGGCACTAAATTGCACAGGAAACACGAGCGCAGCGTTTCCCCCTCACAAATTCAAAAGCAATACATACAACAGATGTAGATCTGCTGCTTTTGCTTTTATTATGCATTGGCGTGTTGGTCATGTTGATGTTTTTGTATTTGGATGCCTAACCCTTCCATTAAATCGCAGAAGATGAACCATTACTTTTTGTTTCACCATTTATAAATTTCTTTTAGTTGCACATTGTTTAACATTTCCCATTAAGCTACTAGCTACTAGCCTAGCTTAGTCAAGCAGGCTATCCTGACTTTAAGTTAACTATTTTCAATTAGCTACATATTTTATCCATTGATCCATTACTTTGGGATGAATATTTTAACCATTTAACTGAATAACTACTTAGCTAGCTCAACCATTGAGGCTATTCATGACAGTAAGCTGTTTCAAATGTTTAAACATTTAGCTTAGCTAACTTTTAGCAAACTCTGTCAACTATGTATGCATTATTTTTATAACTGAAATGTAAAAAATATATATATCTTAACATTGTTTTTTAACCATTTATCCATTACTTTGAGTGAACTACAACTTACCGTTTTGGGGTAAGATAATTTAGCTAGTTAGCAATTCAGTTCACTAGATTCACTTTAATGAACACACGTTTTGTTCATGCGTTACAACTGACTCAATATTTGGATATATATATTAATTTTCACATAGTTAAGCTATGAAAATCCCTGCTTTAGACAATTTAAAGCTAATTTATTGCCCTTTTGGTCTTAAGTACTATTTGATATATTCGGAGGAAAGTGTACACCATGTACAAGTGTATATTTTAAGGTTAATCCACAGCACAGCATCTACTTTCTGCCCTTTACCCTCAGATTGGCTGATCTATTAATTTAATATTTATCTTTAAATTAATAATTTAGGCTACTTTATTTCCTTACTTTTAATTGTCCCAGAGGGGCAATTCGGCCTCGCAAAACAGCCGTCAATAGTAGTAAATTTTTAATACAACAATGAATAAACACTTCTAGCAACATAGGGCGCTGAACTCATGTCACGTTGTTTATCTTTCTCCTGATGTCTGGGTGTGCCCCGTCTCGGGACCTTGCTCTCCAGGCACGCCCTGTCATCCTGGTACGGTTAACGTGATCTGACACCGCCCTCGCCAGTCTCTCCCTTTTAGCGATTTACCAGTCCGACCGTGTTAAGAGTGAAAATGATGAGGTGAATTATGGGCACTTTTCCAGACATAACATGTTGAGAGGCAGGCGGAGTTCAACAGGACAACTTTGACGACACTCTGGAAGGTCATCGAGCAGTTTACTTTGTGCTGAGTTGACGACAAAACATTCCTTTTTTTAAGCCGACCTCAAGCTCAACCCCAAAACACCGACACAAAAGCTGCGACACTTAACTTGAAAATGAGGTTACCACATTAGCACATAGCCCGCGACTTTCTCAGCATGCGATCCATCACGGTGTCCTGATCTTGAAAGGGTTAAATCAACAGCACTGTGAGTCAGAAAAGGACTGTCACACCCCGTTACATCTCGGGATTGATTCCTTAAATTGAACATGCCAGTGTGATGTCTCGCTGGGAAGAAAAGGTGTGGCAGCAGGCCTCGAGGCTCCAGTGTATTTTGTCTTCCTCTTTCTTTTTTCAACGGCACGTCTCGCACTCCCACGCCCCCCCCCTCTCCACACTTCCCTCTACCTTTCAGCCCAAGCATCCGTCTCCTCCACCCCACCCCACATCCCTAATCCGACCTCACTTCCCTCCCCTGTCTGCGCCTCCCACCCCCCCACCCATCCCTGCCGCCACCAACCTCACCCCCAATCTGGGTCACTCATCACGCCGCCATGGAGCGCCGCTCACATCGGAATGTCAGCATCCATTTAGGAGGGAGGATGGAATCTCTGGCAGCCAGTCTCAGTAGGCCAACCTGGCCTTAATCCTCTGTGTGAGCGCCCGAGTTTGTGTGCGTCTGTGTTTGGAAACCTTTGTGTTTTTTCGTGGATGGTCCTAATTTTTTATAATAAACTTATATTTGAGCCTCTCCTCCTGCTCCTCTTGACATTCCATTATGTTGAGATTATATGTATATATATATATATATATATATATATATATATATATATATATATATATATATATATATATATATACATATATAGTATTTGCCTCCAAAATGTGGTACAAATACATAAAAACTGTACTCAAGTATGGCACTGGAGTAAATATACTCAGCTACATTCAATTATGACGGCCACTTTTATCTGTAATCTGACATTTTATACACCAACAATTAATTGATTAACCCAGAATAATTCATAGATTCACCAGTAATGACAATAATTGTTGGCTGCAGCCCTAAACGTATGATTTTATTGCATTTTTGTGACCAATGCTGTGCCACAACTGCTCGATAACACTTAATATGTTTCCTGCATCCATGAAAATGAATTGGTTTGTTTGATAATTTGCAGGTAAATGAGAATATGAATCAAGAACAGGAGCGACATTGCCACACAGTCAATGTACAGCAGGTCTCAGTGTGTGATGTGTGACTGTCACAGTGAACCGGCGGCCCTGAGGGACGACAGTAGGACACTCAAGGTCTCCCTGACCTGTAATCAGCCCAGAATCCAGCGGCTTCCTCCGCCACAGCAGCAGCAGCAGCAGACGGTTGGATTATGTTTCGTTGACTCAGCAGGACGTGTGGGGGATTGAAGCATAACGAGCGCTGCCGGCCGAGTGTGAATGAAGCGTGTATATGGTGAACACAAGCGTGACGAGCACCAAACACACGCCCATGTATTTAAGGTGCCGGCGCTGAATCCACTCCTTGCAGATTAAGTACCGTAATGACAGCAGTATAGGTGCAGGGAGATTATGTGAGTGAAACATGTCATGTGGGAGAAAGAGGTGTGGTTGTTTCTTACAGGGATTTATCACTTCCTACAAAACCAAAAAATGACTGGAAACGAAATACTTAAAAATCTGTTATCTACAGAGTCATACGTTCATTTTCATTGGGGTTAAACCAAAAGTGGTAATCAGGTCAAGGAGTAATCATGCCAGACCCTGAATCAACCATCACAAGCAAGTATCTTGCCCGAGGACACTTCAACACGTAGACTACAGGGGCCAGGGATTGAAACCCAGACCTTCTGATTGGGTGACAACTGCTCCTAAACTACAACCCATTAACGAAGTAGTTCTAGTTTGATCTCAAGACTTGGCGGACTCAACCGTAATGTCTGTAGGTGAGGGTGGGCTAAAACATCCTGGCATATCAAAGTGAAGGTGGTGTTTGGCTATCAAACAACCAAAGTCGGATCATTTCCATCCGTGATCGTCAAACAGGTGTTTTAAGCCAAACCACCATTGTTCTCGAACCAAAACCAAGAACCTAAACCTAAGCAGAGGCATAAGAACTTGTTTGAGATTTTGCATAAATGTTCTGTACTGTCTCAATGTGTTGCTGATGAGTATTTAAAAAGTCTGCTGGAGGCCTCGACCGTGACATGATCCCTCTAACTGCCACGCTGCATGGTGTCACATCCAATCAGCTGTTGGCTAAAATGATTGTAGTTTCTACCTTCTCTGAACTAACCCCGAGTTATTCTCGTATACTGGATGGTTTTGGTGAGTCCACAAACTGAATTTCCCCTCTCAAGACGATTTAAGGTCGAACATAAATCAAAGTGACGGCTGCGTCCTAACACAGATTTATCCCCTCCTCTCGCTGCCTGCGCCCTCTTCTCTTCAGTTTTCAAGCCTCCCGTCTCATCAGAGGACTGGATGCTTCCTGGCACACATCAGCCCCACCCCACGCTGATGTCACTGTTCCCATGGTGATGATGGGAGGAGGGGCTGGTGGGCAGTCAGGAGAGGGTGCCGGCTGCACAGAGAGGACTCTGACCACGTTATGGATCTTGAAATAGGTCACCCAATCCTTCGGGCGCAGCCCCGGGGGTCGTTCCTAGCCGCGCTGACACAAATGGGAGCCGAGCCATTTAAATTCATCAATACACTGATAGCTGGTTGCTGGTCGGGCTTGATGATGTCATTTTCAGACTTTTAGACTGGTGCTGATGGAGGCTGGTATTTAATGTAGCACCGTCATGATGACACATATAGCGGGAATGCAAAGAGAAAAAGAACAGGAATGAACTCCCATTCTGTCCTCCATTTTGTGCTTTAATACAATATTAAAGACAATACTTGATAACATTTTAAAAAACAAATGAATATCTACTTGCGATCCCTCTAGCAGTTACTCAAAAGACTGTTTTTGAGTCGATAGGGCAAGTAAACAAGACAAACATCTGTGTCTGTACTTTTTATTGGCTTCTTCTATGACCAAAAATAGTTCAACCAATAGAATGGAAGCTCTTATATACATATTCAATTGTATTGATTGGATTGATGAAAAAATATTGATGTATTAAACACACTGAAGCTGAAGCCATTCAAATGAATAGACACTGATTAAGCAGCTATGTTGATCGTTCATCATAGTTCCTCGAGCAAAATGTCAAATTAGTTGGTTGTCGTTTTGAGTCTTGATGGAGACAAACATGTTGCCTTTTTAATGATTTAGCAACTAAATTAAAAAGGGTTTTAAATGTTCCGTCCCTCCAGTGTTTGATGATGTTTGAAATATTTGGAGTGCTTGGATTACCTCTAATTTTAAAGTACTCTTTTTGCCTTCTTCCAGGAGGACCCAACACATTTCCGGTCATTCTCTCGTCTGTTGTCACACAACAAAAACTAATCTGAGGCATTAAAAAATAGGAAATCATGATTAGCAATGCATACCATTGTGTTAAGTAATGGGCAGAGATGTATGATGTCAAAGAACATTTAACCTTTGACCTCTTGGATATCTAATGTCATAAGGTCATCATTCTATCCTTTTAAGCATTTGTGATTATCATAATGATTAAAGGAATGGCCCAAATTGTGTTACATGGGGTTACATTGACCTTGACCTTTGACCCTAGGCCACCAAATTGCAGTTCATCCTCGAGTCGAAGTGAACACTTTTACCAAATTTGAAGAAACTCCTTCTTTGCGTTCTTGAAATATGGCGTTCACAAGATAGGGATGGACAGAGGGGACAACCTGACAAAGTAATGTATCCGACCACGGTTGTCAGGACTGTTGTTCAGATTCAACCAGCTGTTCCTGCATAATAATTCCCACTAATTCTTGCAAAAATAAAGAGAGCAAAAACTGTGACAATTTCACACTGCTGTGTTTCTTGTTTCCCTTTTCATGCGTCTTTTCGCGGCTGAGGGGATTACATGACGGTCGACAGCCCCCGCCCTGCACACTCATTCACACAACCTACTCAAATCAAACCCAACCACAAACATACACACCCCCTCGTTGACGCCCCCCCGCAACGCTAAACGTCTCCGTCTGGGAGCAAACACATTGTTAATGCGCTAAATATAGACACAAACAGAAAGCCTCCTCTGAAACAAATGTTTAACGACCGAATCTACACTTACGGCTGGCTCACTCTGTCATTTCACTTTCCCTTCACGAAAGTCAAACAAGGAAAGCTCAAAACATGAAATTGGAGTTCCTGAGTTAATGACTGCTGTTTTTGGCGGGCAAAAAATATCTCGCATGACATCAACCCCAAACAATCGGCCCCTTTCTAGCTTCCCACATGTTGCCGAGCATAATTCTCCCTCTATTACATATCCGCGAACAGCCAAGCTAATCATCTGGCTGAGTGCAGCCACTTAGATCGGACTCCCCGGGCCCCATGAGTCATGGGAAACGTGAGTGTGAAATGTCATGGCGTAGACGTAGTGTGTAGTATAACCATCTGGCAGCAGCCCAGGACCTCTATGTTTAAGCTGTTTCTTTACAATGGCAGGAGACATGTTTTTTGTTTTGAAGAGTCATGAAGAAGTTAACGTTGATTGCACAATTTAATGGTTATTGACTAATAAAACAATCAGCCTTGAGATTGGTTCCCTATAAACCTTTCTCAGCCTGCAACTTTGCAACTGGCATTCTAGCCAGGCTGGCAGCTTGGCACCACTTCTATCGACTTTTATGTCTCCATTATAGACTACATTAACGAGTGAACTCAAGTTTTCTCCTTTGTTGTTGGTAGTTGCTCCTCTGAGGAAAGTAATCGGGCTGTTTTTATGACGGTGGTTTGAACAATTTTACCACCCTGAAACCACAAATATCTGTCTTTAATCGTTGTACTTAAGAAAAACAGAATATCTGCAGTTGGTTTCATGGTTCAAAATGTATTTTAGATACCAATGTTTGTCTTTTAGTCTGCCGGTCCAGACTGAACTAACTCTGCAGCAATCCGATGTATTGCCAACGGACAATGAGGTTTTGTGTGGACATTCATGGTTCCCAGATGACGAATCCCACTATCTTTAGTAAATCT
This sequence comes from Sparus aurata, assembly GCF_900880675.1. Taxonomy (NCBI): domain Eukaryota; kingdom Metazoa; phylum Chordata; class Actinopteri; order Spariformes; family Sparidae; genus Sparus; species Sparus aurata. Next base: position 14,714,665 of record NC_044210.1, read on the forward strand.
CTGACTTATCCTCGAGCGACACCACAAGGTTTGACCTTTTATTTAAACTTCCTAACAACTAGAATACATTTGGTGATGTGCACACTTTTATTTTAATTTTTAGCGCTATCGTCAGGGCCAGTAATTTCGCGAATTTCACCAAACAAATCACATTCCCATTGTGCTAGCTAACACATGATAGCGTGCTAGCAAGGTAAATTACAGAAACTGTGAGGTAACATGGATGAAATAAAAAATGTGCTCTGTAATTAAGAACTTGCTGCTCTTGAATTAGCCATTTTATGCCATCATGAAAGTTTTGCCTGTGCACAGAAACAAAATTGCTAATTCATTAGCAAGAATTATTTAATCACAGACACACATTAGTTTTTTTCCCTCCATGAAACCTCACATTTTCAATACTAAACTAAAATAGAGAACATGGTAAACATTATACCTCCCTCTGAAAGTTGGTTACGTTAGCCTTTAGCTCACCACTATGCCTAGGTAAAGCCTCAGGGAGCTGCTGACACTTATTCATTCACTTATGTGTTCTCTTTAGCATTTAGCTCTCCGTTTCACCAAAGTATAGCCCCTCAGAGATGCTAGTGTTGCCATAGACTCCTAATAAATCACGTCTTTGTTTTTCCGTTAGCTTACCTACCTTGAAGAGCTGTCTTCACTTATGGATGAAACAGGCACGTGCTGAGGTGAGGCGTCTGCTCAGACCTGAACGGAAAAAAGAGAAGAGGGAAGACACGTTTAGGCATCAATAAACGCTAATAAAGTTGTTTCATTGGGCCTGAGCCTGTTTAATTCACCGATAGCTTTAAGTGCTAACCTCTGAATCCAGCCTGGCTAGCCCAGAATCAAATGAGGGTTCTTACAAGACACCTCTTATGTGTTAAACACAGCCGTGCATGAGCCGTGCATGCACACAGCAGCTTAGCTCCGTCACCAGCAGCATTAATCCAAACCTCAGCATGGCCTCGTCTCTTTTAAGCCCCGCTGATGGGCTGAACACAACAACAAAGCCAAGACAATCTAATCTATTCAGCGTGTGCTCGAGCGTCTGGGAGCGCATACACATGTAAATGCCTTTCTGTTGACTGCATCGTGAGTGTCATCGCGGGACGTGTCAGGCATTTCATGTTAATTAATTTTCATAATTGGACATGGATGTTTTGAATCCAAATGAACGCCATTATTCCCGAGTATTGTTAAAATTATCACATTTTTTAATTTATATTGTTACAAACTCTAAGTGAAGATGGCATTGAGTATTATTGTTGGACGCTTCTAATTTAAAAAACTATAATATTGTGTATTTCCACAATTTGATTATCCATTTGGACCACTGGGAAGTTGTGTGGCTTGGCACTAATGCAGTAGTTCTAATTTTTTGGGGGAAATATGTGCTATAATTGTGCATATTTGCTTCTTGCCAAAAATAACATGAGAGTATCTAAACCAGTTTAATGACTGTACGGCATATACAAAGCTGGAGTCAGCAGCCAGTTAGCTTAGCTGGGAATCAGGGGGAAACTGATCCATACTAAAATTGAAGTCTAAATTTTTTTGATTTTGTCTGAACAAAGCCAGGCTGTTTCCCCCTGTTTCCAGTCTTTATGCTAAGCTAACCAGCTACAAGTTAAAGCCTTCTATCTAAAAAAAAAAAAAAACTGAATAAAAAAACAATGAAAAATGTTAAGTGTATCTACAGAGGGCATATATGGAGCTGGAGCCAGTCGCCAATTAGCTTAGCTTAGCATAAAGACAAGAAACAAAGGGGAACTGCCAGCTTGGTTCTGTCAAAAGAGTGAAATAATCCATTTTAAATATATCTCTGTACAAAAATGGAAGTGTAAAGTAAAAATTCATCAATTTACAAAGAGTTAGGATACATACCAAACTTAAAAATTTTTTTTTTAATTTTTTTGTTAAAGCAACAACTTCCTGACATGGTGAATTGTCATTTTGTTCATTCCAGTTTCTGTTTAAATGAATCAAACTATAAATAACACGATAATTATTGAACTTTAGATGTTGTCTGATAAGAAGCAGCATCTAAATGTTCCCCGTGTTTCCGTCTTTATGCTAAGCTAAGCTAAAAAGCTTGCTATAGCCTTCTATCTGACAATATATACAATATTGGTATCAATCTTCTTGTCTAACTCTCAGCAAGAAAGCAAATAAATATATTTTGCAAAATGTTGAACTATAGGCAAAGGCAGAGAAGAAAACGACTCAAGTGATTACAAGAGAGCTTGACATCTGTGTGCCAACTGGACTGACTCTGCTAGTGTTTGTAAGATTGGTGAAACTCTTGGATTTGTCCGTTGGGGCTGAGCCAGGGGGGATGAGTTGAAGCTAAAGCCCCGTCATGAAGAAAGACAGACTTGCACATTTACTCTGCTTTGGGACGACAGGGAGGCAGAAAAACAGAGCATCCTGTTAACATTAAAACAGTGTGAAAGGGCCGTCAGGGGGCTTCTGGCGCCAAAACAGGCAGTTGGACAGAGAGAGAAAAAGATAGAGGATGAGGTAAAGAGAGACGCAAAGAGAGCACAGCAGAGATCCTCTAAACAGGAAAGAGGTTGATTTATTTGAGAGGAGAGAAAAGAGGCCTGGGGGTAAGAAAAGAAGAGGAAACAGAATACTCAAAGGAGGAAAGACGAGTACTTCTACCAAAGTACAATTCAGATTTATTGCAAAGACACACAATCGACCAATATACAAAGGAGAGTTTGGGAAATCATTTTATAATCTGCCTTTGACTTCCCTTAGTGATAACAGAAATCCAAAACAACATGTTTCTTGCCCTTTTAGGCTTCCTGTTGTAATTTTTAATAGTTATGCTTCTGCAATTAATACGATTGTGCGGTCACGCTTTTCTTAATTGCACTTGCATGCTTAAAATGTATCTTAAGTGTTTTATTGTGGAGCATTGTTGTCGATCATTGAATTAAACCCAAACTTCCTCCAGAACTGTGCGATTTTTTTCTTTGTCGTCTAATTGACAGTTTGTCTGGAGGAAAGGAAAGGAAAGGAAAAGAAGCTGGGGTTGATAAAAGGAAAGAAAAAAGAATTCTGAAGGTTATTTATTAAAATCCAGAGCGCTTGTTTGGCAGTTAATCAGCTGTAATGGAGCCAAAGCTTTCATACTCATAATATCAAAGCTTTGGCTGCATACCCACTGGAATTTACACTGATTTACTGTTTCCAACAATGTTTTTTTAAGGACCACAGAGGTGGTTGAGAATCTTTAAGCCTCATTAGCATCAAGTCACATACACTTCACAGAAATTACATTACTTAATTACATTTTCTAATGCATTGATTGACTGATTTAACCTTCTTTTTTCTTAATTTATGATGCGCTGTTGTCTTACGAACATCTTTGTTGAATGTTTGTTAGTTAATTGCCGAAAAGACAACTTTAAAACACAGATCTTTATGCATAGCTGAAAGTTATTGATACGCATCTGGAAATGTCACATTGGGGCTTCCATATATGTCTTTTAAAAAGCAGGCACATCTTTCTCCATGGGTCTAAAAAATGCAAAGGTTCTTGTGCATAACAAAAGTTACTAATATGCATGAAAATAAGTTTCAGGTGAGTTTTAATGCTAAGCTAAGCTAAAAAGCTAGCTATAGCCTCATATCTGACAAATATACAATATTGGTATCAATCTTCCCGTCTAACTCTCGCAAATGCATAGATGATAACAACTCAGAAAGAAATCAAAGTGCCTATTTTCATAAACAAGTGATTACAACAGATTATCAAAAGTCATGATTTTCATACATTTATGGTGCATTTTAAATGTTTTGCACCAGAAATGCAGAACATATTTATTTTTGCTCAGGTCATTTCAGGGCCTCTATACATTCCTCGTAAAAAGTTTAGCAAATATGAATTCAGATGTCATTTATTTGTATTTTTATGCCTCCATAAATTCCTTGTGAAAGGTTGGCAACTAAAGAAAACTTTTTTTTTGTTTTTTTTCTGCTCAGGTCACTTCAGGGCCTCCGTACAATTCCTGTAAAAATGCTGGCAATGACAAAAAACATGTGCAATTTGTCTTCAATGGACTAAAATATGCAAAACCACTGTTGGTGCAGTCTTTTAATCTGAAGGAATGAAACCTACAGAACCACAAGCAAAAAGAAAAAGGGTTAAGCCTCCAGAACAGATTGAACTAAAACATCTGCATTTTTTACATCTCTCCACGTAAGTTCTTTCCTATAATGTGTCATAAATCACTCTCTGCATGAACAGAGGCGATATTACAGCAAAGACAGGAAGTGGAGAGGGGAGAAAATAGAAAGCGGGGAAAAAAAAGACAAACCAAGGTTACACAGGAAGTAATTTCTCCTCATGGGGCCAGTCAGGGAAGAAAAAAAAGAGAGAAATGGATGAGGAGAGAGGAAGATACAGAGATTTGTAGTTCCCGCCCTGCCCAAAAATATCAGCAGCGTGATAAGAATAGAAGCGTTGCACTGAAAACTTTGCTTTTAACTGTCGCACAACAGTCGGCCTGTTACGCAACCAAAGTCCAGATCAACACGATTCATCTACATCTTCTTTCTTTTCCCAAAAGTGAGCTTGTGATCTAAGAAAACTAATTAACAAGCTGATGCAATTTAACTGTAATCGGTGAGAATAACAGATTAATGAGTGAATTCCTGATAATAATCATCTTCTTTTTGATCACTTTCACCAAATGACTTCTTCGTCTGCCTTTTTCTTTTCCGCACTGATGATCTGATTATGAAAAACTATCTGCGGTGAGTCATATCTAATCTTCAAACTCATTAATTGCGGATTTTCCAGGATTAAAAACGCTGACGATTGATGTCAGTCACCCGAGATGGCCATCAGCTCCACCAGCGCATCCTGTGGGTCGATACTTAACGGATGGGCACAAACGGTGGGCGCAGGGGTTGAACAAACAAGCAATTTGTCTTGAGACTCTGGCAAAGAGGAACACAGTTGACGTCGCATTTTTCTTGCCTGACATTCGCCGTGACCTTTGCGTGCCTCCCAGGAGGACGGAGGCCAAATGGGGTGAAAAACAGAAGGCGAGTCAAGGATGGAGGAAGGAGGGGAAGGAGGAGAAGGAGGTCAGAGGCCGACCTAATCCACAGATTTGACTTCATCATCAGAGACGAGGCAAACAGGAAATGAATCCTAATCTCAGCTCTGCGCTAAAAGGCCCGATAAACTTGCTGAACTCCGCCGAAACGAGCCAAGAGACGAGATAAAGGAGGGGAGACATCACAGAAAGACGTCTCCAGAAGGATCTGGTTCTGTTGTTTTGTTGAGCGTCGCTCTCTGCATCACAGACAATCCTTTAAATCCGGTGCATTGATCTCTGAGGACGCTCATCCTGCAGGATGTTAATTATCCAAATCTCAGTTTCAGACACAAGTACACTCAGGATTTAGAAGGCAGAACACACAGAAAACACTGCATCAGTCATCACAATATGCAAGACCAGGTCAATGCATAAGCTATAGATCGATTATGGCTGGAGAAAGGCAGGCGACACACTTCGATAACCGGCTTCGTTTGTTGTTAACATACTTGCCTGTATGCTACCGATGTTAGTGGAGGATACCAGACACCTGAACCCGTCACATCTTGCGAACACGTAGCATTAATTTCTGAGCTTGTGTACAATCTTTGCTCAAAAACAACAACCTTCACGTCCGGTGCAGGAAGTAATGTCCCTGATATGTATTGAGATGGCACCCTGTTTATTCCTATGAAAATTCCTCACTTGGTTGCAAAAAAAAAAAAAAAATGGATGAAGCAGTGTCTGGCATTTCCTACATCTTGAAACAACTTTTTATTGTCAGTTTTCAGTTTTAGCTTGTTGGTTTGGCGATTGGATGAATATATCCGCCATTAGCAAGTTTTTTTGTTTTACGACTTCAACTTTTTTTTTTTTTTTATCAAAGTCAGAGGTTGTACTCAGCAGCAGACACATTCAGCAAGTGAACACAAATGTATCTGCAGTCGCGGTTGTTGGGCTGATGGTGGGCATATCGCACCCAACCCTATTATTCAACGAGAGCGCATGGAACATAGTCCGAGTTTCCTGAGGACGTCGAACATGGCGGCCAGACACTGTGTTATGTCACTTGAAGACTTAGTTGTGTTTCCAGAACTACTCCGACACCCTACAGCAGGTGCTGGACAGGAAGTATGATTGTGTTACTTGTAATCTTTGGGGTTCAAAAGGGGGCTACTACTGAAGCTTGTGTGCTTTGTTATTCTGTGTTTGCGGTCTGTTTTGGTCCAACCAGGGGATCCAGCAGTACACTTGACAGGGCCCTTTTCGTCTGAGATCTCCACTCGCCCCCCCTCCGTCTTTGAACATGGCCCTCGCCCCCTTCTCCTCATCCATAATTCAAACCGACAGCCTCCTTCTCCCCAGACACACTCCCTCCGGCCGGCGCACAACAGACACACAAACACACGCATGTTTAACACATCAAAGCCACCAGAAGTCGTAGTCAAGGTTAGGAATATTCGAGAGCGTGTTCGAAATATGATCAAGAACAGATAGAATTTCAAAATAAAACATCATTAAGAAGCATTATTTTGTACATTTCCTTAATAGCTGCTGCAGTAAGGAAACTAGATTTATATTGGCGACTATTCTTCCGCATCATTTGAGTGTTCATTACCATTTCGGATATGGCGTTAAGCGTTTATGGCTCCTCATTATCGCCGCCGCCGACTTCCCTCTCGATGTGACCCACTGAGTAATTGCATCTCTGATTCAGTTCGCCTTTTCTAATCACGACCAAGTGCGAAGTCCTGACTTCTCTATTCTTCGGCAGGCCTCCGAGGACAATCTTACAGGTGTGCAGACTGGGACAGGACGCCACCTTTTTGTACACCTCCACACTTTGCACTGACTACAGAAGGGCTAATGAGCAAAATCTCTGCCGGGAGGGAGGCTCATTAATTAATCTGAGGGAAGAATAGAGCAGAGGATGAGCATGAGAGAGCACAGACGCCGACGAGCAGACGAACTACGAGCGTGACCGTGGCGTGGATGTGAAGAGGGCACTGTGTGGCAGAGTAATGAGGTGAGCCCCCGAACGCTACCGGGATCAGACAGGCCTACACTCGAAAAACAACTCTCGCACGACAGCCACACAAGCGATTTCTAATCCAGCATCATCCCGGAACACGGTGTCCAGCACGGGGCACATCAACGGTCTAAAAACCGCAGACACATGCCTCAAGCTGTAATTCGAAAACCAAAACACATTCACTTGCAAGCTCAAACACACGCGAGCAGCACTTTTCCTCGCCGCGTTATGTAAACCGGGCAGGACCAGGTGCAGATCTTTACGCCCCGAGGCGACAGCTGCACTTAAGAGTGGAGGCAGGTGGGAGAACCGGTCCGCGGTTATATACATGTAGGTTTTCTCAGTGGCCTCAGAGCATTACACACATATTCATCAATCAACATGATGGGACGCAGCGGCCAGAAATCTGGGCCTGCAGGCTATGATTTTATTACTTTCACCCTCAAGAATGTGAAGCAGCTGAAAATGTGCAAAATATCACATTTTTACGGACGACTGCAGCTGTTAGGTGCAAGATCCTGGTCAGTTCATACGTTAGCTTTGACATTGACAAGCAACTAATGTGGCAAAAACACAAACATTTATTATATAGTTCTGGAATCTCTTGCTACCTCCCCATTTTCTACTCCCTATTTATGTAAATTCTTGATTTCATTTCATGTTTTTCCCATCTATCAGCTTTCCAGCAGCATTTTAACATCCACAACTAATCGAATTAATTATACAATGCAAATACGGACACTAGAATCGTACGCAGTAGAGCAGCAATACCAAGCTCCTTTTTAAACCAACCAAGCCAAATCCAATATCAAATAAAACATATTTCAATCTGCTAGATTCAGGTTTTTATTTTTTGATTATTATTGTAATTAATAGATTGCCCCTACCTAAACACGCAAGATTTGTTCATCAAGATTAATGTATTATTTCCCGGAAGATTAATAAAAATGTTTTTGTGTAATGTTGCTGACAAAGCAAGCAAGCAAGCAAGCAACCTACGAACCAACCAAACAAACATCCAAATAACCAAACAAACAACCTACCAACCAACCAGCCAACCAACCACCAAACAAGCAACCTACGAGCCACCAAACAAACCAAACAACAAACCTACCAACCACCAAACCGAAAAAACAACCAACATACCAACTAAACAACCAACCACCAAACAACCTACGAACCACCAAACCGACCAACCAACCAATCAACCAAACAAACAACCTACGAGCTACCAAACCAACCAACCAACCAATCAACCAAACAAACAACCTACGAACTACCAAACCGACCAAAAAACCAACCAACCTACCTATGAACCGACCAATCAAACTTCCAAACAACCAAACAACCAACCAACCAGCCAACCAAGTAACCAACCTACAAACTGACCAATCAAACAACCCAAGAACCACCAATTCAAACAAACAACCAACCTACCAACCACCACACCGAAAAAAACAACCACCAAACCAACCAACCAGTTAAATTAGCACCCAACCAACTGGCATTGGCGGAAACATAACCTCGTTGGTGGAGGGAATACAATGCTCAGATAAAGGCCAGCAGGTCAAATCATTAGCATGTTTGCTGACATGGCCAAAATAAATTGCCAAAAGATTGAGATTATTTAGCTCTGAAGATTTGTGTGTGCTACTTAACTTTTCCTTTGGGTATTCAACAGTTGGTGCATACATGATACACCAGCTCATAATTTAGCCACGCTTAGGGTCTGATGGTCTTTATGGATAAAGGAAAAATCAGGAACGCCACTTTTCAGTAATCCGTACTTCATCCTGTAGGACCTCAAGGACACTCAATCTCTTTCAAAGGATTCTCGGACTTTCCTGCATCGACCCGGAAATAACATGCTGTCTATTTCACCCAGCTGCATCTGTCTCTGCGGCTCACCTCATCTTTGTCAGCACTTTGACAACCAGCTGCGGACACATCAAGTATCACTCGCCGAAGTGCACTTTGGGGCATTCTGTCAAATTGGCTTCAATGACCCTTTCTCGTACAGTTGGCCTCCGCTGGTGACGTACATCGCATGTTCATCTGCGATCGGTATCGGATGCCTTGAAGGTTAAAAAACAATCTCGATGGAAACACTGCATCCTACACGTGTGCATTCCAGGAATACAGCGCCTTTGATTCATGTTTCTGTTTCAGATCCTGACAGTTGGAGAAGCGAAGGGAAACAATGGCTGCTTTTTTTTCACACTCGCCGTCTCTGTAACACCTACATTTGTCTCCATTGCATTTCAAATGCCTCGCTGACAAACAGCAGTTGGACCCAGGGGCGATTTTGACTCCAAAACAATGTCCCTCTCACCCACAGTTTTTCCCTGCGAGCGCGGCAACAGTTGGTTAACCCGACCTCGGCGCCAAACAACGACCTCGCTCCGAGGGGCCCGAGCTCGGCAGAACTGGAAGAGACGCAGGGAAAATGTGGGAGAGGAGGTGGAGGATGACTGAGGGGGGTGCAGGACTCCATTTGTGACCCCAAAAAATGAGGACACGGCGGGGGAGAGGACGCGTTTGCCCCCCCTCATCCTCCACTCCTACGCCATGGCGTGTCACCCAGAGCTGGCATCCAAGGAAAAGACAGCTCGCCTCGGTGCCGCCCAGCAACCATGCAGGCAGACGGGGACAAGAGATAGACAGACGGGAGAGGGGCTAGAGGTGAAACCGGGGGCATGTCGAGATGTGATGGACGCCATGGTGACTTCCAGCACAGTCACAGACACAAACACATGTACTGCAGACTGACAGGAACTGGATCGGGAGGCGGAATGAACCGGCAGCGTCCCCCTTAAAACATAAAATGTCTGTGTCCATTGAACCCAGTTGTTCCCCCTCAAAATGAATCAAATCTGCTCGCATTTTTATAGGATGTATCACTCTTTTTCTTGGTGAGTTTTTTCAACAAATGAATATTGGATGGAGCTAGAAAAGTACGCCTGCTCCCATTTGACCCCGTTCCTGTACGAGCGTAGTAAACGGGGGAAGACAAAACCAAAATGTGAGGCGAGGGGTGACGGGGGGCGAGTGGGAGAGAGCTGACAGATCAAAACAGATAAAGGCAGGGGGAGGAATAAACAAGAGTGGGACGGGAAGAAGAAAAGAAAGGGTGGGAGAAAAGGGGGGAAAGACAGGAAGTCGCTGTCGGGGTCTCATCGCCACCTGCTCACATCAATACCGCCCCAAAAAATCTCCTCCCGAGCCGTCAGCGAACTGGTGACAGCCAGCTCTGCCGGCGCTGACAGGCAGAGTAATATGTCCCGCGGTCTCGCTCGGCTTGGTGTCACTCCCACGGAGGAACCACCAACAATCTGTTGGCTATGAGTCGCTAACCGCCGACGGCCACATGCCATCACACGGCCTCTCGTCGCATCACATTCGGCGTTACTTCCAACTGAAATCATGTTTTGTTTCCTTGAGAGCAAAAACTTAACTGGAGATCAGGGTTGTTGTTTTTTTTTTTCTCTCCTCGAGGCGAACCGTGCCGTCCTGCCGGGTGAATAATCAGCAGCGTCTAGACGAGATACGTCACAAAAGACTAAAAGGCCACGAAACAGAGAAGCGAGTCCCCCCCCCCCCCGGCTCTATCACAACATCAGAAGCTCGAGTGTGTCAGCAGAAAACACCTTGGATAATTAGAAATCTCTGCAAACAAAGATGATGAAACTGGAACAGAAAGGGAAGATGCTCCCTGTTTCTACCAACAAAAGGAGGGGGGATACTTTTGACTCCCCAGTTTATTCTTCATCGTTCTCAGAGCGATGAAGAGGCGTATGCTCGCCTCTCAAAAGGAAAAAAAGCACAACGTCTTACCTGGTGGGGTTCAGGGCAGATACTCCAGCCTTTTATTGTCTGTGAAGAGGACGCGGTGTGGGGGCAAGGCAGCGGCTCCTGCAGAGAGAGAAAAGACAAAAGGATGAGGGGACAGAAAAAGAAGGAGCGAACAGGAGTCGCGGGGGCCAGCGCCACACCGACAGCGACGGCTGATGCTTTCTCGCCGGCGAGCGGAGCCGGCAAAGCACACTGCTGCAAAACACACACACACACACACACACACACAGCGAGCCAACCAGCATGCTGTCTCACGTAGATCTCCACCCTCCCACCTCCCTCCCTTCCTCAGCAAACACTCTGCAACCAAACCAGCGTCTCCATTGCAACGGGGAAGGGTGGCGGTGGTGGCGATGGTGGTGGTGGTGGTGGTGGAGGGGGGGATGGGAGAGAAAAACGTGTGTGCATGTTTGTGTCCGTCACATTAATTCACGTTTGAGGGAAGACACACGGAGCCCGTCCACCCCCGAGGGAATCGAGCTCCAAGATAAATCTCTATGTCCAGGTTTCCAGAAGCATATTTCATTCTCCTCTTTGTGTTTATCACAGGCGTGTAAATCCTTCCTCATTTTTGCTCAAAGACGTCCGAAACATTATGAATGCACAAAACACTCAAACATGACGAGGGGGAGTGTTAGCAGGAGTGTATGTGCGGTGTGTGTGGAGGGAAAGGGGGGTGCACCCGACCCGACTGCTGAATAATTGCTCTGTCCCCGGTGCTCATTTGCAGGCATGGCCAACTGCAGCAGCCGCACTGAAAACAAAGGCAGGGAAAAAAGGGGGACGAGGGGGGAAAAAGAGACTGCAGAGGCCAGACGAGCCGAGCCGAGCCGAGCCGAGAGCGTACCACTCGGTAGCGGCAAGCGCTGACTGCTGGAAGCCTAATGGCTCCCGACCTCAAAACCACATGAAATCACGAAACATTTATAGTCCGGAGGCCTCACAATGGGCCCCGGTCTTTAGATTATCCATCACTCGCAGCGCCACACATGTCAAAGTTGTGAATAAATACAGACGTTATGAGCAGATGAAGCGGAGGGATGCATGCTGGGAAAAACAAAATAGAAGATAGTTTGGGATTTTTTTTGAAGAGGCTACATTACTCAGATGCCGGGCGCCCGCTGAGGCGTTGATGATCGCTGTGAGGAGCCGAGTGGGTAACCTTTCAGAGTTTTGGCCTTTCAGAACAAAATCCACTTTTTGAGTTGTCATGGACCGCCAGGGTGGAGACGCTCCCTTAATCTGGCTAGCATCACTTTAGCATTTTGAGCTAATCTGACACTTTTTTCAGTTTCTTCCAATAACGTCTAACAGTGTTTTACTTTACTTACTTTGTTTATGCTTTACCTTGTTCTGTCTATTACACGTAGATGCAAAGATTAGGGATTGATAAAGTGCAACTATATTTATATAAACAGATATCTATACATTGTTTGCATTGAAGTGAAGTGTTATTAACCTAGCACGATGCTAGCAAGTTGAATATGCTCACCATGAACGGGCTGTTGGCTAGCTAATGCAAAGATCTGTTGCTAGTTGGCTAACGTTAATTTTCTGGATGGTGGTTCGTGGTCGCCTGTCGTAGCACAAGTTGGCGATTAGCCTTAAGCAGGTAAAGAACTAGCTGATTTTCCTCTAAAAAGCTAAGCTAAGCTAAATGGACGGAGAATACTGGATTAGGTGGAGGCATGTGTATTTGGTACATTCCCTTTCCAGACTTTATTCTGATAATCACACCAACTTAAACAAACTAAAATAAAGAAGCAAGTGATGCCACGTGGTCACAGATCAAATGAGATATGGATCTATATTGATATGATGGACAGTATTAACCGGAGGAATGACGATTACAGCGACCGAAATCTCTGTGAGTGTTGTATTAACAAAGACTTCTGAACCCATCCTTCAAACAGGAAATAGATTCACCCACTAAAACAAACCAGCGCGACCAGACCGATGTCAGGAGACACTCCCCGACACGATCGCCAAAACCACACAGAGACCACTGAGGTCGGCGTGAGGCTGAATCATAAAGGATCCAGTCATACGGCTCCCAAAACCACTTAAAAAAAAATTAGAGGAGGAGACGGAACAGAGCGAGCCAGCCCTGCTCCTCGCATCCCACATCACATCCTCTCCCAGTCCCATCATTAGCCTGTCCTGTGTCGGGGGGGTGGAAAGAGCCATCAGTGTAGGACTGTAATCAACCTGTCAGCATCGGGGGCTGGGTGACGTTTAAAGAAAGCAAATGAGACATTTAAAATGGCATCGACGAAGTAATCCCAGCGTCGGATTGAATTATGAGATCATTCTGGTGTTTGTTCAGAGGGATCAGTGCTCGTGATGATCCAGGCTGCGCTGTGTTTTTCTGTTTTTTTTTTTTAAATGGGAGAGTGGATTATTGGGGAAAAGCAAAGAGATGAGGAGGATGGAGAGGAAAAACACAGGAGGGTTGGGCGGTTTAGGAGGGTGAGACCCGGAGCTCGACGAGGCGCAGACAGTCCTGTCAGCACCAGCCAGCCTTTAGGGAGGCCGCCGCTGATTAGAGAGGGAGGCCCGGACCGGAGCTGCAGAGCCTGCTAGCATAGACGCTAACATCTAATCTCCCCTCAGCCTCCACTGCCAGGGAGCAGATGCTAGCCTGAGCGCTAACGCCAATCTCATGCTACTGAACTGTCGGCAGGATGAGTGATGACTTTTTCTGAAGTCTTACCTTTCTTGAATCAAGTAAAACATTTATTTATTGAGTAGGGTTTGGGCGGTATAACGGTTTCGAGGTATACTGTGGCGTTAAAAATATATTTTTTCGAGTTTAAGTCAAGTTTCTTGTCTATTAGGACGTCATATTTTCTGAAATTCAACAAAAAAACCCTGTTTTTATTCTTTTCAGGGTTCAGTTAACTGCTAATAATAATAATTGTGTAGTATCTCATACTGTGAAATGTGATATTTTCTGAGATCCTATAATAATCTCATACAATTGGAACCATATTAGTGAGATAAAAACAGATTTGTGAGTCAATTAACCGATTGGCCACTCAAAAATTAGTCAGTCAGTACTCCAGATTATAGATTAGTTGTTTTAATCAGTCTGTCAAGAAAAAAAATGTGAAATGTTTGTTGGTTCCAGCGTCTTAAATATGAGGATTTACTGCATTACTTTCCAATTAATGAAGAATCTTTGGGTTTTGGTCCGATTATGTTCGTTTCAGCGATGATTCAGTCACTTTCTCCAACCAGACCGGCTCATCTCGTCATCACAGGATGTATTCTCTTACGTCTAATCCCAAATTAGGAGGTAGGTCAATCTCATTGTGTGCTACAAGCCGGTTGCTGCCTGCTCCCCCCCCCCCTCCTCCCATCCCCTCCTACGATCGGGGGGGAACAGCCAACTCACTATGATCGGGATTAGCCGAATGGGATCATCGCAGGCTTGGGTGTAATCCGCCCGGACCCCTTCATCCAGATTTGGAGCTTTCATAGCTGGTCAGAAAAATTTCACTTGTGTTGTCGGTGTGACAACCAAAACTAGGGCCCGTGTTCTGTCTCACTAACTTGTTTTTCTGCAGCGTGACGGACAACAAACTAAGCAACACAAGGAAAACAAACCGGCGCTGACTAATACTTGAATTCATTAGCCTCACGAATCCCGGACTCGCTGTATGTATCATCATATCCAAAACACCTCACCGGACCCCCTCTGGAAGCGTGACTCAAACTGGGTTGTTTTTTTTTAAACTTCTAAAATGCAGCGCGAGCACGAAGAGGACGAGAGGGCAGATTTATTGCAGGTGCTCGGTGGATGCAGCCGCTCTGCGTCGTCGAACACAAGCGGCATTAAAGCTGTAATTCAAGCTGTGTTTTAGAACTTCCACTTATAGAACTGCTGTGGTTGACGAGAGAGAGGAGGAGCGGGTGGTACGAACGCAGCTATTGGATAAAGATAAGAATACAGAATACTCAGTTCTGGTTCTGGTTCTTTCTTAGATATATATTTGCATTGGTGCTTTGTGTCCTGGCTACTCCGGCATATACATACACATGAGATTTACCAGTCGATGCCGTGCTAATACTTTCACCCAGACTCGGACCTTGTAATCGCTCGCAGGCCCGTGTTAAAGACCGAGGATTGGATCGCCACTGAGGCATCACAAGAGAAATCTCTTCCCGGGAAGAAGGCCAGCATCCAACTCCCAGCAACTACTTGCTCCTCTTGTCTGGAAACAGTTGGAAAAAACACAAAAAAGCACAGTGGCATCTGCTTGTTTTGTTGTTTTTTCCCTGAAACAAACGGTGAATTAGATCAGGGAGGAAATCTAATTGGCCGCGCTGATCCGTCTGTCTGCTCAGAAAGGTCGGCAGCCACCAGTCTGTCTCCGGTCAGGCGTGCATCATTCACATTACATCGTCAGTGAAGGTTATTTATGATTAATTAGATGAAGCCTCTTCTATTTTTAACCAGATGAATTTAACCCACCGGGTCCAAATCTTTCAACTAGCTCAATAACGTGTAGTTTTTAAAGACGTGCGAAGCCGTCGAAGGCTTTTTTACTCCTGTTGTTGTTTGACCGTGAGCTGCCAGAGGTCAAAGGTGAGTCTGCTCAGACCAGACAGGGAAGCTGATCCTCTCCATCCCCTCAGAGCCCTCTGCATATAGACACAACAGAGCCACTCGCACTGACTCGCATGCTCCGGTTTAACCGGTCGCACCAGGATCACACTGTGACTGATACAGCGAGTCATCAGAGGCTCATGAGGGAACGTGTCAACAAATTGATTTCTGCATCCTTATCCATCCACCCTGCTGTGACAGTAAACCCAGACACTCATGTAAACTCGTCACAGTAAGGTCGAGCCTGAACCAGAACGGACAGGCGAGCTGACGCCAGGTTACCCTGCCGCGCTCTACCAAACGAGTGGTCTCCATACCAGCCAATCAGAGGTGGAGTAGGGCGGGTTGTTGCGGCCGCAGTGGCTCGTGGTGGAGCGGTGACAGGGCAGCCCCTGATGTCAAGTTGCTATTTCAACTAACCTTAAAATTTTTGGGGGGTATTATCGTGGAGACCTGGAGTAAACCCATAAAAGAGAGAGAACGTGCAAGTGCCTCACAGTAAAGTCGGGCCTGAATCAGAACCTGACTGTATTCAACAGGGTCGCGTTACAGATAAGCAACACCTTTAATATCAAGAACAAACTTTTAACGCTTCTGTGTCCTGTTGAGGGCTGCTGGAGGACCTTGAACCTCCACTCGCCGTCTTTAAAAGTGAAACCAACAAAGCCGTCAGCCGACGCTTCCATCACACTTGATCCCTGACCAGCGACGACAAAAGAAATCCTCTTATGAAGGATGGATGCAGCAGGAAGTCTAACTTTGTCACCATGTGGTAATCACCTTATTAATTCCCAACAAACTGGCGCGACACATGTAAGATGGATCGCTTCCTGTGCTCCATTAGCGAAGTGGCTCATATAAAAAGCTCTAATGAACTGAGCTTTTAATCCGCTGATGACAAGCAGCAGAACGTTTCTTTATATAAAGAGAGAGAGAGAGAGAGTGTGGGGGCGCCTCGATCATTTATTTACAGTCATAACAGAGCGACACAACAGCCGAACTCGACAGTTTACTCCATAACACCGACACTTGACGCTGGAGCGCAGAGGCTCGTGAAAAAAGCTCTCCAGCACCTATAAAAAAAAACGTAGAGTGGTTTGTGAAAAAGTGCAGCTTTCCTTGTTTGCAGCTGCCAACAGCAAATAGCAGGCTGCTCATTCGCCAAGAGTGAGCGACACACACACACACACACACACACACACACACACACATAACACACACCATAAAAACGATTCCTGACATTTAAAGTAACGTTACTGGCTAATTGGTTGTGTGTTTTAATGTTAACCCCACCATATCGCTTTCTAGCATGTTAGCTTGTTGGACCACTTGCTGTCCTGTTAGCCTGCTGCTAGCCTGTTAGCATGTGTACCTTGTTGGACCACCTATAGACCTGTTAGCCTGTTGTTACCCTGTTAGCATGTGTACCTTGTTGGACCACCTATAGACCTGTTAGCCTGCTGTTAGCCTGTTAGCATGTGTACCTTGTTGGACCACCTATAGACCTGTTAGCCTGTTGTTACCCTGTAAGCATGTGTACCTTGTTGGACCACCTATAGACCTGTTAGCCTGCTGTTAGCCTGTTAGCATGTGTACCTTGTTGGACCACCTATAGACCTGTTAGCCTGTTGTTACCCTGTTAGCACATGTACCTTCTTGAACTACAAGTAGTCCTGTTTACCTGCTGTTAGCTTGCTTTTAGCCTGTTAGCACGAGTGCCTTGTTGGACCACCTGTGAGCCTGTTGGCCTTTTGTTAGCACGTTGTTAGCCTTTTCACATGTTAGCATGTGCACCTGTGAAGTTACTGCATGGCCACTGCAGAGTACCATTGTAACTGTTTTCACACCTCAGAATATCGCTTAAATTCAAATTCACAGCAGCTCACTGTACCCATCATGCATTGCAAAAGCATAATTACAGAAGTTTACCGTCAGAACTGACTGTGTAAACCTGGTGTTTGTCACCACTGCGGACCACCGCTGGATACAGTATTAACTGCGACGGATGAAGAGCAATCCTTCCTGTCTACCACCCAGCGAGACGGCCTCAGAGGGGCGTACATTGTCTCATCCGCCACGTTCACATGCATGTATTCAAGGCGGAGGACACACACACACACACACACACACACACACACACACACATGACAGGCTTAAGATTGGCCTCTGTGTGTGTGTGTGTGTGTGTGTGTGTGTGCAACTCTTGGACTGTCATCCCTCTCTGATATAAGCAGAACACAGGAAATTCCTCAAATGTGAAATATGCCCTCAGAGAGGCCCGTTTAAAACACAGACGTGATTTGAGGAGAAAGAAACAGACAGGAAGTGGAGAGAGAGGGAGAGAGAGTGTGTGTGTGTGTGTGTGTGTGTGTGTGTGTGTGTGTGTTTATAGCAGGGTCTGATGCTTCGACTGTGGGGGGTTTTTAGGGGCGAGAAGGCAGTCAACTGTTTTTATGGACTTAAATAAATGTGCGCCTGTCTGAGGGCGTGTGCCGGCTTTACAATACAGAGCGCATGGCGTGTAGATGGACCGCGTGCCCGTGAACGCTGCAGCTCGCGTGTGCCTGGTCTTTACACTAACCACAGGGTGTAGCCGTGGGGCTTTGAAGTCCTCCCTACACCCTGGGCTGAACTCAAACACAGGCTGCCGTACAGTATCCCCACATTACTGCATGGAAAAAAAAATCACAACATGCTTCTGTACTCGCAGGGAACACTGCCACCAAAGACATGAATATTCAGTGTACGTTATGTTGACCAGAGAGAAGTGGCGTATCCTCATGTTTCAGTAGCTGGAACGAGCAATTCTTTGCTATTTTGGCTTGTTACAATTGTAATTATCAAGATTAGCAACTGCCATCATTGTTGAACAGGAAGTTTTGCATCGACTTGAAAATGTCAAAACACACATGCATTTTCTCATACTGTCCATTTCTGCAGCACATCTGTCTGATACTTTGTTTTCGTGCCTGTCTCTTTAAGAACCCCACCTTCCAAAACATGCAGGTGATTCTGATCGGTCGGTGATCACAGGCCCGAGCAGGCACCTCTCACCGAGTTTACTCATTTTGCACCCACAGCCTTGTAAGGGCGGCGGCACCACAACATTAAAAAACTTTTAATGTTCAAACTAAGCTCGTTTTTTTGTATTTGCTTAAATTCGAATTAAAGATATGCCGAATTATCTGTTAGCGCTTCCTGTTTGTAATGTATCCATGGTTGTACAGACAACTACCACTTAATTACTTCAAGACTGAAGAAAACTTAAAAACGTGCAAATTCTCAGGCAGGTTTTGCACGTAAATTGAGCGTTTTTTGAAAAATGATGTCTAACATAATTTATGGACGTTTTTTGCTGACATCATCGAAGTCAAGCTGAATCCAAAAAGCGTCGCGTCTCTCTCTCTGACTCCCTTCGGGCTGATGCGGCATCTTTACCCTCTTTTTGCGATTTGAACAGCTCTGTCGAACACCTTCCGTCCTCAGGTGCTTGCTCTCTAATTTACAAGCTGTCTGTCTCTTGTGTTGGCTCGTGTGATCTGAATCTGAGCCTGCAGGGCGTCTTGTATGCAGCGAAGCAAACAAGTAATTTATCAAGTAGAGGAGAGACTGCAGAGGTCGGACGCGATGCACCCACACCTACACAGGAGCCGGGAGTCGGGTTAAAAACTGCTGCTCTCTCTTTGTGATTTGATATTTGACTGTTTCACAGGGAATCACTTGAGAGGGCAGGTTACCAGCGTCTAATCTGCAGCAGGGTTGTCCCCGTTTCTAAGCCATTTCCTGTTGACGGGAGTCCACACGCCATCTGCTCTAAATTAGCACCTACACAGGGAGCGCTGGGATCTGGGCACCGGTGGTCAGACGCCGGAGGTTTAGAGTCGCGGCGCTCAGGCCAGAAGTCAGAGGAAGCTCTTCACTGATGAGGACGAGCTCTGTTCAAGCACTTTGAACCTCCGCAGACTCGTTTTCAAGCAAAGACGTGGAACATTTGCAGGTTCCGGCTTGTTAAACGTGAGGATCTGCTGCTTTTCTTTGTTATTTTTACGTCAGTAGATGAAGAGTCTTTGGGTTTTAGACTGTTTGTTTGACCAAAGATGCAATTTTTACAATTTTCTGTGGTATTCTGTGGATCGATAAATCGGGAAATCATTCGCTTGAATGAAAAGAATCGTTCGTCGCAAGCCCTAAAAAGCACTTTTACTTAATGACTCAATAAAACAACCCAATATAATTTGTTAATAATCACACACAATCAATCAATAGAGTGATTCACAATTTCCAACTTAACACCGGCGCGTCTGTTAGAGACTGTTAGCCAGATGTTTTGCTCAGCTGAACAACTTTTCAGTCCAGATGTGGAGATGTGCGTTTCTCCAGAGAGGGAAGTGCGTAAAAAGCTGCAGATCGGCGTCGTAAAAAAGCTGCTGCGGTGTTCGGTCTTGGAGGAGAGAGGACACACGTGTCACTGAGATGGAGTGAAGAGCGGAAGTTTCTGGAAGTCATCAGGGAGGAGGAGGACGAGGAGGAGGAGGAGGAGGAGGCTGCACAGGACTTTTACTGCAGCGGGGGACGATGTCGCACACACACACACACACACCATATTCGAGCATGATCGTGAGGCACCTGACATTCCCGTATAATAAATGAACACTCGCGTATACAAAAACGCAACTTGCAACAAACACAACACGCGAAAAGACGTCAGCGCAGAGCCACATCCTGGGCTGGCGGGTCGCTGCAATCACGCAGCCCGAACGCTGCCAAGCGTAAACACCAATAACTGCCTCACAAACATGGACAAACACACACACCCCCTCCACCCCGAGTCCAAGTCAACAGCTGTCAAGTCTTCTGGGGCAACTCTGTCATTCAGGCGAGCGAGGGGAAACCGCCCCGTCAGTGAAGCATCCAAAACAAGCAAGCCGGCACATTTTCCCTCCTCCTCCTCCTCCTCCACCTCCTCCTCGTCCTCCTCCCGTCCAGCCCCGACGAAGAGTGAGTCATGGTTGGAGGCTCAGGAATAAAGATGATATTGTTTTTTTTGGCTGTGCTCGTCGGGGAAAATCTGCGAGCAACACCCTCATGATAGATGCATAACAATGTGTTGTGTTTTGACTTTAAAACTCAAAACAAATTTTTCAGCTGCTACTAAAAAAAAAAGGAGCCTTCCAACAGTTTTTTTTCATGTTTTCACGGTGAGTTACCAACGGATTTCTGCCAATGCCTCACTGTAGGATAGTGTACACCAGGCAGGCAAGAATCTAAATATAGGATAGTAAAAATAAACACTGCATCTGAGTAATCTCTTGATAATAAGAAAAAAAAAACTACATTTAAGTTAAATCTTATGTGTAAATAACTTGGCTAACTGCAACCATGTGGTTGTGGTTGCACTTTCCGCGCTGAAGCTAGTTAGCCTAGCTTGCCACCTCGCACTTTCTGATTGACAGATGATCTTAACAGCACAATGGGTCCCAAATATCCAGTCAGTGTTGTGAAGAGACGGACGTAAGTTCATAACAAACACTTTGCGAGCTTGTTAAAAACAGAACAGTGTCTAGTATCAACGTTTTCAGGCTCTACGGGGCCTTACAGGTTAGAAACTGCTTATGTAAAAAGAAGAGAATTCAAATTCTGGTTCAACTTTATGAGTCTGCCCTTTAAATTGTAGATTTTTGACTACATTAAAGCTACCACAAGGAACTTTTATTCATGTTGATTCTGGCGCCCCCTCTGGACAAAGTAGTAAACGCAGTTTTAGTGCCGTACGTACTGCAGATTAGTTTCTCTCAGCAGCAGTGGCGTGTGCAGACTTTTTGAAGGGCAGGGGCGAAAAGAAGGGCACTTTAGCGCATGTTTTGGCTCCCAAGAGGGCACTTTAGCGCGTGTTTTGGCTCCCAAGAGGGCAGTTTATCATGTTTTAACCAGCCAAGGGGGCAACTTAGTGTGTTTTGCCAACCAAGAGGCCACTTTGGCATGCTTTTTTGGCTCACAAGAGGGCACTTTAGCACACGTTTTGGCTCCCAGGAGGGCACTTTAGCGCGTGTTTTGGCTCCCAAGAGGGCACTTTAGCGCGTGTTTTGGCTCCCAAGAGGGCAGTTTATCATGTTTTAACCAGCCAAGGGGGCAACTTAGTGTGTTTTGCCAACCAAGAGGCCACTTTGGCATGCTTTTTTGGCTCCCAAGAGGGCACTTTAGCACACGTTTTGGCTCCCAGGAGGGCACTTTAGCACACGTTTTGGCTCCCAGGAGGGCACTTTAGCTCGCGTTTTTCAACAATTGGGCCACAAGGGGGGGGGCGACTGTACATCACTGCTCAGCAGTGTGGGGCGTCACACAAGTCATCATTAGCACTCCGCTAAAAAAGATTAATTTATGACTTCTTCAATATGGACAAGTCGGAATTTAGCCATTTCTTTCATGTCAACACAGAATTTGATCAGGCAACCGCAAACCTGTTCAAGAAACCCACAGAAGCATCAGTATCAACTTCAGACTGTTTCATAAAGAGATAAATGTTCCTTGTAGTACATTCAAAACAAAACAACGTCTGGAGTCCTTCAGAAAAAGTTTGCAACGACTTTCAAGTGAAGAAATTTGTGGTTAACGAGCTAAAACGCAGCCGAGGTATAAAAAGCATCAGGCGCTAACGAGATCTGAGCAGTTTACAGTCTCTGAATAAGTGATAATGTTTCTGACACAACAGAACTACTCAATCAACACAAACACACTTCCTTTTAAAACTACATTTTAAATAGCCAACCTGGATGCTTCTCTACAGGAAGCATCTCTGTGGCGTGTGTTTTTCACCGTGAGTGCAGGCTATTAGTGTAAGTGATACAGCAATATTGTGGTTAGAGTAGGAGGCCAGGTTGTGGAGGAGGGCGATTGGGGGAGGCAATAATAATACGAGCATGGCTTTAAGGCGGATGAGGGAGGTCGGATGTGAGGGGGGGAGGTGGTGCGTTGCTGGAGAATCTCTCAGCAGCTTCCATTAACAAAAGAGGATGGAGTGAAGAATGGAGCGGGCGTTATTAAGAGTGAAGGTAGGTAGAATGAACTGACGGGGGAGTTCGGTAATGTCTGCCTGCACTCGAGGGTCTCGGGTGAGGGGGGGTGAGGTCATTCTTCATTAACTCGCTTGGCGTTTACATGCTCGGAGGCAACGTGAGCCCAGGAAACGTCCAATCACTGCCTCTGTAAACTCATATTTGCCATTAACGGTCCATAAAGATCGATCAACGTGATGCCTTAACGAGGCTGGATGGTGGCGGTTGGATCCTATATTTTACTAGACTCTCGGCGGCGCTGCGTGGGCGACGGTTTTTTTTTTTTTGTGGCGCTCCAGAGCGGCTGTTATTGCCGGGCTTTTGTTTCCATGACACTGGGATGAGTCACTTTGGCTGCGGCTCCGTCGGGAAACAAAGTTAAATGAAGAAGTACGACCCGGCGACCGCGTCGGTGGAGCTGTTTATTGGCAGAGAGGTGATGCAGTGGGAAATAAAAAGGCTCGGCAGCCGCAGAATTGCCTGAAAACAAACCTGTTTTGATCGACCCGCAGGCATCAGGTACCATCCAATCCGGACTTGTGATCTAAGAATGGAGGCTGTTTATGCAAGGCCGACATTTAACAAAGACTCTTTTAGCAACACAAGACTCGACAAACAATCCTCACCAGCTTCGACACAGAAACAATGACTGGAAATCAATGAGACGAATTCACAAACTCCCTGAAAAGCAGCTGCATTTGCTCCCGACTGAAACACCTCAGCTGTTGGGTGGATTCCCACGAAGCTGTGACATTAAAGGTCCCCGGAGGATGAATCCTACATTTCATGACTTTGAGAATTAAGCCCTCGGGCTCTGTGAACTCCGAGACGAGACCCCTCTCGCCACGACGAGGTCCATGTTTGTAGATTGTAGACAAATGTCTTCAACCAGATAGCACGCACACACACACAACACATCCGTCTTGCAGATGTTGACCCTGAGGAACAGGAGTTACCTTGGAAAGAGCGCTTGTTGGCGAGAAGTCGAGCATTTGGCTGATCGGTTCATCAATGAGTGCCTCAAATGGGCTGAAACAACAACAACGACAACAACAGGAAAAGGTCAGAAAAATGGTTAAATCAGAGTTAATAAGCGTCGCCTTTTCTGAAATCCTGTCTGGAATCATTCTTTATTCATGCCCGCCGAAAGCGATGACACAGCCGGAGTGACAGGAAGACGAACCGACTCCCGGCGCAGGTAAGTTCATCCGTCAAGAGAGCGACACCGAGCAGCGCCGGTGTCAGCGCATCATCAGCAATCGCCGCGCATCCGTCAGCGCCTCAGAACGCTGCTGTCACTTTGGCTTTCGTCGCACGTGGTCGCACACGTATGCAAACACACTCAGAAACACAGCCGCATGCAGACGCGGCCACATGTCGACAGAGCGGCGCGGGGCAGACTTTGTGTTTTCATTACTCAGATGTGGACGCTGATTAAAGCGTCTTGGATCTGCAGCGCCGTGCCTTTTGTGGTCTAGATCACAACTGGTTCACACGCCTGTTGACGGGACAGGAAATAGCTGGGCCTGAGAACAAACGAGGCGATAACACGCACTCCACGTCTCCTGGTTGACAAACCAGCGGCACTTTGGCGAATTAGTGGCGAGAATGCAGGAGATAAAGGCCGAGGGTCGACTTTACCGTATCGGCTCTCTGTGGGATATTTGTCACTTCAGAGTTATTTAGACTTTTCTCATCATTATTCGTGTCTCGTGTTGGTGATCTGCCAACATAAAGACGACTGTTTTTGAAGAGTGAGTGTTTTTTTGAGTGTCATAACGTAAATCCAAAGTTATAGATTGACGGATTTAAGGTTTCCCACAATGCCTGTTATTGAAAAAGGGTTTAATCTGCAGCCTTAAGGGATTATTATGCTTCAAACTAGGACTGCACAATATCGGAACATGTAAAAAGTAATACAACCTCAAGAAGAAGGACGCTAAAAACCTAAAAGTCACATTTTAAAGATAAGGACTTTCTTGGACATAAAATAACAGCACCCAACGATGTTCATCATCACCCGTCTCACTAAAAGGCCTTCAGTCTGAACCTTTTCTTAAATTATCCAAGAAAGAGTTGCTTTCAAAAAAACCAAGGAGAGGAACTTCCAGCCGTGACAGCAAAAATACACTCTATTATGTCATCCTGGAGCTGCAAATCCAAGCACAATCCCACACACACACACACACACACACACACCAGTTGAGGCGCAGCCACTCAGAAAAACAAGCCTGAGAAGCGTTCCCACTCGAAGGAGTGGGAGCCAAACTGTAACAAAGCCGGAGTTACGTGTAAATCACGTCTGCTCGGTTTGATCAGCTGGCAGGTCGGAGCAGCCCGGTGATTAACTCATCTGCCTGGAAGCCCTTTTTTTTGACCAGTCGATGTGAGGGGTCATGCAGAAAAAGAGGTCTATTACGCCAAGGTCCACTGCCCCTGGATAGAGAGGGTAACTTCTTTAGCTTCTCTCTTAGCCTTCTCCACAGACGACCCCCTGTTTGGAGGGTTAAAAGGGAAGAAAGGGAGTTAACAGAGGGGTGCGGTGTTCCCCGATTAAGGTGCAGAGGTGGCAAACAACAGCCTGGCAAGCCCCGAGGGCACACGAGGAGCTCGGGGATTTTGAGTAGCGAGCGTGGACGGGGAGTAGAAAGCAGATGGTGGGGGATTAGCATCTGAATGTGGACATGCAGATCCACGGGGGGTCCCCCCTCTCCTCCTGCCTCCCCACGGGGGATAGGTGAGCTGAGGAAAAAGGAGGCTCGGGAGAGACAAAATCAATAATTGGCGACCCACGGCGCACACACACACACACACACACACAAAAAGACCGGGAGAAGCTGGTGGCTTTGAGCAGCGGTGATTTTTCCAAGAGAAACGGCTAATTACAGGCCTCCTCGGGTTATTTTTGCCGCAGCCTTTCTATACATATTTCTGCGGATTGTAAGTCTAAATGTACTACGACACAGAAAACAAGCCTGCACAGACAGAAGCAGGAGATACAGATCAGGATTCATGCTCCCGCAGACGGCAACACAGATAAACATCGCGACATGCCGACAGACGCAGCTTTGAAGCTCACGTTCGTAATGTTCTGACTCGCGGGTCGGTCAGAAAAACATCCTGGTACCAGCGATGAAGTCATGTTTTACGGTAAAGTCAACCAAGTGTCGCTTACCAGGCAAGACTCTACAACGTCGCGGCGGGTAATCTGTGGAGTCCGGACAGGCAGTTTAGATGCAGAGGTAAAACACAGGAGACACGTTTTGCCGTTCCTAAGAGGCCGAGAAATTCGACCGACTGTATTTGCTGTAAAACGAAAACAAAGAACACTGGATATAAACATTTAAACCGCATGTTTATTTCTCAAGATTTACACTTTTTCTGCTTTCCAACAGGATAAATTCAAGTCCAAGTATGGTGGCCTTGAAGTGCCAATCAACTAACAAGACCAAGAATAGAAAAAGAGAAGCACAACACAGTGTTAAGGTTGTGTTTTGTGGTTCTAGTTGCCCATTTGCTATTGAATTTCTCTGTTTGCGGTTGTGTTTTGTGATTTTGCGTCTTCAATGGTCCATCTATAGCTGCCAGTTTTGTATCAATCTTTGGATTGGATAGTTTAATTTACAGATCAGACAGCCACACATGTAAATCTGGGCCTGGGGCTCGAGTGTGACCCCCCCAGTCCATCACCAGCTATTGTCCACATAAAAAAAAAAAGAGAGAGAGCACTTTCCTTCCCAGGAGGCCGTTCTCAAACATCTGTTGATGCCCTGAAATAAACCTATCAGCCCCTTTTTCCCCACCAAGATTTACGCTCTTTGGTTTAATGAGGCGACCTGAGGCGGTGACGTCTCCCACCCCACCTCCAAGAGACAGCACACCAAATCTGTTTCTGCCATCCACTCGACACGGTTAGTTGCAAACAGAATTTCTAGTCCCTTTCCTTTCTAGCGCGGTGTGCGTCGGGGTCAAAGGTTGCAGGGTATTCCCAGGTCGAAGGGAGAAGAAAAGAAAAGCAGAGGAAGAGAATATAAAAAATGTGTGAATGCTGTTTTCTCGGCTCCGGCCTGAATCCTCTTACTACAGAGCCACACAGAGGATCCACACACTGCTGCTCAAAGGGGTCATTCCTTTGAGGGGCTGGTTTCCATGGCAGGGGTTGCTGTGGTGAGGGGGGCCCTTCAGGGTCCCAGTGGGGCAGTCGGCACAGTCAGCACTTCACAACAACACAGGCGGGAGGATAGGAGGACACTTGGGAATGAGAAGCCCACCACGGGAAGTCATAGCAGCACTTCAACGTGTACATCTTTAAAAAAGTCTGGGTTTCAAAAGTTGCAGCACTGTATTACAAAAAACTACAATTATTTATGATAACAAAGGACGTCTACAGCTATGCTAGCAGCTCTGTGAAGCTGTACTCGAGCTAATATGCTAACGTGAGCATGCTAGGACAGCGCCAACATGCCGATGCTGCGGCAGGTGTGACATCGACCATGTTCGCCATCTTAGTTAAGCGTGTGCGCATGCTAACATTTGCTAATTAGCACCAAGTACAGGTGAGTTTGATGAGAATGCTAACGGCGCATTTAACAGTTTTAATTGTGATCATTCACCCTGAGGCACGCAGAACAAATTTAATTTAAAAGTCTATAAAATAATACATATAAATAGTTAATAAACACGTAAATGGTCCAACTGACCTGTATGTGGAGCAGAATTACTATATCTGTGAAGCTGTACTCAAGCTAAATGCTAACGTGAGAATGCTAGGAGAGCGCCAACATGCCGATGCTGCGGCAGGTGTGGCGTTAACCATGTTCGCCATCTTAGTTCAGCGTGTGCGCATGCTAACGTTCGCCAATTAGCACCAAGTACAGGTGAGTTTGATGAGAATGCTAACGGCGCATTTAACAGTTTTAATTGTGATCATTCACCCTGAGGCACGCAGAACAAATTCAATTTAAAAGTCTCTAAAATAACACACATAAATAGTAAATAAAACAGGAAATTGCCCAACTGACCTGCATGTGGAGCAGAAATACTACTCAAGCTAATATGCTAAAGTGAGCATGCTAGGACAGCGCCAACATGCCGATGCTGCGGCAGGTGTTGCGTCGACCATGTTCGCCATCTTAGTTTAACGTGTGAGCATGCTAACGTTTGCTAATTAGCACCAAGTACAGGTGAGTTTGATGATCATTCATCCTGAGGCACGCAGAACAAATACAAGTTAAAAGTCTATGAAATAATACACATAAATAGTCAGTAAATCACTAAATGGCCCAACTGACCTGCATTTAACTTATCCTAGAGTCAAATAAGTTATTATTACTTGCTTGAATCCAAAAAGTTGAACCTGGAGCCAGAGGTTGGCTCAATAAATGGCATTGATAATTAACTGCTTATCGAGATTGTGTAGGATCGATATTCTGTCATTAACTTTTCATCAGCTAACCATTTCCAGGGTCAAAAGGTGGGTAAACACAAATCCAGCCTGGGCCCCTGAGTTTATTGGTGGATTTGCTCTAAATTCCATCCTTCATCTTCGTCTGGCAGCTACATGTCTCAGAGAGGATGTTAGATTTGCTGCTAAGTCCCTCTTTGGACCCATTCAGCGGCGGTCACAGTAAAAACCCTTCCTGGACGCGGGCCAGGAGGTCCTCCACACACACACTCAGCTGCTGTGTTCCTGCAGTCCGGTTTAAAACCAGACTCGCAGGAACGTGATGTACCATCAATGCATTCATGTCGTCCATCTGTTTCTACGTTTCACACTGGCTTCACAGAGCCGCTGTGTGTGGACTTCCTACGAAATCTGGGGGTTTCCATTCATCCAGGCAGATGCAAAGAGTCACAGAGATGGACATTCATGGTCAAACCAACACAGCAGAGGAGATGTTCTGGTTTCGTTTAGGAGATGACGGGCCCTGAGAGGAGACTTCTTTCCACAAGTTTAGATTCCAACTCATTTCCCTTAATGGGTAAACTAAAAAAACACGCTCACATCAAGAGGAAATGGAGAAAAAAAAAGAATTTTAAAGAATGCAGAAACCTGATATAGACTCTTTATGTTCTGACAATACGTGGACTCCAACAATGAGCCTCTTTGATTCCTCCACCGCGCTTCAACCCCGACGCATCGGCCTGCCAGTCGGCTGTTTGCAGAAAGGGATGGGGAGAAAACAATCTAGCTGTTTAGCTCGAACATCTGGAAATCATAAAGGCCGCAGCGCTACACGGCTTAGCCGCTATGCTAGGCTAACAGGAGGTCCCTGGCCCCATTCAGGAAGACGCTAAGGCTCATTAGCGGTTTCTTCCCACAGTTGGCCCAGGTCAGGGTCCGACGAACCAGACCGGGCTCCAACGTAACTGCTGCATGTGCTTCTAGGACATCGTTCAGGCTGCTATTAAGTCCTAAAATAGTTCAATTTCATGTTTCCTACATGCATTTTCAAGAACTTTGGCTTTATGGAAACAAAACTGAACACGATTTCCAATTTTGATTTGTGAAGTCGAGCCATTTTGTGACCAATTTACTCCAAGAAGTCATTATTTTGTTCCTACGGGCTCCTGCAAACCAACACCACCCTGATTTCTATCCATGTATTCCTTTATTTCCTTATTCATCAATTTATTATTATTAGTTTTATTTTTAATTCTGCCTTTTTAATGGTATTAAATCTGTCCTTTTAACTTTGTAGGAGCTTAACTGTGGGAACAGGGGAACTTTTAATTAAAACCCAAACTCGCTGCTGTCCTACGTTGATCCATATTCCTGTTTTAAAGACCTTTATTCAGGACATCTTTTTATAAATAACTGTATCTGTGACATCAATTTGTTTATTTCCTTTATCCTTTGACTGGAAAGCCAATGAAATGCTAACACTGAGACACATGTACACGTTTCAACTCTTGCAAACCAACCCCGACTCTATCCCCAAACCCCAAACCCTCGTCAGTCAATTAAAATGCATTTACTTTAAATGTCCTCTACCCTTCGCCTGTAAACCCAATAACATGCTCACATTAAAACCCATGCAGGACTCAGCTGCCTTCATACAGCAACCCACAGCACCATTATATGATCCAGATATGTCAACAGCTCCGTCGGCTGCATTCTCGTGAGCCAATTAGGGGTGTGAAGCTGCAATTTACAGCCGGACTATATGTCATAACCCTGCGAAGACGGACACACATAAACTTCCTGTTATAGCCGCGTGTGAACATACATGGAATGTGTAGTTGGGCGCCTGTCCACGCAAAATGGATCTAAATAAAGAAAAAAAGCTTTCAAGAGGAGGGAAATGAATTTTGGAGGCGCACGGATCAACGCGGAGTGGATTTCGCTGTACCCGAGCCAAGAGCGCTCTCCGAAAACTTTCTTTTTCCGTCTTCTCCTGCGGCCTCACAGACCCGCCATTATCGCGCTGACCTCGCGGATTAGCTAACGCGGTTACGACACAAGACGGGGAAGCGAGAGGGGAATATTATAGATGCCAATATCTGAGGGTGGTTTGTTGCTGCCCCGCATGAGTGTCCTCTCTG
The DNA here is from genome assembly GCF_900880675.1 of Sparus aurata. Taxonomy (NCBI): domain Eukaryota; kingdom Metazoa; phylum Chordata; class Actinopteri; order Spariformes; family Sparidae; genus Sparus; species Sparus aurata. The sequence goes on from NC_044210.1 coordinate 14,744,818, forward strand.
TCGATGGGCATCGTCCGTGAGGAATGAAATGAGACACTGGCTGTCAGGGCTTGTTTGGGAGACTGGCTGCTAGTCAGCCGTGGATGGAGAAAGGGTACAAGGGGAAAGCAGGGCGGGCGGATGAACGGTTGGAGAGAGAGATGGAGGATGGATCTCAGCGGCAGTTTATCACAATCAATACACCCGACAGTTGTGTCCTTGATGAGAGAGATTCCACTCGACGACAACAAAAACTGGCAGCGGCAAGTCTGTGGTTTCATTTCAACAGCTGCCTCGCCAACATCTGGGCCGCAGATTGATCCCGCTGCTCAAACGTGGCACAAAGTGTTTGTTTTTTTTTTTAAAAGATTTTTGTCACCTTGGCCAAAACACCCAACAGCTTTTTTTAGCTGGCGAGTAAAATGACCATCTGTCCTCCGTGTTACTACGGCACGTTCCGTCGCTTTCTACATATCAACTTGATATTGATCTTACAAGAACATCGCAGAGAGTGGCTGAAGAACCAGTCTGGTATGTTCAGAAGATGACATCACTTTACTGTAAGGCGGCCTTTAAATCCAGGAAACACTGAAGCCTTATAAAGTCTTAAGACAACATTCAGCCACTTATATCGATAAATCACCCGTCTGCGCTTGATTTCCTCGACTTCAACCGACCAAAACATATCCGAGCTTGCACTCATATATCCCAAGAAGTGGTGCGTTGGTGTATCTGCACGGCTCCACATGCAGGTCAGTGGGCCATGCGGTTCGCCTGACGTATGGGAATTAGATTAGCTCCCTCCGACAGTCGAGACTTAATCACCCACTACAGCACAGTTCTGCCAGCTCCCATTAGACACCTGAAGCACGAGAAGGCCTCGGACGGGACGATCAGCAGGAGACGAAGACACCTGTGACCGTTAAAGCCACCGTACCCAAACACATTCCGAGGAAGACCAACATCACCACTTTAATGCCGCCAGAAACCCAACATGGCACGCATTCGACCACCGGCTCCCAACCACAAACAAACAAAACTGAGTTTCCAAATCCAGAAACTAGATCCGTACCCTAAACATTGTTCCAATACAATCACTTCCCGAGAGGAAGCAGCAGCCAGCAGTGGCGTGTCTCGATGTCAGTGGAGCGCGGAGCGGTTCTGTGGGTTTTTTCTCTTCGAGGGCTTTCACCGTGCGCCTAACCAGATCTGACGCTGGGAAATGTACTTAGCGTTCCCCCCGCGTGCTGCAGCGGAGGGGGATTGGGTTTCTTGGTGGTTGGAAAAGAGAGAAGTGGCTAAGAAGATGTATGGATCACACACGCAAACACACACGATTCACATTCGCGATTACACTCGAAGTGTTGCAGCCACGCAGACAGAACCCCAACCTGTTGTTTCGTGATTAAGGTCATTTCAATTACCCCATCAGGGATCATTAGACTCAAGACCCAATCCGGCCTGATAAAGAAGCAGGTGGAACCAGACACACATCAACACTAATGCACTCTGTCAACCTCCAGTTGGCCCGAGCCTGAAACACATAATCTACGTCTGAAGGGGCAAAGGAATTAATGTTTCCATGTCAAGCGTGGCCACTTGTGGTTGTCTCTCTGCCAAATCGACACCAAAGAAAGACGTTAAAGGAGCAGTTCTCCCAAAAGTTAAAATTCAGTTATTGTCTTCTCGTCCTCACGCCGAAGGAACGGCAAACATTTCTGAAGCTTCGCAGCAAAACAGCGCTCCAGCATTCTGCCAAACAACTAGGTGATGGGGACTTGTTTAAAGAATGTAAAAAGGCTCCAAAGAGCTCCTGTGACAGAATGATAATAATACAAATAATAATAATAATAGTAATAATGATAATATGACTCCAGAAGTCCAGAGAGCCCACATTTATTTGACAAAATGGTGTTAACACCGTTTTTTTAGCTTTTAATCTTCGCTGTAGCTAAAAAGCTAACAACATTAGCTAATAAACAACTTAAGCATGTGATTATTTGTTTTAAAACATAAAAACAACCAAAAAAGAACATAAAATGGCTCCTGACAGAGTTGCCAGTGTAATCCAAGTCTCCTGAAGCTTAAAGATTCCAAAAATTAATTTTAAAAGACGTTATTTACTTCAGATGGGTGTCGTGCTAACACTTTTAGCCTGGCAGCTAACGTATTTGAGCTTAAAAAAATTGTGTGAATAACATCTTTATAGATCAATTTGGGATCCCTGGGCTTCAGTAGGATTTGATAAACTCCAGACGAGCTGTATGGAGCCATTTTATGTTTCTTTTTAATGTTTTAAAACAAGTCCCCGTCCTCCGCTTTTTTGCTGTGAAGCTCCAGAAATGTTTTGCGGACGACGACACCTCACCCGACTTTCTGTCAGCAGCAGTATTTAATTTTTATTACATTTTTTTCCTTTAATTTGCTTAAGGTCACCTTTAAACCAACAACTCTGACAGTATTTATTTTATCACTGAGTCAGTTTCTGCCTCCGTCTGCTGGAGCTGCGAGTCGACATGTGTTCAACATTCCTGCGCATTTATTACACTCCATCATCAAAAGGGATTTCTGATTGAAGCGCTGTTTCACAGCGTCTCGGGTGACTCAACCTCAATCCGAGGAGAAAAGCTAAACGAACCCTGGCGTGAGCTGCAAACACAACTCGTTCTCGAGAGGAATCCCACCCACAAAATCTCCTTGGGTTGGAGTCAGAACTGACCCAAGCGTGAACCAAAAAAGAGCAGCCCTGTTGATAAAGATTTTTCAAAAAGCGTGAGAAAATCCACCATCGTCGGCATATTATTAAAGTTGTGTTTTCATTATATATACCCGAGGCGTGCCAGGAGTTAATTCCTCTTCATAGAAGGAATGTTTTCACATCCAGACATGGGAAATCTACAGTTCCTGCGTCTCCGAGGAGGCAGGTCTGGAGCGGATCCACGGTTAATGGAAGTCTGGACATTTTTTAGATTTTTATCTGTGGCTGAAAATGTAGAAGAAAGAAAAAAAAAAAAAAAAGATCTTACAGGGCTGCCAGCATGGAGAATCTCACTGACAGAATTACTGTCATCAATCTATCTTAGGGAAGCCATGCAACCTTTTGCTGATGCATGCTGGTACTTGAGCCTGCAAGGGCAACCCAAACACAGGCAGGGCTACTCCCCACATCCACCGAGCAACACATGAGCCCAACATTTACGCGCTCGGATGATAGAATCTGCGCATCCACACGCTCATTTCCTCGCAGGTTGGTGTGCGCTCATGTGCTGCGGTGAGGAGCCGGCAGCTTCAGCACCATACAGGCGTGGACCAGAACAAAAGGCGCATACTACTGCTGCTGCTGCTGCAGGAGGAGAGGGAGGAGGAGGAGGTGGAGGAGGAAGAGAGGCGCACCAGGACCGGGACCAGGACGCACCAACCACAAATACACCATTTTTCTTTCCATCTCAAACCTTCCTCTTAAAAAAAAAAACATCCTTTCACATCTCTGCCTCCACACATGGCTGCGCATCACCATGACGCGCGCCGCAGCTGAGGATTAGACAGCCACATTAACACACTCCTTTATATAGATATATTTAAAAAAAAAACTTTCTCCCGCTGCTCCATTAAAGCACTTTACGCACGAAATCGTGCCGTTTCGCGCAATCGCGCAGCCCCAAAACGACAAACAAAGAGCTTCAGCGCTTACCTGGAGGTCTGCAGGCTGCTGAGCGGCACTAATACCCCGAGTGCGTCCGTGTGTGTGTATGTGTGTGTGTGTGTGAGAGAGAGGAGAGCTGTGGTGACAATGAGAGCTGCGCCGGGCCCTCTGATCCCTCCCATCGCAAATTAAGCTACTACCGTAAATGCGCGAGGAGATGCGCAGCGGGAAAATGTGGCTGCAGTGTGAATGACAGGCGTGTGGTGATTTATGGAAATTGGGCAACATCTTTTTTTTTAACGCGTGTGCATGAAGAGTATAATTAGTTAAAGATTGAGGTGAGATGTTGAGGCTTTGCTGTTAAATGCTTAAATGCATTTGCTGCAAGAGGAGGAGGAGGAGGAGGAGGGGGAGGAGGAGGAGGAGGGGGAGCACCGTGTCTGTCCGCAGTGGAAGTGAGTGCAGAGCTGAGGCACCGGGGTGTGGCTGTTGCTGAGGAAAGGAGGAAAGATGGAAAAAGGAGGGGGGAGAAAAAAAAGGGAGAGGAGGAGGAGGAGATGCATCAGTGAGCAGTAGCTGCACTCCTGCCCCCCTACAGGTGAGGCACCGTGGGGATGCCGTCTGCCCCCTCAGCCGGCACTGATGTGGGGTCTTTTGGGGAGAATTTGAGCCCCGGGGAGTCAGACATGCTGTGCATCACAAACACATGCACCATTAATAAATACAAGCAGAAAGAAGAGGGTGTGTCAGAGGAAAATGTGGTGATTATCATCCAAAATGTGCGAGAGATGAGGCTGAAACTTCATAAAAGACGCTCTAAATCATCAAGTCACATTCAACAGTCTGCCTTTTTTTTCCCTGCTCTGTGTGCTGTGATGGAATCAAATAGAAGCAGAATCATCCGTCATGCCTCTGCTGGCTTTCTACATACATGTGCCGCCACCTATTGATGGAAATGAGGCAATGCAGGTGGTGTTTCACATCAGTGTTCAGTTTAAAAAGCAGCTTTTACACCCAACAGCTCGTCAGTCGTGTCAGTTCACATCCAAAACTGGACGAGTCAAGATTCTTGCAACCTTGTAAGTACAGGAAACAAACAGGAGGCACATTTTGACATTGACACTTTAATCTGATGTAAAACAGTAACTAATATGACATAAAGGCACATAGATCTGAAAAAATAAATCTCTCCTCTAAATACAGATTGTACAAAAGCAATTAACACCTACAAAAATACTTTTAAGTGCATTTTACCTGGAATCTAGAAAATTCAATGTGAATATATACAATTAACACTGCAGTGAGTTGTAAATCTACAGATCTAGTTTTAAAAAAGAAACTCAAATTTGATTTGAGGTTCTTAAATGATCAACAATCAACCCTGTAAAGCAGCAGCGATAAGCAACACGGCCTGGAAAACACGGTTTCATTTCACTGTCCAACTTTAAAACATGAAATGCTGATGCTAAATGCTAAAATGTTGCATAGACTGAGTAGGAAGGAGTCCAACATACTCACTGATGACCGTTAGTCAGCAAAGTCTGTTTAAAGTTTGACAATATTAGTTAGCGTTAGCCGCAAGAAGCTACTTGTACCAGACCAAGCAACTGCAGCAGCCAGTTTTCTTGCTTTAATCGATGCTACATTAGCATTAGCGTGAATTATTTTTTTGGGATGGTGGTAAAACACAACACTTAGTCTCCTCCAAAACCTTTCATTTGTAAGAGGAACAAAGTGTCTTCATCATATTTTGCTTTAATCCCACGACTGATTCAAAGAATCTGAGCAGGATTACACTAAAATCCATAACATCTCATCTTACTCTCTGCTAACGATCATCTGTGCAAACCACCCCACTTTCCCAAGTGCTCCTCCACCGTGAAAACATCCAAACGTCTCACTTCTGGCTGACGATGGAGCGGGCGATCAGCTCCTTCATGATCTCGTTGGTGCCTCCATAGATGGACTGAACGCGAGAGTCCACAAACGACCTGGAGAAGACAGAGACACATGTCGAGCAACGCAATCCCTGAACTCCTCTGTGAAGTTCTCCCCTCCCCGGTTAATGCCTCACTTACTTGGCGATGGGATATTCCCACATGTAGCCCCAGCCTCCATGGAGCTGCAGGCACTGGGTGGCCACCCTGTTCTGGAGGTCAGACGCCCTGGAGGAAAGACAGGAAACATCCGCGAACATCAGCAACCTGGTCTGTTTGTGAGATCAGATAAGCTCGTAAATACAAAAAGGACATTCTCACCAGTATTTGGCCATGGAGGCCGTGGCGGGGTCCAGGCGTCTCTCGGCGTGCAGCTGAAGGCAGTTATCTACGAAGGCTCGGCCCACGCAGATCTCAGTCTTCAGCTCTGCCAGTTTGTGTTGCACAGTCTGCGGAGGAAAGGGGCGTTAATTGGCGTGTTATCACGTTTCGATCGCAGCCGACTGAAGCTTCAGAGTAATTCGACCTGACAAGAGAACGCTGCTTGTAGCCATTCAGGTTACAGACAAAAGCCAGATGTTAGCGGGTGTGTAAGAGATACGAGACTGAGACTGACCTGCAAGTTAGAGATGGTCTTGCCGAAAGCCTTCCTCTGCAACACGTAGTTCCTCGTCTCCTCAAACATGAACTCACAGCTCGCAAGAGCCATGACGGCAATAACCAGACGCTCCTACATCGAAAAAATACGATGATTTACCTATAAAACTGACCAAAAATCACAAATGTAACTCGCAGTTGGGGCCTCGCTCTCACCTGAGGCAGTTCATTCATCAGGTAGTAGAATCCCTTGTTGGGTTCCCCCAAGATGGCGTCGCCTGGAAGCCGCACATCCTCGAAAAACAGTTCAGCTGTGTCCTTTGAAAGAAGGAGAAAGAAACAGTACATTTTTAAAAGCGAAACTATGTTTTGAGTCCCTCGTGCGACATCAACCCTCTGGAGAGACTTCCAGATCCGATACCTGGGCCTTTAGACCGATCTTCTCCAGCTTGCGTCCCTTCTGGAAGCCCTTCGTGCCGTTCTCGACCAGGAACAGACTGATGCCGTGCGCCACTGACTTCGCCTCGCGGTTCGTCACAGCCACGACCACCACCAGGTCGGCCATCCAGCCGTTTGTGATGAACACCTGGAGGGGCGAAACGGAAATGAGTACAAGTTGATATCAAGATGAGATTAAAGGCTCGGCTTCTTTGACTCAGTACCTTGTTGCCGTTGAGGATCCAGTCGCTGCCATCCCTCTTGGCATTCGTCCTCACACCTTGAAGATCACTGAGAAGATAGAGGTGACATCACTGCGACAACACATCACAGATAAGCGTCTGATTGGTTCGATTTGATCTACGCTCGAGAGTCCGGACCTGCCTGCTCCTGGCTCCGTCATGGCAATAGCGCTGATGCACTTCCCAGCAGTCATCTCGGGAATGAAGCGTTCGATCTGCTCCTTGCTACCGTAGTTGCTGACGTAGGGCATCACGATGTCGGAGTGCAAGCAGAAACCCGGGCCTGTGCAGTTGGAGTACATTCTGGAGGACGAAAATGAAATCTTGTCAAAAAAAAAAAAAAAGGGTGTTTAATCTCAGATATGACTGAGTTCTTCATTGAAAAAGGACGACTTACTGCTCCTCGTTAATGACAGCAGAGGAAAACAAGTCTCCTCCGATACCCCCGCGCTCCTCTGGTATCAGCACTCCCAGCATGCCTTGCTCACCTGCCTTCTCCCACACCTCCCTGCTCACCTGACCCGCCTTCTCCCACCTGGAATGAGGAAAAAGGGATTGTAGCTAGGTTGGGAATTACTCCAAATAAAGGGTTCAGTAATACATTCATGCTGCATCCCCGGCCACGGTTCAACCTACTCCTTGTGGTGCGGGACCACCTCGTCCTGAAAGAAGCGGCGGACGCTTTGTCTGAAGAGATCATGGTCCTCGTTAAAGATCCGGCGGGTCCCGATGTCCATCAGGGATTTGGCACTGGAGGTCTCTGGACGGTGCGAGGGGACGGGTGTGTGAGTGTGCTGTAGCCTGGGAGGAAGCACAGAAATACAACAAATTGGACATAATCAACAGAATGTAAAGAAATAACATCTGAAAGACGTCTATTTTTGTGCTGAAGCCATAGCTACTGAAGTTAGCATGCTAACCAGCTAGCCCTCTTTCGTCCAGGGGTCCAAAGCTCATGTCTTTTTATGTTCTAGGTGTCTGTAAACACCAACACATCCCTGGTAGCCCAGCTAGCTCCATGGCTAACTGAGCTAACAGTAGCTGCATTCATAAATGTATGACACATACGTCGTTAGCAGCAGTTAGCAGTTGTTCTGGTGATACGCTGCCACTATTTGTTTGGAGTATGAATTGAGGGTGGCTTAAAAATCTTACATATTGCACCTTTAATTAGACAACAGGGTTATAACCCCTAACCCTTAATAAAATAAATATATGAATTTAAAAAAAAACAGAATAACTGATTACTAAGTCACAGACAATAAATAAATTAAAATGTAGTTTTGAAAAACACCTTAATCGACCTCTAAATGTCAAAAATGTTGAGACTTTTAATTTTTAGTTTCATTTCCGCCTACTGGGATTTTCAAATTAAAACTCCATATCTGTCAATCTCAGGAAAGTGTGTCAAAGGTCGTCTACGGACAAAATTAACATAAACTTCGACCATAACAGACTCTAAGTTGCAGGAGTAGACCTTCTGCAGCTTGTATATAACTCACATCACTGCATAATCAAGTATTATGCAGGAATTTCGCATTTCTAGTCACGTTAAATTGACACAAATGTCCATCTAAACAGCACAAAACTTGAAAACACATTAAAAATATGAAGTATTTAGTGTATATTTCACCTTGCAGTAGCGGCAGAGAGCACCTGTTGTCTCCTGGAGACATTTCTCAGCCCGGAAAGACAAGTTTTAAACATTTTTCGAGATAAAGACGGAGACAGGCCCCAACAAGAAATATACTAGCGGACCACACAAAGATCGTCCCTTATGTGAGGAGGGATCACTCCTCCGGGTAAAACTGTGCTCGGGAGTTTTTACCTTTGTTTGTTGACATATTTGATTTTGAGTTCAAACAATATAAAATATGACTTTAATACTCCAGTAAAGGACATGTTCACCTGATTGATGTACGTACAGTTACATTCCACCACCGTGTTTAAGGTTTTCACACTCACACAGAAAAAGCAGCAGAGTGAGACCTCTTACGTCTCCCTACTCTTTGCGTAGAGATTTCTTCTTCTACTACAGAATACACAGTTGTTGCTGCTCAGCTCTGACACCTACTGGTAGAAGACAGTTGTTGCAGAAATACAGTGAATCCTTTGTTGTATTAGTTTTTAATTTTGAAGTGCTGTCAGGTTTTTAAATAAATTAAATTAAATCTACATGTAAACAAACATCTATAGGCTTTTATGTGAACAATTAGATTAATAAGATACACGAGACGAATGTTATTTATCTCTATTTTGCATTACCATTCCTCTCTTTCTTCTTCTGTGATATACATGATGACCTATATTAAAAAAAATAAGTCTCCTCACTTCCTTGTTACACCACAAGGGGGCAGGGTCTCTTCAGGTTTCAACTTTGAACTGGTTGCAATTTGGTCCCAAGTCAAATTTACATAGTAGGTGTAAAACAAAATGTATTGTTTTTTTTTACTTTATTCCTTGTATGTGTGTCACAAGGATGCATAACGTCACACATCAACCCTGCAGAGTTTGTTGTCACTATTTTATGTTTGAATATGATTTATTTGACATATCTGAGAGCATCTTTAAAACGACTGACCTCGGTGTGTCCACACGTCTTCAATCTTCTTTGTGTCTATTCTTGTGAGTGTTTGTGTCTTATTTATAATTTGTTATGTCATGATGATGCAGTAGCTTTTATTTACGTAATTATTATGCATGATAGAAATGTGTGTCTCCTTCAAAAGCAACTGTTTGTGTAACATTTAAATTTTTTTTCTTAATGAGGAAGAATTAAAAAAGCACATTTGTGGCACTTAAAAATAAACCACCTTTTCCCTCTCTTGTATAATCAATAATCCTCCTCCCATGACAGTTTTGTGTGTCATATGTGTGATTGTCATGTCTTTTATACATGTTTTATTGTCAAAACAGCACAAATTCAGAACAATCTAATTTCAAAGATCTCAAATTAAATTTAAAGGTGCACTTTGTAGCTTTAAACAAGAAATTCAAACTCAGGAATATTTATTTTTTCTATAAGTGAATTAAAAGAAAGATCCCCAGAAAACTATTTGAAGCTAGAAAGGTGGCAGGGTCCGCCACATGTAAACATTATTCCAGACATGAAAAAAAACAAAATAAAGATCTTTTTTTCACTTCCGATGAACAACTTCTTCCCCAAAACTACAGACTGCACCTTTAAATCTGCTTAATTAAGCTATTGAACATGATTTTCATGAGCTTTCTTTCATTCTGTAATTATTATATCTGCATTTCTGTCCACACTAAATTTCATATTCTAAATCAAAAATGCTAAAATTTCGAGTTAACCTCTTCGTACGTGTGCACATACGCGGGCCTACGTGGTCAATGAAGGATCAAGAATCAACTCAGATGGGATGTATGTACGTTGGAAAAGTTTATTCTGACATGAACAGAGTGACAATAAATAAAACTTTTCAGGGAAGCGGGGAGACTTTTTTGGCGGTCTATCCACGACCATTCTCCAGCACCTTTGGCATTGCTGGGCCAGTGATGGCGAGACTGAATGAGGTGGCGGTGGGAAGGGAGGGATCTACCCTCACTTGATGAGCGGTCACCCCTTTTCCCCCGTTCCTCACCCCATGCGGCATGTGGAGACGTGCCCCGGAGGGTAGGGGGGGAGTGGAGGCCGAGTGGTGGTGGGTCTACGGTGTAGAGGTGATGGTGGCGTCCCGAGAGAGGGAGGAGGGCGTTTGCGACGAAATGGAAAGGAAAACAAAATAAAACAACAAGATGGGTTTGCTTCAACATCCCTTGTACATAGTCCTTGTCTTTCCTTGGTTGGTCTTTGACAACAGTGTAGATGTCCTGAACACCGTCGGGCTGTTCTTCAGCACTCCTGCTGCCGGCCTCTTACACAGACATGATGTGCTTGACGAAAGCTGGAAAGAGACGGACCCGTTTGTTAAAATCTTTGAGGTAGAATTAAATTGAAAGAGAGAGAGAGAGAGAGAGGGGAATGCGGTGAAGTTGAAGCTTACCCTCATAGTGCACACTGCCGTTCTCGTCCTCCTGGCCGGCCATGAGGGCATCAATCTCAGGCTCGGTCATCTTCTCTCCTGTGGAGGCGCAAGGATCCGTGTCATGTCTCCATTTCACATACTCCGCATGCTAAGCAAACTATATGTGTCGCGCTTCTATATTTGGCGATAAAAGGCGACTCGAGACTCACCCAGGGTGGACAGCACGATGCGCAGCTCAGCGCCCATGACTGTGCCGTTGCCCTCCTTGTCGAAGACGCGCAGGCCCTCAACGTAGTCGTCGTAGGTGCCCTTCTGCAAGGCGTCGACCTCCTTCAGCATGGGCAGGAAAGCCTCGAAGTTGAGCCTCTTGTTGGCCATGTCTGGTGGGAAGAGGTCACAAACGGTCACATCGCAGTTTGTTTGGCCTGCTTCCTTTTTTAATGTCTCGGGATCAAAAGGGATCCCGAGATCGCGACCTTTACGTTGACGTCTTTAAGCGACGACTTCTTACCGTCGGCGGAGGGGTTGCCCAGAATCTTTGTAACGTCCTTGTTGGTGGGGTTCTGGCCCAGAGCGCGCATGATGTCAGCAACCTGGTTGAAGGCCACCTGGCTGTCACCGACTCTGTCAAAGAGACCGAAAGCCTCCTTGAAGTCTGGTCAGGAAAGGGGAGAGAGACGAGAGAGAACTTTTTGAGTCGCAGAGGACTGACACAACGACATGCTAACATTTCAAGAATCCCTTCCGATCTATCCTTTGTATTAGAGTCTATGTGTTGCAGGAGATGTCGCATACTTTCGTCATTGCGACCTGCTAACAGGGAGCGACAGCTGTACCCGGGCAGGGTAGGAAGGCCCCCCCCCCCAGAACAAAGGTTAGCTATTTCTACCAATCCTACCAATGGGCCGGCTCAAAGTGACCTTTTCTGAAAGATTAATGTTCTTGCGTGGCTTCTGAACAGCAGCAGCAGGAACAGCTGTAGCAACTCCCCCCCCTCCTCCACCACCCACCCTCCACCCTCCAACCCCTCTCCATTCCTGCCTCCACTTGCGTTTGGGAGGAATTTAGGGGCAAGCAAACCGATACACCCCGACACAGCACCCCCCAAGGCCTTATAGAGGCATGGATCATGTCGAGTTAAACACGAGAATGCTGACTGCGACGTAATCAACACCTTTTAGCGTACACTATACGCTACGTGAGGTTCACGTGAACCAGAATGTGCCCAAAACAGCATTTTCTACTTCTTCTTCTTATTTCTTTTTTTTTTGGGGGGGGGTGCCAAACTGAAGGTGAACCCGGCATCTCGACACGTAACGCAAGAATGGAAAAAGAAAGTGGCGTAACCCCCGATTTGGAAGCGCCGCAACAAACGCCTGCCACTAAAACATGGGGTAAATGTTTTGTAGAGGACGCGTCTTTCAGCGCCGGACAAAAGGTTGGGGGACTGGTGCTGGTTTGGACGCCTTGTGTAAGGGGATGCCTGCGTCTTAAACCTTGGCCTGGTGATTAACACCTCTGCCGTGCAAAGGCCCGCTGAGGCTCGCAAGACAAGGCTGGCCCCCCGGCTTAGAATAGACATATCTCAAATCCTCCTCGACAACTGGACAAATCCATGGAATGGCATGTCCTAACGGTCGTCTTCTGTCTGGATGTTTCCTCATCCCGACTTCCACCTTTTTAACGGTTACTTTGGACTATCGGATCGGGCCTGCAGCTGCTCTAAGATGTTTGTTTAGTGGGACAACTGCAGAGAAAAAGAGTGTGGGCTCGAGGAGGGCGTAACCTCTCCCGCGGGATTTTATTTGTAAAGAGAGAGGATGTGTTGCCGTTACTTTTACTTACCCTCAATCTGGTCGGCACTGAACTCGGCCTGTTCGGTCTGTAAGGAAACGGGACATTGACGAACACACGGAAACACAGAGAAATGGAAACAGATGATTTATGAGTACAGAAATGAATTTTATGTACGATTTTTTGAAGAGTTATTGCTGTAAACTGACAAAAAAATGCACTAAACACACATGCTGGATGGTGAAATTATACGTTTTTTTTTTATATTAGCCTAGAAAAACGTGCTGTATTTCCTGGGCCATCAGACTTTTTACATAGCAGTAGCAAAAGTCTTGTTTCTCTTCCGATAATTTTGCCAATAAAATCCCAATTTTGGGCTTATTCTCAAGAGCTGGTATCCAAACCCACGCCATGTCCCTGGCAAAGAGGGGGGAAAAAAGTAACTCCATCGGCCCACCCAAAAGGTCCAAAAACAGAATTTGAGTACACACCATGTTGGAGAGTTGGAGCTGGAGGAAAGAAAGGAGAAGAGATGCTGGAGTCCCAAGACAGAGTGGTCCTGGGCCATGGTCAAAGCCCCCTCTTATTTATCCCGGGCCTGTGATGTCACGTATGCTAATGGGGCGGATCAGATGACACGCTGGAACATCTTTAACTTTCTTAGGGCACACGGAGAGGAGCGCAGAGGGAGTGGGCCTTTAGAAGGGGACAGGGGTATTTTTAGAAGAAGAAATAAGTGTACGATACTTCTTGTGTTGTGTTCGTCCCAAGAAGCTTTTGAATTCACCCCGACGAGGAGTAAAAGCTGTCTTTGACTCGGTGTTGGAAGTTTTGATGGTTTGCAGGAGATGCACGGTTGAGCCGTGGATGAAAATTCAGAAAAAAACTCGGCTACCTAGTGGCCCACTTCAGGAGGGCTGCGAGCCCAGAGAGATCACTTACAAGGTGGTATTTTTAAACATGAGCCTTCTCCTCCTCCTCTTATGGTGAAATAACAGCGGGGCGAAAAAAAAAGTGTCTGAAAAGCTGATTCCATTCAGAAGTATTGCACGAGCCGGTCGTGAGATTTTGTGGTCGTTTTGCGTCCGTGACGCGTCTTTTCTTTCAGACGCGTGGAAAGAAAATGTGCAGAATATAAATATGTGTGTTTGTTTCTGTTCAGATCTTCGTTCTGGAGATTTGTGCAGATTAGAAAAGTATTTAATTTGGCTGCTTCAATCGGATGTTCAAGAGTAACATTCGGAGATATGTAGTATAAATTTGACCCTGCGCAACATTTCTTTGTCTAACAAATGTTTACTTAATGATGAACGTAACGTAACGTAACGTTCTGTAATACTGCTGATCAACGGGACAGAACTCTAGCTGTGCTGGTTTTGACCTCCGTGCTGCTGGGTTGCGTGTTTGACCCAACCTAGGGAGCGAAAATAACTCTCGCTACCGACTTTAAAGTGTTTCCTCTGCACTTCAGCTGCACCAACATCAACGTAACTTTTTAAATTTGACTCCCATCTGCAGTTTGAAGGTTTCCACATGGGAGGTTTGTTCACGTATCAATCATTGGTTGATTTATGTCACATTTTATCGATCGTTTTTGTGGTTGTTGACATTGTTTTCTGATTTACAGAGTGATAAAAAAAAGAGAACTACAAAATATATCGTATGTGTCGACAAACTAAACAACCCTAATTTCTCTTCTGGAAACATTTCTGAGTGCATTTTTAATTAGATTGAGGATTTAAATGAAACTCAGTGCAGCTGAATGAAAAGACGATCCCATTGGAGTGAAATTGAGGTTACAAATTGATCAGAAAAGGTTCGATCAGGCAGAAGTAAAGACTTAATTACATCATGTTTGGAGGTTAAATGACCGGAGCTGCTTCATCAGAGCTCTCCATGGTGCTGACGGCAACATCAAACTTCAAATCTATTATTAATGCAGCGGAGGTATAAAACACAACTGTAGGACTTTAAATAAAACACACATGTATTATATTAAATCAAGGTCATTTCACTAGATTTACCTTCAGACTTTTTGTAGTAAACTTCTTTAGTTTCTGTCTTTAATGGGCCAAAAATTAGAGCTGCAATTATTAGTTGATTAATTAATTAAAATTAGTAATTGTTTCAACCATTTTGTGGTTCCAGCTTCTTAAATGTGACAATATGCTTCTTTTCTTTACCAGTTATGTTGTTACATGAAGAGTCTTTGTGTTTTCTGAGTGGATGTTGGACAAAAGAAGCAATTTAAAGACGTCACTTTGGGGTTTGGGACACAGTTTTAAGCATTTTTTGGCAATTTTTTAAAGATTTTATAGGCCAGACAAACAGTCGTAAAAAAAAATAGTCAGTTCAATCTAGACTGAAAATGATCCTTAGGTGCAGCTGTAATTTAACACCTTTGGCAGCTTGAAAGTCTTCAATCATCACGTCAGATGTGCAAATACTTGTGTTCTTTTTGTAAATAATGTGTTTTGGAGTAAATGTTTGAGTTTTGTTCAAAGGACAGACACAGATTAAAGATCACAGCTCGACTCTTTGACAAAAAGACATTTCAAGACCGAGAAACTTGACGTCACAAACTCAAATTCAACAACATTTAATGGCCTTTTATTTGTCAAACTTAAGACATCTTAAGGACCTGCAGACGACTTGTAATTGCTGTTGTAAGCCCGCTGCCAGACTTTTAAGTTGTCATCAGCTCTGTAAGACACAGCGGCGATGTCCCACTGCGACGGGGAGCGAAGGGAAAGATCTGCTGGAGGACATTTGTGAGAACCACAGTGAAAGACATGCCCGGCCGACCACACCCCCGCGCAGATGAGCTCTATTTTTACTCCCGTTCCTGCCCGAGGTGTTCGGTTTCTCCTACGCTAGCCGGGACGCCTCCGCGGAGAGAAAATGGACGCCTGCTCCGTGCTTCTCGAGACCCTCTGGTACGATAGCCGCCTCCCCAACTATCCCCACCTCCTCTGCCAACCTTGCTCTTTAGCCCCTCCGAGACCCCCAGCTGGCGCCTGGTCATAAAGAAGCATCGAGGGGGGCTTAAAAAAGAGCGGTGGCATTGTGTCGCCGCTTGGTTTTTTGGGGGGGTTGTTACATGAGCCTTATTTGGAATAGAGAGCAGAGCGATTGAGCCAAGTGGCCCACGGAGGACGGGACTGTACAGGGGGCGGGGTTCGACACTACTGTTGCCAGATATGTGCCTGAAAACCCTCCTTCTGACTACAGAACTTCTGGTGTTTATAACTTATTTTAAATGACACATTTCCGCGCTATTCCCAACATGATGAAGTCAGAATATTTACATTTTCAGACGGGCTCTTGTGCCGCGTTCGTGTTCTCGAATCGATATGGAAAATTCACCCAGATTAGCATAAAATCTGACTGTAAAATAAGCTATTCATGAGGCGACGACGCCTGAAGGTGAGTCTCTTCTCGGTGCTAGATTTTGCCAAGTGGAGGTCAATCGTCTGATATTCGTTTACGCGACTCTCTGCTCCCCCCTGGTGGCCGTTTTGCGCCGCTGCAGAATCACACCGAGACAAAAAGCGGGAGGTAAAATTCACAACAGAGCGGCGGCAGCTGTAAAAAGACACATGATTTATTGCTCAGACAGTGCAAAGGACAGGCAACAGTTTACACTCTGGGGTTAATCCCTTAACACATGACACAGCCTTTACTCTTTTATATTTAGTACATTGGAACGAGCTTTGCTGTTGACAAGAGCAAACTAAAGCATCCATGTCCTTTTTTTTTCTTTTTTTTTTTAACAAACCTAAGTTTATAAAGTATATAGGTACTAAACAAAAAACACAATTTTAATTTCCCCACAATTAAAAAATTGAAAACTACTTTCCTCACAGTTTTGCCTCAACCCTTCAAACAACAAAATCTGAGCAGGAATTAATAAAGCAAAAGGGTTACATTTATACACAAAACAAAACAAAAAACAAAACAAAAAAAAAACTAGAGAAGCTCTCTCTGTCGACGCATCTTCAAGATAATTATGCATTTGAGCTGCGAGTGTTGGAATTATCCTGTTAATAATACGTCCCAGGAGAGAAAGAGCAGGAACAACATGGCACGACATGAAGTGTTTTCATGCAGAGAGCAAGAAGTGTGCGTCTTCTTCCGGGTTGTGTTTCCCCCTTGCGCAGTGTGGGTGGGGAGGGGCTACCTGTGGGGGAGACGTTTACACCTCGAAGCCCGGGAACCTCGCTCTCATCGGGTCCAGGAGGTCGGCCAAGAAGTAGATGGTGCCGGCCATGCCTGGAGACGGGAAGAGGAGAACGCAACAGAAACACAAAAACGCTTTAAATACGACATGTTGGATAGTTTTCAGTTCAGTTAACGGTATTTTTACTGCTGTAGATCTTCATCATTACAACTCATTTAACTTGCTGAAATTGAAATTGCTCAAACAGGAAGTGAGTGAATGTGACTTTCAAAATAAACTGAGCTCCGGTGGTGTTTATTTTGTCTGTAGCCAGCTGTGAGATGTGTCGTTGATTTACTCGTCACGTTAGTCAGTCAGGTCGGAGTGTTTTTATATTCTTAATGTCTAAACCAGGATGCTCTACTGTATAATCTAGTTAATATATAAACACACGTAGGCACTGCTTTATAATGATTTGATGTAGCGCGACAATAATTCATGGAGAAGTTGTCCACTATTTTGTAAAGTGCCAACTACCTTCATGATCAAATCATCAGTTTTAGTGATTTTTTTAAGAAAGAAAAAAGTCAGAATTCTCAGATTTCAGCTTCTTAAATGTGAATATTTTCTAGTTTCTGGACAGTGCGACTAAATTATAGAACAAGGAGCACCTGGTTGGTTTACTAATATATCCTACTTCACTTTGTTTTTCCTTTAAAATAATTCAGAATATTGTTATTTCTTTAAATCGTCTGTTTATTACCGAGTGGTTACAGTTCGCCTCTTTATTCTTATACAAGCGGTGCTCCTTCATTTTGTGCCTGTGATCCTAAAATCTATTATAAAGACCAAAAGATCTTTACAGGGAAAATACTTGTTAGCTGCATTTTGCTTTTTTATAGCTTGTATATCTTTGTCACATTCGGTGCACCACAATGGTGACTGTAAAAAGTGTCAAATATGACGACGACGGAGGAAAAACTGTTCTGTTTAGCAAAACTACGAACGTAACTGAACATGATAATCAAACTGGTGCTCATCGCGGTTGTTCTGGTTCGATTACAGTGAGTCGGCTCTCTTTGTGGAGGATATTCTGGAACAAGACCAAGCATTTTAATAACAGGATCATTTGTTGCGTCATCACAGATTACCTTCAAACAGGGAGAAGGGAGTGTCTGGCGTTCGGCATCCGTGTCTGCCGTAGTTCATGCACCAGTCTGCAAACTGTGGGGACGGACAGAGACAGAGAGACAGAGACAGAGAGAGAGAGACAGACAGAGTGTCACAACAGCACTGTGGACCGGAGCTGAGCCGTCCCGGGAGAACAGCGAGCAATGTCAACAACTGCTAAAAATTGTGCTCCGCTCAGTGAAATCCCAGCATCTGTCGAGGTATCAGATTATGACCACAATGTCACTCTGTTGCGGTGGGAGCGTGTAGCAGAGCTGCGAAAAGACATCTGAAGGGCCTATTTCTGTCCGCTATGAATAGATTCTTATTAATGACAGCACACGTGGGAGCAGAGCCACCTGGACTGGATCCAGCAGAGAGAGAGAGCTCTGCTTTGACGGGGACTCGCACCGACAGCTCCCAACCTATTGTCAATAAACATAAAAGCCCCCGACTCTCGCATGCCTCCAGTTCCTGGCATCATTTTCTATTTTAATGCAGGCGAGCGGCCAACTGTGCTAAGAACCGACTTTAATGTGACTTTCACGATCAAAGTCAAACGTATAGCCTCGAACAACATCTACCGAGCTGTTATACTCCTAGAAACAGTCGTGAAACATCCGGCAGGTCCATGTGAGGTATTCTAATTTTGATTAAAGGGAGAGTTCACTCATTTCGATCTCCTTTGCTGCAAGTCCTGCACGTCTAAACTCACCTAGCTACGGCTAAAAACCCCAAAATGATTCTTAAATTAATATTTTTAAATTTGTTGGGCAGAGAAGTTTTCTCTTGTCTGTTTGTTTCAGGAAACAAAATGAACCATCACGGGTAAATAAGGTGTTAAGAAAACTCTTCTTCCGCCCACCCACATTAAAAAAATAATAATAATCCCTTGCCGTCAAACTGCTTAGGCAATAACGGCCGCTAATTAAGATGGATGCACCGCAGGAGTGCCACAATGAATATGTGCGCCTGTTTGATCACTGCATCTCGCACTGATTTTCATTACGGAGTCTCTTTCGTGTGCTCTCACCACGCAGGCTCTGTAAAGGTGCTTGGGGTCCCGAGTGTGCCGGTACAGGGCCAGGAAGGTGTAGGCGTTCCCCGCCGCGCCGTGACACAGGCCGTAGCCCTTCTTCAGCAGGCCGTAGTGCCACACCACCTCTCCACACTGCAGGGCTGCGTCCAGGTAGTGAGGCACTCCGAAGGCCTGGAGACAGACGAGCAGGATGAGCACCGTTGTTGTCAGGAAAAACTAAATCATTTGCAACATTTTAAATCAGCTGAGGTGAAAAACAAAAAGCGGCTCAACTCCACCACAAGATGGCACTGTGACTGTGTAAATATCTTTTTTTTTTTTTTAATTCTCTAAAATCCTGGGCTCCATGAATGACCTTCTGTGACAGATATAAGTCGAGGTGTTTACCCTGTACGCCTGCAGGAGCATGTAGACCACCCCGGGTGATCCGTGGCACCAGTGCACCAGCAGGTCCCGGTCGTCCCCGATGCAGGGAGGGTAGTTTCCGGAGGGGAACCTGAGGCGGCAGACGTGGTCGACGCTGGGCTTCACCAGCCGGTGCACGTACTCCTCCGAGCTGACGAAGCCGGGCTGAGGACGGAGAGGTGACAGGTGAAAGGTCATTGATTATTCCTTTCTTAAACTCTACTCCCTTTTCTTTGTCCCCCTTTTTTTCATCTTCTCTTCCATTTTGTATTCTTAAAACCTCTCCCCCCTCATCGGACCTCCACGATCCCACACAGGATGTTCAGTTTACAGTCCCGGAGGAGGAAAGAAACCAGAATATTAACACATTTAAGGAGCTTGCATGAGAGATTTTTGTCATATTCTCCTTTAAAAACAACGACTCACACTGATTAATCATTTTTCAAGGTTGAAAATGTTTGTTGTTTGCAGCCAGGCGGCTCTATCATGCAGGTTTCTGCGTACATGGATGTGTTTGAACTGATATTTGGCATAAAACGCTATTTCTGTTATAATGTGTCACATATTGAGCCAAATAAAGCTCCTTACAGGATTCATCTGGTCATGCGGGAATAATAATAATGAAAAAGGAACACTGTCCTATAAATTGGCCCCAAAAGTCTCCTAATATGTCTCATCTTACACTCTCAACTAAACGCTGCTTGTAATCCGAGCTTGTTTTACCTGCATGAGATAATAGTAGATGCCGGCCAGGCCGTGGGCGGCGCCGACGTACTGCTCCTGGTACCACTCATACATCAGGGGGCTCTGGTTCTGCACCCTGAACTTCCTGCTGAGGTGCTCGCCCGACACCAGCACCGACTCGCTGATCTAAGGAAGGAAACAACACATCCCGGCTCACAAACACACCTAATCTGCAAGAGTTAAAAGAAATCAATGGAGATGAATTAGAGCAATTTGGACATCGATACGTGCAAGAGTGTGCAAATTAGCAGCTGGCAGCAAATAGAGATGGTCAGCGGTAGTCACCTAGAGGTTAGGGGAGCATTCTCCCATATCTGTCTTCTCTTTAATGCAATCAGACTCATTCCTCTTTGCCTACGGTTGCTGTAGTTGTACGTAACTTTCAGGAAGTAAGACAAGGATTATAAAAAGAACAATCCTTCCGTACGCCCTCAGATCACAGCAAAGTGTTTTTGCGAGACCATCCCGCGTGTCGTACTCACCTGCTGGATGTACTGCAGGGGGATGCGGTCCTGCCCGAGCTGCTGGTTGATGAAGACGAGGGAGTAGAGGTATCCCATCCTCCCGTAGAGCAGCTCGTCGGGCAGCCCGCCGGATCCTTTCACTACAGTCTGGTGGAACTGCAGCAGTCTGGGAGGAAAAACAAAAGAGTCGGCCGTGAAATTACAGACTAATGACACTTTCACCTTCATAATCATCTTCTGAGTTTGTATCTGTGCATTCTAGACTGGCCTGTTGATGCACTCGTCGGTCTCTTGCACCCTCTGCAGGCGGTGGTAGACCACAGCAGCCACAGCCAGCGGTCCAGTGTCCCCGCACAGGAAGGTGATGTCATGACGCCGGGTCAGGCACCTCAGGCTGTGCTCGACGTATTCTAGAGCTTTATGGAGGCAGGAGGGGTTGTTGAAGACGTTGTGGAGGTGCAGGTAGAGCAGAGCGATACCTGTGGACGGAAAAAGAGATGTTTTTGTATATTTTAGGGGACTGACTGGTGCTGTTGGACTGAATGATGACTCCAAATTTGTTTCTGAACATCTGTCAAACAAAACCAGATGTGTTAGTAGCCAGTTTGGCCGCGGGGAAACCTTGACGGGCAGTCCCCAAAGTTCTTTACTACATTTTGACATTTTAAATACCTAACGACTATTTTCGGGAGGTTAATCAAGGACACAACCTTACGCGAGACAGAAGAGCGTCTCAAATGCCGACATGAATCAATTTTTCAAACGATGAGCATGACCCTGAATCCGTTCGTGGATTTATCATCATTTTGACGGACATTTTGCGATTACGACACAATTCACGACTATTACGGATGATTCTATTTCAGATCACGGCTTTCACTGCCATTGAAAAACTACTAAAACCGGGCGATGTGGCATTCCTCCCACTCTCCGCCAAACGAACATGCGTTTTTAAATCCGGCAAAGAAGCTTTGTAGGCCGCGCAACAAAAATGTCATTGCGACCCTGTTTTTTTGGACACATTTGACCTTCTATGGTTCTTGGGATTTGGATAACGCACTGAGTCATGTTGCGATTTGGATAAAAAAAAAAACGCCAGGAACATCTATATATAGGCCATAAATAGGGGCGTTGGTGGTGATTCATGTGCACACATGAATAGGTCCTTTTTCTGACCACACCACATCACATCTCCTCCCTTAAAACCAGGTGGTGTAACAGTGTCATCACCTGCCCAGCCGGTGTAGCTGGTGCAATCTTTCGGGTCTGCAGACTTCAGCCCGTTCTCCATGACAGCCAACAGCTCGTTGATCTTCCCACTGAGCCGCTGGGCGAACTCTGATGTGATCTAGAGACATAACAGGGAAAAAAAAGAAAGAAAAACGAGGATTCATTGAAACTCAACGGGCCTGGGCCACACACACACGAATAACCCCAACCGCTTCACACACGGGCCCGTACCTTTCCATGATTGTCAAACAGAGCCTGCGTGCACTGAGGGCTCCCATCATAGTCGCCGTACGGATTCCTCAGAGCTCTGGTGTCCATTTTTCACAGCTTCACTGCAGCAATGCGATTAAATATCTGCGTCACAGATGGAAAACATGAGACACGGGACAAAGACAGGGCGAGGATGCCAAACACGGAGAGCTATCGATCATATATCGGAATATAAAGCGATTTGAAAAAACGATAAGCCTTTTCTGCGGGTCTGCACACCCCCTCACTCGGACTAATAGCGGTTTTAGCTTTAGCTCGCCCTCTCGCTAGCTTACCTGCGACGCTAAAGCTAACGGCTAACATTTGTTTGTACAGTTAGCGCCGCGAAATCGGAGGCATGTCGAAAATGCTCAATATATGTTCATAACATAACATACATCTTCCGCTAAATGTCAAGAATGAGGATATAAATGTAAAATTCAAACGCGGACCGATGGCTGTGTGAACGTTAGTACCTCAGAGGGATGCACTGTTGTCTCGTCTTCTTCGGGGATGTATTTCTGGGTAGTGTAGCGTCACTGCGCGCGCTGCTGCCACCCTCCGTTAAACAGCGGTACTGCAGCCTGCAAACAAACTGGAGGAAGTGTTGTGGAAATGGTGGAAAATAAGGTTTAAAATAGGATTAAAAAAGGGCACAAAGGGAAAACAAATAATGCAAAATATATAATACATAACCAGTAATCACTAGGAGAGAAATAAGGGCATTTTAAATGCTTAAAAATGTGTCATCTTGAGGAAATGCACGTGCTTATATGCATAAAAACTACATTTTCAGAGGCAAGGGTCTCTTCTGATGGAATGTAACTCAATACATTACATTGTATTTGTCTGCTACTTGAGTATTCCCATTTTCTTCTACTTTATACTTCCTCCATTATATTCAATATTGTACTTTTTCTTATATCTCTATATTTATTATTAACTTGAGATACTAGTTACTTTACAGCTTGCATGCTGTGTTACTGTGACTATACTGTGTATATCATTTACTTTTACTTTTGCTTTTGATTCTAAAGTACATTTATTATCGGATACTTTAAGACTTTTACTCAAGCAGTCTAGACTGTAGGTGTGACTTAATTTTAAGTAATATTTCATTTTATGTTGTAATTTTGGGGTATTTCCTAGCTGATATAATTAGCTGCCCTACATTCAACTGCATTTAACTCGGACAAAACATCACACTGGACCCTGTTTTTCTATATTTTGAATGTAAAACTGTGTTCTGACTAGCATCCATCATGCCAACTCGTACTATGTTTCTCTCAGAGGTCTATTTACATTTTTATTTTCTATTTTCAAACTCTGTCCCAGCTCAGTGAGACATAAAATCTCATAAATAAATATAATAACATGGGTTTTGATGTGGGAAAGATTACATCGACCCCCATTAACCAAGTCGCAGACAAAAATACCTGCTGAAAAACAACTCAGATCAATAGAGATAGATGCATCCGTGTTTGTTTGTACAGACAGATTACACTTGCTCCCCTCGTCGCCGTGAACGCCTCTGTCACAGAGGCGTCTAATCTCACACATTAGCCCGTCAACATGGCTGCTCCCGAACCTTTGAAGATAATGACACCGTCATCGACAACCTGCGACGGCGAACGCATCACAGCTAAACTTTCACCTTTTCCCAGCGACTCTCCGCTGATGACTCCATACTGATGACGCTAATGACTTCCAAATCAAATCCGAGCAGCCTAAACTCATGACCGCGGGGGGCGGGGCGCCGTTTGCACACACATCGGTGCCATGGAAACGTCATGTGCCGCCAACCCTCGGCTCTTGACCTTCTGCTGACGACCGAACAGCGTGTCATTTCTGCGGATGATGATGGTAATTATCGTGGTCACAGAGAACACGGGGCTGGTATTGATTGGCGCGTCGCTGAGTCTCACCGCAGGTGCCCTACATTCTCACTTATTGCACAGAAGGAAGCTGTAATCTCCCCTTTTTTGAACGCTCTTCAAAAGATCAAGAGAAAGAAAGACACAAGAAATGGCAACCTGGTGGAGGATGAAACCTCTGTGAGGTTTATCCTCTGTGTACCACGAACATCTGTACAAAATTTCATGGAAATCCAACAGTTGTTGAGTTATTGAACGCGCAACTAGTCGAATGTGTATCCATCCACGCCTGAATATAGTCCCCAATAAAAGCATTTCTGTATTTCTGTTTGATTTGTGAAAAACTCAGAGTGTTTGCCACAGTCTGCGAGGTTCATCCTCTGTGTACCACGAACATCTGTACAAACTTTAATGGAAATCCGTCAAACAGTTGTTGAGGTATCTCAGACTGAACTCATCCTCAGAACCATCTGCATGAATGTGTATCCATCCACGGCTTAAAATAGTCCCCAACAAAAGCATTTTTCACTCCAGCTTGAGTAACGTATGTGGAAAAACTACAGCGCCCAAGTGATAATTCGGCTGCTGGTGCTCCTTCTTCTCACTTATGTCGGAGACGGAAGCTGTAATCTCTCTTCCCCTTTTTGGATGTTCGTCCCTGTGAACGGCACAATTTCGAAAGAAAGAGGACATGGTCGTGGCGTGCAGTGGGATACGTCCTCTGAAGGCCTTTGATTACTGTTCTCTCTTTGTTAAAACGCCTCGATTGCTTCCCCTTCCGCCCCTTTCCCCTCGCGTCTCATCCTAATTCTCTCTAGTTTCAGATGCTCAAAAAACGGAGTCCTAATTAAACCCTGCTACGGACCAAGTATGCTAATCTGACTTTAATATGTTCCCACAAGAGTACGGGCATGTTTTTTATACCGACAATCCTTTGTGACTCGAGGGATATTAATCATTTAACACTCCAAATTTAAAGGCTATTTAGAAATGTACTTTTGACGATGGAGCTTTTGCTTACGAATACATAAAAAATACGTTTTTTCAAGCCTTGAACTCTGAGTCATCTTTTCCTTTACATAAAATGTCCTGACTTCTATTTTCTGCCGTCCTTGTCAGTGAGAAGTGCAAACGAAGCCGACAATTAGATCGGCCAAAGCAACACTCATCACTGTCATTCTTCAGTTTTTTTTGTTTACCTTCCTGCTTTTTTGTGTGTGCGTATGCTCTATTATTTCCCCATCAGTAAGACGAACTTGGGCGCCCGTCATTTCCATATCAATTGACCGCGCCGCAGGTGAAGGCCAGTCGTGCGGAACAAAGTATAGAACCTTTTGCTCATATACCCCGGGACTGTTTTACCTTGCCTTGAGGGACGGGGAATGGAAATGAGGGCCGCGGCGCAACAAGATTCAGAAGGAGACCTTCGGGCTTGATTAGAGCTCCTTGCTGAAAGACACATTATCGAGCCGAGTCTGCCTCCCACCGCGCCGCTGGAAAAACGAGCTCCACGCAGAAAAAATATATTAATTAGAGGTGGTATTGATTATCATTTGTCCCGAGCACGGGGCAACATCCAAGCTCGGGCTACAGCTTGCGTTTTATTTGATCTTACGTGTCAGACTTCTGAAGGATGAGCTGCTGATTTATTGTTCGTCAGGATAAAAGAAAAGAAAAGAGTAAAAGTATGTAGGTATTGTCAAAAGATTGTTCCTAAAGTATCAGTAAAAGTACTCATTGTGTAAAAACTGTTCTCCGGCAGTGTTTTACTATTACATCTGATGTTGTAGCATAAATATTACTGCGGTATAAATGTGTTTTTATGCTGCATTTGACTATTTATACTATTACTGAGCTCAAGCAGTAGGATAATTTACTCAACACATGAAGGGAACACGCCATCCTTCAGTTTATTAGGAAAACTTGCATTCAAAATCATCAGATTTAGAGATATGTTGTTTTTATTGGACAGGAAGAGGATGAGAAATTGTAATCTGAAAAGTAACTAGTAACTCAATCCGTCAGACAAATGTAGTGGAGTACAAAGTTGATGTAGCGTTTATGAATTCTCATGTAAAATGCAGATGACTCGAGTACAATACTTCAGAAATGTACATAGCTACATTCAAAAGACCTCCATTGTTGTCTTGAGTCTACAGTCATTATAGCTAAATGCTAACATCTGCATGCTAACACACTTACAATGACAATATGAACATGTTGAACTCAGGCAGCTAAGTCATAATTTCAACATGATTTCCATCCTAGTTTAGCATATTAGCATAGCATTAGCATTGGTGAATTGCCATAGCATTTGAACATAATAATTAGCCCTGAAAACAAAGTACAGCTACAATGAAAGTTGTATTGTGCCTCAGCCGGTGAGGTTTATCCTCTGGGGAACATGAATGTCTGTACAAACTTTTATGGAAATCCATTGAGTAGTTGTTGAGTTATTTCAGACATTTTCATACTCAGAATCTCGCACCTAGTCGAATGTGTATCCATCCGCAGCTTAAAATAGTCCCCAACAATCACACTTTTTTACTCCTGTTTGAGTTCCCCGGTGTCTTAATTTACCTGCCAAAAAAACTTAAACCATGTTTGTGAGAAAAGATTTAAGTCTTTGGAAGCATTGAGTGCCACACTGGCTAAAAAAACAATCACCTAGAACACAATCTGACGCAGGAAAACAAACTTCTCATCACTTCTGACGTCTTTGCCCCACAAGCCATCACCTCTGTCTTGCCTCTCCCACCCATCACCCGTGTTTCATACCCCCTCTCCCTCCTCTCCGTCAGCATCCACCTCCTGCATTCCTCCCGGCCCTCCTTGGTATTCACGTGGACTGCCAGTTTGCTGCTGGAGTGTGTGAACGCTGCCAGAGGAAAGTCTCAGCGGACTCCAAACTGTGATGCACAAAGCCGACCACTTGACCCCCAGTCATAGCCGGCAGCATATTTTCCTACTCCCTTTGCATTAAAAAAAACACTCTTTAGAGTCAGAGAGGCCTGCCTGGTCTTTGCTGTCCAACACTGTGTTAGGAGGTTGTGAGGGAATCAAATTGTTACTCCCCAGCTGTGCATGTTGATGGTTTCACCAGGGGGTGTTTATGCAGCAGGTCTGCTCGTGGCCATGGCTAAAGCCTGGGTTGGACAGTTACCTACAGAATTTGTGAACAGCATGGGACAGAGGCTGGAATTGGATTGGAATTAAAGGAACAGCTTACCCGAATGATCTTCTCTCCTCTGTGCCGATTGGAAAGATAGGGGAAGTTTCGATGTCCACAAAACGTTTCTGGAGCTTGACAGCAAAACAGCGTTGAAGAACAACAACTGAAGTAGAAGGGGACTTTTTTAAACGTAATAAAACAACTAAAATAAAATATATAACGGCTCCATACAGCTTGTCCAGCGTAATCACAAGTCTCTGGAAGTCCTGAGATCCTAAATTGATTTGATAGACGATGTTTACACCCTTTTATAAGCCAAAATCTTCATTTCAGCTGCTAAGCTAAAGGTGTTAGCCATTTGTAGATGGTGTACAAGCTCGACTGCACAAATAGGGTGTAAATGAAGTCTTTCCAAACCAATTTGGGATCTTGAGGCTTCCGGAAATTTGGATTATGTCAGAGAAGCTGTATGGAACCATTTCATGTCCAGAGATCCCGAAAATGATATGAAATGATGTTATTTACACTTTCTTTTTAGGACGAAATCTTCACTTTAGCTGCTCAAAGCGTTAATGTGCACACAAGGAGCATAAACTGGTGGATCAAAAGTGTAAATAACGTCTTTTCAGAACAATTTAGGATCTTGAGGCTTCCAGAAACTTGGAATATGTGGGACAAGCTTTGCGGAGCCAAATTTATAGGGTTTTTTTTTGTGTGTTAGCATGCACTCGGTCTGAAGGTGGCGCACAAGTTCGATGGTGCATCAAGGGTGTAAATAATGTCTTTTCAAACAAGTTTGGGCGTTGAGAGACGATGATGATGGTATTTTCATTTTTGGGTGAACTGTTCCTTTAAGCAAAACATTTATCTTCTTTTTTTTTTCTGAGTCGCCTGGTAACACACTGATATCTGCTGTTCTTTCGGGGAGCTTCCTTTTGTGACAAATCTCTTTTTCCTTCCGCGGTATGGCCTGCAATTTCACCTCCGCTTGATCATAGGTTTGGATACAGCTCCCGCAGAGGAGCTGACACAGAAACTACGAGCATTTCCTCTCGCTGCTACAGACCATCCATTTGCACCTTCAACAGTAGAAGTCATTTAGCCATGCCAAAAGACACAATTAAAAACCTCGATTGGAAGAGGGGAAGCTTCTCCCCCCCCCCAAAAGTGGACGAGATCCATTTTGGTCCCGGGGAACGGCCTGACAGCTGAGATAAAGAACATTCTGGTCTCTGACATGCTGCCATGGCCCCATCTGTGGCAGCGCTAAAAATACATGCAGTCTGGTGTCGCCATACCAGTCAACTGTCTGCGAGGGAGAGGGAGGGAGGAAAGAAAAGGGAGGGTGACAGACACATAGACAGATACAACCTGAAGCATTTGAGACTGAAACAAGGAAGAGATAGACAGAGGATGAGTGAAGGTAATAGAGACGATACAGATAAGGGAGCACGTAACGGAGAGGGGAGGGCGCTTCACTGCTGACTGTGATGCTGATATTACGGGAAAAGAGACACGAGCGACATGAGTTACACCGGTGGTACCGAACCACCTGAGCTCGTCCAGAACACGACAAGCAAACAGTGTAGTGGTAGCACCGGGGATACATCTCTTTGGATTTCACCCCATTTAGAGGCAGTGTGGACTGTAAAGGCACACAAGAAGTAAACTTGATTACGTTTTTAAATGTCACGCACAGTGAGTCAGCCAATATGGCGATACTCTACTTGAAGTGATTACTGTTCAAATAGTACTGTACTGCCAGCATGGTTCATTACGGTGTGCCAAGTTCAAACATGCCATTAATGTACTTTAGCATGCACTTTTTGAGGTTTTATGACATAGAAATGTTGAAAAAGTCAGCACTTTCTGGCCGACTTTTTTAAGATGATATACAAAAAATGATAACACATTGTCAACGCCGACCCCTCGATTGGTGGAACCAATTTCAAGGTGTCCTCAGGCAAGATGCTGTTCCCCAAGCTGCTCCCAGTGGGTCTTCCATCGGTGTGTCGGGGTGTATATGACTGGTTATTGCTCCCGATGATGATTTTGCAAGCGATACCATGAACATAAATTCCAATGCAGCATCGCAATCTTCTTGTATTATTCCTCAATTCAGATCTATTTGGAAAAAGATGAGGTAAAAGAGGCAATAAACGATGAAAAACGAGGTCCACTTGCAGAAAAATCTTCCGTCGGCCTCGTCTCTTTCATCAGGAGAGCGGGTTTGCCCAGTTGTCATGGAGATGGTCCAGCTGTTATGATAAGACAAGTCCTGTGTGTGTCAAAAGTATTTAGATGTTTCCATCACTAGGGAAACTGATGATCAAGGCCCTGAGATGTGGTTGAAGTTTTGGCAAGTGGGCCTTTTGCTTGGATCTTTTCATATAAAAGTGAAGGCGGAGTTACACCACTTGACAAAAGCGTCACCGACATCCTTGATGGAGGTCTAGGAGGTAGTTCAGAAGATCCCCAGTGACGTTAGTTCTTGACGAGATCTGTCTCGAGATGCTGAAAGCTCTAGACAACCTTTAGTGTTTTACATTTGCACTTTTCGCTGCACCTCATCGAACCACGCCGTATTGATTTGGTTTTTCATTACCAGTTCAAACAAACCAAATCGCACCCAGTCCCGTCTTAGATGGACCATCTCTAGAGTCAGTTCAAATCCCGCATGACCATCTCTTAAGCAGGTTGCGGTAATGTAAAATGGGCTTTGTCATCATTCAAGGTCTAACGGGTGTTTCTTCTTCTTCTTCTAGATCCAGTTCCTCATCCTGTCTATGTTATTCAAGCCTCAAATGTGAGGTGTATCTAAAAAGGACCCAAATACAAGACCCAGAGTTCAGGTTGGAAAACAAAAAGAGAACTAAAATAACCAAGCTGAAGTCCCAAAATCCAAAATGCAAACAACAAAAAGGCAACAAAGAGAATCCAAGAAAACTGAAAACCTGGGAGCGGACTCAAGAGACACAGATGAACCAACAAAGACAGAGGAAAAACACAGGTGTTAATACAAGAACTGATTAACTAACGCAACACAGGTGTACACAGAAAAAGGGAGGGAAAAAGACAAAGACAGGAAGTGGAAGGTAAAACATGACAAACAATCTACAATTTACTAAATATAGTTCGTGATCAGTTAAAGACGCACTTTCAGACGGGTAGCACTGTTGGAATGGAGATCTAAATGGATGGTGTCACGCCAAGCTAGCACATGTCTGTGGAAGAAGGCTAATATTTCCCATTTTCCCAGATTATCAGGGTATCGCAGCATTAATTCCAAGTGCGAGTGATGGAGAGAAGGCGCTGAACAACTACCAAACCCAAGATCCAGTAATACAAATTATTTCCTGGTCGTGAAACAGTCGGCGGGCTTGTTGAGGGATCAAACGAGTTTGCTTATCCAGTCTACAAGTATTCTGTGGAGCTGTTGGAGTGTACTACTAGTGTATGGGGCACTGGGGGCCATTTCTACAAGCCATACGGTCCTTCTATAACCAGAGTCAGGGTTGTGTCTTGGCAGGAAGTCAGTGGGTGTTGGACTCTGCCAGGGTTGTCCCTTAATTTTCACTGATTCTGTCTGTGCTGTTCATGGATCTGAAGGCACAGCAGGGAGAAGAAGAGTGTCCAGAGTCGCTTCTCGTTTTTTTTTTTTTTTTTTGCAGTTGCCGTGGTTCTGCTGGCTTCATCAGACCGTGACCTCCAGCAGGAACTCCCCCAGGAGTACGAGGGACGTCTGGACTGCCTTGCTAAACCGGACGCCCAGCAGAAAAAGGATGGATGTTCACAGTTAATAATGAACTACTGAAATGTGGTGAGAGTTCTGGTTTAATCATCACACTGAATTGTATCTGGTAAATATAGGCCTGTCTAATTCTCAAATACATGCAAAAAAAATCATGTTGAATAAAAGGCAGAAAGAAAGTGGGCTGGTTTTTTGTCCTTCTTCTTAAGAATTACATCTGCAGGGAAAATTAATCTTTGTAAAGTTCGCTATTGAAAAGGCCACATTTGTAAATATTAATAGCGATCAGTAAAGCAGCAGTTGGCTGCAACTTTAATACCAAAAACAAACATGATTATCCGCCTCGGCTTTATTAAGTTGGTTGACTATTTGAAAGCCGGAGCTTGCGCGAGCGCTCTCGCAAATGACATAGTTTTTCTCAAAGTGAAATGAATGCAGACAAAGAAAGCTGATTACGGGCAACACACACTTTCACACAAGCGCCACCTCCCCTCGTTCCCTTGAAATTGAGTTATGAAAATTTGATCAGGTTCTTAATCTAAAAAGCGCCCGTCTCTTCTTGCACTTTAACAGCAATCTGCGTGACGGGGAACAGGGTAATCAGGGAGGCATTTATTGTGTGGATGGAAGGCGCGGTGGCAGAATGGTGTTGTTTTCCCTGTCAACATCCTCATCATGGCTCTCCATGGGAAACATGTTCCTCACCCACACACACACTCGGGAAAAGTGGTCCGCCTGTGCTTGACAGTTGCTGAAGGATGTGACCGCACAGATAAGTAAATTCAACACAATAAAGATGATGAAATGGTCAGCACTGTCGCAGTTGTAGCTGCCATTTAGGCAAAATCAAGCTGACGGATGAAGTGATGTTTCGCTGTAATTCTCTGAAAACCCACTAGGTGGACTCCTTGTAATAACTTGGCCATGCTTGATGAATCCTCCCTCACATACTGTAGCACCTGCTGGCGCTGCGTATGTGATTAGTTTCTTCATCATTGCTATGTGGTAATCCATTCTTTTCTTCCCAAAATCTGAGCCTATTGTTTGCACTGGCAATAACTCTACACTTGATTGTTTCTTTCTTCCCACTCCTTCTCCCCCACCTCCGCCTTCTTCTAGTGTTCGGCCTGGCAATCTGCACCCCATGCACAGCCTCTCTGAGTGGCTTCTCTCCCCCCTAATGGTTGATCCTCAGCAACAGGGACTGTTTAGCTTTCCTAATTAGAGAGCAAATGCTAAGCACTTGCACTGCCTCCCTGAGTGGACTTAATAAACAGGCTCCTCATTAAAACCAGGCACAATTCTGATTGTGCAGAGCCATGAGACCCCCCCTACCCAAACAAAAAAACAAAAAAACCACCATCCTACCATCTCTACGCCACCCATCCTCCCATCATTTCCCTCGCTCACTCAGCACCACAGGAAGGTCTCCGACGTGGATGGAGGCATGAATAAGCATGAAAGAAAGAAAGCTTTGGGAGGGGTTGAAATTAGGATTCTGTTCAGTCTGGACGCTGCTCCGACAACAAACCAAAAACACAAACATACACACAAGGCTTGTTCGTAATGGACAACTGGAGGTGAAAGAAAAAAGATTGAAAAAAAATCACGCATGGATGTGTAGGGAGGGAAAACTGAGGAGTAAAGGCTGCCGCTGAGGTGCCTCCACACTCCTCGTTTGAATCCTGAGAGATAAAAGGTGGTGCGAAATCAAACAGCTGGATGACGTGTGAGCGAGTTGAGCCGACTGAGGCAGTGAAAGCAGCAGTAGATTAAAACAAAAGCTGTGATTAGCCGAGTTATCTGGTGTCGGTGTTGTTCAGAGAACATCATACTTAATCTCGCTTCAGGATCATCATTGCAACTGATCAAAAGTCCAGTGGGATACATGTTGCTGTGGCTAAATAGGTTTAGAAACAAGACTCTTAGCCAAGATACTTAAATTTGTATCCTGGTTGCAACATATCTTTAAACCGTTGACTTGATATTTTTCTTTTATTTCAGTTTTCTGTCGCAGTTAGGTTAGGTTTAGGCAACAGAATACTTTGTTAGGTTTAGGGACCAAAAATACTTTGTTAGGTTTAGGGAACAAAATACTTTGATAGGTTTAGGGAACAAAATACTTTATTAGGTCAAGGCAACAAAATACTTTGTAAGGTTTAGGGAACAAAATACTTTGTTAGGTTTAGGGAACAAAATACTTTATTAGGTCAAGGCAACAAAATACTTTGTAAGGTTTAGGGAACATAATACTTTGTTAGGTTTTGGGAACAAGAATACTTTGTTAGGTTAAGGCAACTAAATACTCGGTTAGATTGTGGCAACAAAAAGATCTTCAGGTACTTGCAATGATGGTCCTCGAGCAACATTAAATAAGATCCGATAAGAACACCGACATGACAATCTCAGATTAAGTGTGTGATTAGCTACTGATGTGTTAAGTGTGTAAGCATTATAAAAGAGAATACTTAATATACTTAAAATCCCAGAAAACATGGCTTAAAATCTATCTTCTGATATCTTTTTATATAAAACTGAAGTGGAAAAAAAACAACTTTTTAACTTTCCTCCCTAGAGTTAAGTGGTTGTGCTGTTCTCAGACAGTTTAGCTGGTTAGCATAAAAACCTGGCAGATATTAGCTGAGCATCTGAGTTAGAAGAGAGGATGAATGACAGTGAAGTGTCATCAGCCATATTCAAAGGCCGATTGGGAAAACAGCTTATCTTAACCTCGATGAGTCTCAGTCACAGTCAAAGTCCATGTTTTTCTATTTCAAAATGTATTAAAACATACAATCTTGGTATATCAGCGCCATCAATTAGCCTTCACAAGCAGGTGTGTTCAATTCAGGCATGTACATTGATACTGTAGCGGGGTTTGACTTGTGCAGACTCACAAACTAACAAACTTCCCTCATCTCACAAGATTGATGACATGATCGGGAGACGGCACACGCTTCCAATCGCCTCCACCTCCTTCCCTCTCGTCCCCCGCGGAGCTGAGATTCTCGCCTCGCTGCGGGGAACCCCGCTCAGACACTTAGGCTAACTGTCGGTTAACAGGTAGAACTACCTGAAACCCCTCTGTGAGTTCGAAGACACGCTGAGCGCGTCTCATCATTCAAAATCACATTAGTCCGCCGCGTCTGAAAACATCACAGTGCCGGAAGAAAAAGAAAATCAAAGGCTGTTTACTTGTTTTACCCCGTGTTGAATTAGGAGCCCAACTTATGGCACACTGTGTTCATTAACAGACACATTGGAAAAAAAGACTGTGGCTTTGATTTAAAAAAAAAAAAATCATTATTGAGATTCCCGATTCACATCTTTGGAGATGAGCAGTCGCTGTTGTTGTGGTTTTGGACTGCTTCTCCCAAAAGATTACCTGTCAGCAGACACTTGTCAACAGCGTGTTCACTTGTTAAAGTTAATTGTCTATAATTTTCCGGCGATGTCACTTGTTTCTTTTTCTGTTCCGCCACTCTGACGGCAGCTTCTTCTTTTAGGAAAGGTACAGATGGGACAGAAGATTTAAGATACCTTTTCATGTATTTATATGTATTTTGTGTGTGATTATGTGCTCGTGCAATCATCCATCCATCATCCATCCGTTTATGAGTCTTTCTTTCTAGCAATAGATCCATTGATCCAACCATGAATCTAAATACGCATCTATCACACCATTGATCCAATGCACCAAACATCCATTTCCCCATCTAACTCAACCATCCATCCATCCATCCATCATTTTGGAATAGCCATACATCCATTGCACAATCGCACATCCATCTATTCATCCATCCAACTCACTACATCCTCATTCACCCATCCGTTTATGAGTCTATCCATTTAGCCTCCGACCATCCAATAATCTACCCATCCGTCCATCCATCTACCGAATAACATTCAACAATCTATCCTTCTAACATCCCTCCATCAATCAATCTAATCATCCAGTTATGAGTGATTATATCCATCAAACCAATCAGCCATCCATGTATAAATCTAATATTCAATCAATGAATCAATCAACTAACCATCCATCCGCTTACAAATTTATACACCCATATAACTATTTGTTCGTCCATCCTTCCGTCTGTCCATTTCTGAATCTATTCATTCATCCTGTCGTCTTTCCCGGCCTCCCACTATCCATCTATGTGTTCACACATCCTTCTGGTATTCGCTCATCTCTCCATCCAACATCAATCCATCTATCGACCTGTCATCTCCCATTCTATCAGAGTGATGAAAGATGAACACGGGACAATTCAGATGAAAGATGTAGAAGGAAAAAAAAAGACTATATTTCCAACGTTAAGAACCAGAGAGGCTGAAGTTTTCCATGAGCTGAATTATGCTGCAGTGCAGCTCCAACCTTTACTGTGGTATTAGTCAGCAGGACAACGACTAAGCCATAGTAACAGAAGTGTCTTGTTGCGGGGCACATGAATCATGCTGTGCTGCCATGCGGACTGCCCTTTGCCACCCCCTCTCCTCCGTGCCTCCCCTCCTCTCTGGTCCATCTCACCCTGCATCCCCTCTCCCCTCTCCCCCGTCCGTGCTTAAATCTTTTGAAGCGCAGATGCTGGCTGACAGCGGTTATTTCTCACCACGCCCGCGACAGTTTTATGTGTCACAAGCGCTCAATACGCACCGTACAGAAGCCTACAGGGTCATTATGAATCCTAACACCTTGGAGGGGCGGGCGAGGCCTGGCCATCCCGGGACCTGCCAATACTGTCATGGTTTATATTCGTCTGCTCGGAGATTGTGCGGACGAGCCATCTGTGTGTCCGAGGGAGGGTTCACGGGGTTACGTCCACCAGCTAGCCAAGCGTACAACTGTGGCCTCTGGATCGCTGGAGGTCCAATGTCACGGCTCTTGGCATAAACAAGCAATAGAGAGCATGGCCTGTGTGCTTCTCAGTGATGCTTTGGCTGAATAATCAGAGATATCCTAATAGAAAATAGCGACTGGAGGACGGAGAAGAATAAACTTAACAGAAGATTTGAAAGTGCAGGCAAATTGGTAAACGCAACAAAAACAAAAAAACAACACTGGACAAAAAATTAAAAGCTCGGAAGCATACAATGCTAATTTTCCTCCGGTCTGCTGAGACATGCTGCTCCGCTAAATCCCGAGCAAGCGCCTCACAAATGAGCATCCAGTGTTAAAAAAAAAAACGAGTGTGTATGAAAAAGCCGATTCACTCAGCAAAGTATTTAGCATTACAAACAGTGTTTACTTTTCGCCTTCTGCGCTTTAAACCAGGACACGGCCACCATTAAAATATATAACTAAGAGCGAAGTTTCTTCAAGGGACGTTCGGAATTGGAAAGTCAAATTGAGCGAGTAATTAGATCAATTAAGGCCTCAGCCGAGCAGAAACAAAAATCTTTTTTATTTGGGAAAAAAAGAGGAAGGGCTACACATTGGACCCACTGTGGGGTTGTATGGGATGATGCATCTATCTGTATAAATAATTCATACGCTGAATGCAAAATGGAAGTGTCTTCGGTGGAAAATGAGGAAGGTCTCGCGCTTAAATTGCTCGACGAGCAGAAAAAACGAACTTCCCCGCGAAGACGCTTCAAGACTCTATCTCCTCGTCAGGTAACATGTAACGGTTCATTTGTGGGCTTTTATCGACGCTTGTGCGGGGTTGAGGCAGGCGCGCACATCCCAACACACACATCTTCCAGAGTCAGCATTAAGCACACAGCTCCTTCGCAGTAAAAGAAACGATCCATCCACTAAGCCGTATACCCGACGGCGGCACACAGGTGCACTCAGTGCCCCGATTCCAATTTGGAGCCGCTTCTGCTCACAAAGAGACTCTGCTTATGATACATGCCGGCCTCGCTGACTGCGGAGATCTAATATCCACTGTGAGTCATCATCTGTGGAGGGAAAAACAGCGGCCGTTTGCTTTCTATTTGGCTGCAGGTACATTGAAGTGCATTAAATTCCCATTAGGGGACCTCAGGTCTGTGTTTTCACCCGTGGTGGCTGACTAATGGGAGAACCGGGCCAGGATGAATCCGTCATGGTTTAGCTGCACCAATGGCGGCCGTGGCTCGGCCCTGGCGAGCGCAGCCACAATAGGGCCTCTGCTTTGCTCAAAGACCGCTATTGATCGGCGAGTGGCTGGGAATCAGAGGAACGTGGAGGGAATCATAAGGCTGGCGGTTCGCTCTCTGCCTGAGCTCCCCACAACTCCTCCCCTGCAGAGAGGCGGACCCCCGCCAGTCGCCCCGGCTCCAGGCGGAGGAGCTTCAGATGGCCACTGGGCTTTGGTGTTAATTAGAGCAGTTGTTTGAGAATTGTTAATCACGGTATTCCAATTTGCAGAAAATATTCATAGCTGCATGGATCACGTTTAAAGCCAGTGGATGGATGGTAATGGTGAAGACGTTCCTTCCTCGTCTTTGAGCAACACATTTATAGCTCACAGTATAAAGATCTTTAATTATTGAATAATGCAGTGACGGAGCTGTCGTGTTTGTCGGACTCATTGATCCTTTATCTGATTGAGGTCTGTGCTGGTTGGACTCTGCAGTCCCGGCCATGGCTCTGAAACCAATAGAGTGATCTGGTTGGTCTTGGATAAATGAAATGAATCAGATCCATTTTCCAAAATGAACAAATCACCTACTGATTCTAGTAAATGAATGTTGAATATCTTTCTTTCAATAAAATCCCCATTTACCCTGACATTAGTGCCAAACTTCGGTGTGTTTTTTAATCAGAAAACACACTTGGAAGTGATTTGTAAATAAAACTGTTTATTTTAGTGTGAATTTCTTTTTTTTTTCTGTTTGTGGGGCTCAGAGTTGCAACTAAAATCTGTCATATGGGCTCAGACGCAGGTCAAATGTGGTCCATACTTTTTTATTTTGTTTCCCAAATTTCCGATTTAAGTGAAGAAATTAGGAAATTGCATACTTACTTAAATACTACTTGCACCTTCTCTGAAAAGGCGCACCAGTGCAACCAGTGTAAAAAAGGTAATCTGGAGCCGTGACTTGGTTTGTGCGTCAAGAATGAAACTTAGTTTGGCAGCAACATGTGGCGGGTGATTCTCTCATTCGTTGGCTCAAGTAAGCCATGAATTAAATGTT
This sequence comes from Sparus aurata, assembly GCF_900880675.1. Taxonomy (NCBI): domain Eukaryota; kingdom Metazoa; phylum Chordata; class Actinopteri; order Spariformes; family Sparidae; genus Sparus; species Sparus aurata. Next base: position 14,782,819 of record NC_044210.1, read on the forward strand.
CCCCTCATGAAGCGAAACAGCATAAAGATTAAAACTGCAAAATGCCTCTAAATTTATCTCAAGTCTTGTAAAAGGCCTGACTGTACAGAAGCAAATTACATATAATTTGGTTTCTCCTCCGTGTTCACGTAAAACCCAAACAGACCCTTAAACCCACAATGTAGTTTTCTAACTGCAACAGCTTGAAGAAAGAGAAAAAGACGGTTATGACATCAGCCGATAACTTTTGTTTTTTTTCACCAGCGAAAATATTATCATTAGCCGCTGAGGAGAAAGGAGCGCCGCGAGAGCTCGGCTCTGTGGGAGTCGTCTTTCTTCACAAGCACCAACTCACCCAATTATGCATTTTTCAAGCAGGTTGACCAAACACACATCACAGCATGGGAAACAGCGATATTACAGCTACACAGAACTACTCATTAGTCAGAGCGTCTCACCACAGCCTGCTTTACCCGCTCTGTGTGTTTTCTGTTTTTAATTCACATCATGTTTCACGTTTTTTTTTTTTTGCTTAGCGCTCGTGTCCATCCTGACCCCTTCATTAATAATGAGCGAGGATGAGTTTTGGTCCTGTCTCTCTCTCTCTCTCTCTCTCTCTCTCTCTCTCTCTCGCTGCCGACTGGTTTCTTGAAATGCAGAAATACGTCCCGAGGACGTCCACTGACACAAACACAGAGTGGAGGTCCGGCATCGTTAAAAAGAGCATGAAAAGGGATTAGCAAGGGGAGAAAAAAAAGGCGGTGTGAGGGGGCAGAATGAGCCTGCACGTTGACAAAAAAACAGTGTTTGAAGAGAATCAGTGTGCAAAGTAGCAAAACTGGTGGTAACAGATGAAATAAAAGTGGACAATCATTACCAGTTTAGAAAACATGCCTTTGTGCTACAGGTAGAGGAGAAAATTGCACTATTCTGTTGTTGGTTTGTTTGTTTATGGGCCACCTGCTGGATCTGGCTTTGTATTAAGAATAGCGTACAGGTCTGACACCACGTCCTTATTCCTGAACCATGGAACAGGTCGATTGCCAATGACTCCCAAATATATTACCTCAACGACACAGAAACAAGGACATATGACCCGATCTTAGCTGTAACATAGTTGAAGTTATATGATTGGAGTTTGGTTAGGTTTAGCAAACAAAACGACCTTGTTAAGTTTAGGGAACAAAACGACTTGGTTAAGTTTAGGTAACAAAATTAATTGGTTAAGTTTAGGGAACAAAACGACTTTGTTAAGTTTAGCTAAAAAAAATGACTTGGTTAGGTTTAGCTAGAAAAACGACTTGGTTAGGTTTAGCTAGAAAAACGACTTGGTGTTCAGGGAACAAAATGACCTGGATAGGTTTAGCAAAAAAAAAAACTACTTGGTTAAGTTTAGGGAACAAAACTACTTTGTTAAGTTTAGCTAAAAAAACCTGATTTGGTTAAATTTAGGGAACAAAACTATTTGGATAGGTTAAGGGAACAAAACTACTTTGTTAAGTTTAGCTTAAAAAAAACGACTTGGTTAAGTTTAGGGAACAAAACTAAGTGCAGAACAGGAACACCCGTCTCCTGAGCTGAAGTCTTGTGCCTGATTGTCCAGACCATCAACCCCAATCCTCCACCTGATTTCCTCCTTGGCTCCCCTCATAGTCACTAGGACTAAGATGCTTGCACAGATGGCCTGTAAAGCTGTTTTAGTGGCGAGGACAGGCTGGATCAGTGAGGTATCAATCTTCCAATTTAACCTCGGCTAAATGTATTACATTGCATTTATGCAGCTTTTGCTAAAACACCCAAAACTACAAAAGTTGAACCAGAATTGTACACCTTATTTGAGTATCCATTTATGATCATGTGTGATAATACTTACAGTCAAGGAATATGTTGGTTTTCAGAACACCAAGGGGATTCTAGCCCAGACTCTGCCCTGTCTCTACTCATATCTTTTGTCCGGACGGAGCAGTCGGATATCCCGACTCCCATGTGAGAACACAGCTTGTGAAGTGCTGCTGAAAGTGATGCATACAGATATATAAAAGCAACTCGACCCCCCGAGGAGCCTTATCTCTGCTGTCAGACGGAGCCATTGTCCGAGGATGTTCACTGAGAGGCAGCGAGGATGACATGAGGTACACATCACAACAAAAACACTGGAAAGATGAGGCGGATGATATCAAACAGTTGTACAAAGGGACATTTTTTTGTAATTCGAGATTGTCTAAACGGTTTCTGAAATGGGTTCTCATGTGAGGATTAAGTCAGTCGTAGTCATGAATTTCATCATTTAGTTTGACTGATAGAGATTCAGATGATTTCGACCTGTCATAATTCATAGATCTCATGCAAGAACTGGCTGTCAGCGATTAACCTCCGTCTCTCTTCCTCCTAATCACTTTCATTTTCCTTTTCCAGGCTCAATCAAATCAGTCCAGTTTCTACATTAGATTATGGTCCGAAAGGTTTGAGGTGTGCAGAGTCTTTGAGTCCTAAGCATCCATAGATTGGAGTTTGCAGGAAAGAAAATAATGTGTTCTTCCGAAAAAACAGTCTTTGAATTGAATCTGATTATTTGTTGTTTGTTTTTTTTTTACCCAGAAATATCAGCTCTCCCAGACAGGATAATAATCCATTTCTGTGTTGAGTTAAAACCTACGTATTTGCCAGGAAGCACAAAACAAAATCCTCAAGTAATTCTGCCGGAGAGTAAACATGAATTTTTAAAGATTTCTGTATTGCTGCCAGAACTTATACAGACGCAGACAAATAAGCTCACAATAACAAATGTCTACAGATTGACAGAAGCAGACACACAAAGCGTCTCCCTCAAGGTATAATCTGTATTTTTTGGAGAGGGATGACGCCGGTCACTTTGACCCTATCGCTATCACCGTCTCTGCTTATTTAATTGAGGACGTTTAAGGCCACTTTCACCTGCTTTTCAAAGACTTTACCTCTCCTTTCAAAAATGTCTCTGATGCGAGGCTCACAGATGCTTCGCCCGACTAAAACCCACGATGCTTTAGAGCTCAACAAAAAAAGTCAGCCACAACAGAACCACCTTCCTTCTGTACCTGCTCCCGGACCCGATGCTCAATTAAATTTCATCTCACAACCCCCGGTGACATTTCCCAAAGTCAACATGTGAATCCTACAGATGTTTTGATATGTCCTTAAAGCTATCCAGAAACAGTCACAGCCACAGTTGAAAGATTTAAAAAGCAGACGGACGAAAAGTTTCCTCATAAGTGCGTATAGCAAAAAGGCAGCAGACATGAATATGTGGTACACAAACAGATCCTGAGATGCGCAACAGGAAAAATGAGAGTAAAAATCTTACATAATGCACCTGAGACAAAATAAGATTCTTGCACCGACAACAGTCATGATATTCCGGAGGAAGCTGAGGTATAACAATGGGGAGGGGACGCCTCAAGCAAGCACATAAATGTTCATAAGTATACAAATACTACACCCACACGTGGTTGTTGAACAGCTTGTTACAAAACCACGGTTATTTTGAAGCACATGTAGTAAAATCCACTCCGTAAGGCTTTCCACATGTCAGTTTCTTCTGCAAAAATCTTGCGTTGTGTACAATTGTCAAGTTGAAGCTCAACACAACATCTCTTCATGTACGCAGAATTTTGTAAGTCAGTAGAGCGGATTACTCCTTGAGAATTTACCCAAAATGACGAAAGGCTCCCAATCTTGAAAGTAAGTGAGAAAAATTCCCCGTCCCTTATCTGGATCTGCACCAAAAGTTAAGGGGGTTTATTCCAGACCAGGACCCATCCTCTAACCAATTTTCATGTAAATCTGTCTGGTAATATTTGTGTAATCATGGTCACAAACCAACAAATCAACCAAAGGAACACAGGTGAAAACATAACCTCCTTGGCGGAAGTAAGATCGCCACCAATTCGTCATACCCAAACCACTGAATAAATAGCTGAAGTCTGTCCCCCTCCCGTAGACCCCGCGTAGAAGTTGGTGTCGTCAGAAGCGGTGATGAACAATGAGTGACAACAAACGAGTCCCAGCCAGGTCAGGCTTGTTCCTCACATGTTAAAGTCCCCTAGAAAGATCTCCATTGTCATCTTTGCAAAATTGTAGCATCTCTATATTTGGTTTCTCTGACTTTGCAGCTACATATCCTGACAAATGTCAAAGAAATGGAGTGTTTCTGGCCTTTCGATACGTTTCCTTCATTTACTCATTCAAAGACACAAATGGATGTAAAGTATTCATGCAGTCACCGATGTAAAGTTATAGTTAACTCACACAAATCTCACACTCGACACACACACATGTACAGCACCGCCCACCACCCACCTACCACGCATACAGTGAATGACAAAAAAAAAACAAAAAAACAGCTCCTCGTCCTCGCTGCATGCCGAGGCACTAAATTACTTTCTCTTTCAGGGATTAAGCCAGATACGAAGCATGTTGACAATGGCTGTCATCTTCCGTTGAATTAAAGTGTGATTTAAAATGACCCCCGCCCTCTCCTGCCTGGTCACCCCTGAGATAGAAACACCCCACCTCCATCTCTCCTGTAAAAAAACTACTAAAGACTTCATTGTGTTTGCGTGACAGTCAGCGAGCAGGGGTATCGACCGTCTGTAATTTTGTCTCGCGTATTCAGTCCGTCTCTTTTGTGCATCGGCGTTCCTTTTCAAAAAGACGTTAATGGGACTTGTAATTGTATGTTTGCCAGTTATTATAACAAAACCGCTCTCATCGTGTGCATTCTCCTGTGAAGAGCAATGCAATTAGGTACATTAAAAGAAAAAAAAAGCTATTGTCTTGATGATTCCAATGCAGATCTCTGAAGGAAGAGTAACACTCGGTGTGTTTGGGCAAAACTCCAAATTAGCAAGAATTAGATAAGTGATAAAAGTGGGTTTATACAATATGTATTGTAGAATAATCAAAGCATGAAAGTGTTTGTATGGAAGCTCAAAGTGTCCAAGACTGAAATAACATTTAATCACTTTTAATTAATGACTTTTATTCTCTAGTTTTTATTGTTTTCTAGATTTGTATTGTTTCAAAATACACTTTTATTTTGTAATAGTAAATTTTATTTATATACAAGTATTTATTTATGCCAGTTTTATTTCGTGTCATTTCTTATTCAACAATGTCAGGTTTTACAAGAAAACATTCATTTCAATATTGATTTTAGCTAGTTACACCTTTTGCCTCTCTCAAGCTAACAACCTAATCAAGTTAGCACCTGTCAGCTTAATCACTAATGATGTTAAAGTATTTCTGAACATCTAGCTGCTGCTGTAAATAACACAAATACAGACGATAGAAAGAAACAGCTGCTAAACTCTGCTTTTATTGCGCTAAACATGGCTACATATGCTAACGACCTTGCTAGCCCGCTAGGCTACTAATTATGAAAAATTAGGAATGTCATGATGAAATCAATGTCTAAGAAACCAAAAAATATACTCAACACATTTATCTCTTGTTCTCATCACAATAGTTAATATTATATAATATTATTAAACACATTGCTGGTTAATTTATATATTTAACAGAATCGTTTCTATTGATATGCTTATTTAACATCGTTTTTTAAGAACCTACTAATAATTTTGGTGTTTCATATCTTGGAAGAACAGTTCTGGTGAACTCCATCAGTAGTGATTGAAAAGATAACTTCCAACTTTCACTTTCTGCCCTCTGCAAGAAAAATATCTTCCAACAGATTTTCCCTTCCATGCTGATTTCGAGTCCCGGCGATTGCACCTCACTCAGTAACTTTTCATTTATTTCTTTCACCCCAGAATTGTTTCTTCCAGACTGAAAGGCAGGTACTGCTGTGTCTTTTTGTTTCTCTCCCTCTGATGGGCCTCCCTCTTCGTGATTGCACTCAATAATAGCTGGTTAGCGGCCTGGTTTGAGGCCCGTGGTGGGTCGGTGATTATCAAACCTCACGCTGGGTCTGCTGATGGCGGGAGAACCCCTCCTTCCCAGAACCCCCGTCACCTTGTTCGCCCTCAGTCTACCGCCCCGCGCCTCCCGCCCTGCCGTAATCCCAGCCGCGGCTCCACACTGATTATCCCACGCTGGGTCACTGAAGGTGGGGCCAACGTCCTGCTGGCTGCAGCCTCGGCGTTGGCCGGAGAGGACAGCGCGAAGAATAGCTCTACCTGGTTACGTTGCTCACGTTGAGTGTTTTGAAGCGGGGCTGTGCTTCTGAGGCTCTGTCCCTGATTACACTCTGAGTGGGCTTCTATGTCGGGGAAAGTTGTTTTGTCTGGCTTGAAGACACGGCCTCACATGGGAGGAGATGCGGTGTTGAGCAGCTGCACCGCTCAGGCGAAGGTTAAAGGAGAATGGAGGTGATGTTTGGAGTGGACACAAAGAGGGCAGTTCAAGGAATATCAAGTTGGAGCTTTAAGTGGGCTCCACATGAAGTTTGGCAAATTGCAGGCTGAAAAATTTGTCAGCGGTTTATCCAGATTTAAGTGCCGAATTGTGCTCTCAACAGGATCCTGTTCATGCCAAGTCAAAGCATGAAGCTACCTTTTATACTCGCAACTATGACAAATTTGACCAAACATGAACAAAAGCTCAAAATAATGATGCTTTTCAACACAATTCATGGCGTAAATATGGAAGTAAGTCACTGAAATTGCTCTAACAAGAAGCAGAATTACTTGTGTTTTGTTTCCACCCTCCAGCTTGTACTCTAGGCAACACATCCTTGTACCTAAACGACTGTACTGATCGATTGCCAGTGACATCCAAACAACATATATCATCTTTCCTGTGCCATCAACAGGCCTGAATTTTCGGCTTTGTTTACCCAAAAACTTGTGCTAGTTGTCGTACTTCATATCCTTTTTTTGTCTTTACATCCGACTGCATCAAATATTGTAACACACCAATCCACTTCATTGTCCCAGAAAAGCCTAATTTGACCTTTTCTTTGCATCCATCCGCAGTCAACATCCAATTATCCAAGTGTATCAAAAGTAAAAGCCTGATGTGTCTTATTCCTCTTTACGATAGACCTTCACTGTCACCAAATATGGCTGACATGCTCCTTCTTTCATCACCACAAACACTGGTAATGTAGTTGGTTTTAAATCGCTCTCATAAATGCCACCCAGCTGCTGCACGCTCTCACGAGGGCACTAAATGTGTATTCATCCGCAGCTGGAAATAGTCCCTTAACAAATGCGCCGTCTTCTCCTGTTTGACTTACGTTTGCTGAAAGCTACGGGGCCCATCTGTTTGAGGAAACCAGCCTTATGTGAGACATTTTAAAAGATATATTTTTACTCTGCGGTAATGATTAGGGTCGCCCACTAATCCACGCTTTTGACAGGCTAATTCAGCAGCTAGCATAAAGCGTCTTTTCTTATTTATGTGTCCATTCGTTAACGCGTTTGTTTCCATCCCCATGTTGACCAACGACCACATTCAAGCTTCCAGGTCGCTCCGGCGGTCCTGCTGTTTCTACTTTCTCCTGTTTGACACGACCTAAAGTCTAACAGTCAGCTGTAGTCTGGATTCAGATTCAGTGAGCAGCCTCACTTTGGCGCTCATTCTGCTACTTAGGAGACATATTTTGGCTCTCCAGCTTCTCTCCCCTCAGGCTACGACGTGGAAATGCTTGAATTTCATTCAGGCGAGGTGCATAAATCCACCAGCTATGGCTGACAAAACGCTGTTTCTTAAATAAAAAGCCTTATCCGCCGCAGCTGTAAAAAGAAATAAGACAAACAAATAACGTGATTTAATTCAGTCAGTCAGACCTGGAGGCAGTGGGCTTCTCCCCGCAGCTGTGACACCAGCATTAGGCAGACGGAGTGGAGGCTTGCCGCCCCACTGGGCCCATATGACAGGGCTCTAACTCCTCCGACCCATTCCGTGCAGGCCCGACTGTTAGGCAGCCTAATTGAATCCCAGCACAGATAGCACAAGGTCCTATACGTTAGAGTTTTGTCAGCAAGTCCTGGGATAGCGGTGGAGTCGCTCCAGTGCCTCATAATAGGGCTGTTACCTGCACCGGCCACATGCAGTATAGATGTGTGTGCACGCATGTGTGGAGTCCAGTAACACACACCGGTCTCCCCTCTCCTTTTATTCCATCTTCACTGCTTATTTTTCCATCTGTTCGATCTCATCCCTATTTTGCCTTCTCTGCTAGGATCCCCCTCCCCGCCGTTGGTTCTGATTCAGCGGGAAAAAAAAAAGGGGGTTACGTCTTATTTTCTCCTCCGTTACACGTTTCAAAAGGAGGGTCCAATCATTGTCGCTCGGGCGTGGACGCCTGCGGGGTGATTTCACTTCAAAAACCTGTGGAAGCGGCATTTTCCAGACTCGCACCGAGGGGTCCGAGGGGTATTTTAGAGTTGCGGAGGCATGTATTTAAATTAGACATGGCTTTTAATTATTGTGTCGCAGTGTAATTTCCTCGCTGAAGGCGGTCGATTCCTTGCTGAGGCTGCATTTCCGTAATTCCCCGGCATCTCCGCGACGGCACGGTTTCAGAAGTCCTCCGATGATACGCCGCATATATTAATTGAAACCGAAATGTCAGCTCTAAAGGTCCCACCTGTGGTCCCTCGTGACGCCGTTTTCCCGTTTAGAAAAAGCAACACCTTTAATTCAAATAAGGTTCAAATTAACTCCTAAGCACCCAATAAACATAAAGGCAGATGGCTGCGGGCGAACACACTCTGCAGTTTGACTTGACGAAGCATCAGAATGTAAAGAGGTCAGCAGGTTGAGGCATTACGCACATTGATTGTGCTATTATGTTCTTTTCTTTAAGGTGGCGTAGCCTAAAGGTGTTTCCCGTTGTCCTCCGGGAGCTGAGGAGAAGCACGTGTTCGCCAGAGTGGTCTGAATAGAGACGGTGGAAGCTCCGGGGTCCTCCTTAATCCTCCTCCATTGATTTCAGATGCTCCTCTACTTATCTCTCCTCTGCAGTTAAGGAAAAGACATTATTAGTCATGCTCAAAAGCAATGACTCCGAATTAAGACCGCCTGAAAAAGGGGGAAGGTGGAAAAAAAAACGGGTCAGAAAAAGTCGATCGGCGCTGAATGTCTTCCTCAAGAGAAGGTCGATGGGTTTTACAGCAATTTACTTATAGGAACAGTGAGGGAATCTTGACACAAGGGCGGCTAAATGAACAACCGAAGGCAGTTTTGAGTTTCTGGCTGGTTAAATCAGGCACCTCCCTTTAACGGGACATCCATTTTTCAGAGCCATATATATTTTTTGGGGCCAGGTGTAAGCCCTCGCCTCATCATTTTCCGTGAATCACGGGCCCGACCAAGCGTGCTGGCAGTAAACCACAGCTTTAAAATGGAGGAGAGGGGGAGCCAGAGAAAGATGCTGGCTAATGGGGCGTACACATGGATGGAAGGTAGAAATGATAAAGAAGAAAGGCCCTGTATTCAAGTTGTAGAAACAAATTGAAGGAAACTGTGGGCGTTTCAGATCATCATGCTACAAAGAATATTTTCCTGCTTTTGAAAAATAATTGTCTGCAAGATTACTCAGTCTTTATCAGTCAATATGAAGTCCTTGTGCATTTAAAGAGAAGAGCTCTCATCTGACTAAACCCACATATTAGGATTGGAGGCAGCTATAAAATACGAGGTTTTAGCCTCTTTAAACAAAACTGTAATCCATTTCTGGTAAGCTGCCACTTTGCACAGACTTTTAATAACCACACACGGAAACGTTCACACTTAAGTGGCCCGCTGAGGGGTTCTCCAAATGCATTCTGGGAAGATGCTAGGGACCGTCTTCTAGGAACATGAATCCAAAGAAAGAACCGCAATCAAAAGCAGTGTGTTCAGTTCTGGTTGGGTTGAGTTTAGAGAAGTTCTTATATAACTGATGCTATAGCAGCTCCGCAAGAGGTTAGCATAGCTGCTGTAGCATCAGTTATATCAGAACTGTGTTGGTTCTACTAGTGGTAACCTCCTTTCCTGTTGATCTGATTGCTTGAAGTTGACCCGCGATAGACGGATGGTTCGTCCAATCACCTGCAGAGTATTTATCCCGTACAGTTTCTATCGCCGTCCTTCCAGGTGATTCTGTCTTAACAACCGCCTGGCACGTTAAGCTTTCATAGGAATTGAACCTGCCTCTGACGCTGTGTCCAGTTCTCATTGTACGCTGCATGAGATGAAATGATCAGCAGTCGTACCCAGTGCCTATTTGGTTGTCCGACTCCTTGCGCAGGTCCTGTCCAGATCCAGAATTGCCTTTAATTGGTAGAAAATAATCTTTGCAATCCAAATGTCTTGTCTCGCCGTGTGGTGTTAATTTTCAATTTCGTCAGATTCATTTAACGGATGCATGAGAGACTCTAACACCGGGCGTGACTGATGATCATTTTTAATATCTCAAATACAAAAAAATAGTCCAGATAACATTTCTATCAATTCATTAAAGTGCGTTCTTTTATCTGCGCTGTGCCGTCTGCTCCTCGGTACCGAAAACCAATCGAGCTTTTATGATTTTTCCCAGCGAGACTGAAGCGTCAACGAGCGGTCTTAAACAGAGTCAGCGTGAACCGTCCCTCCTCTCTCGCCATTCTGCTGACAGAAGAGAATATCTGCTAATGCCTTTCTTTTCTTCCCCCCACAGTCCTCTAATCTATTGCAGAATGTAATCTAGGCATGTGTGCTGAAACAGATCAATTTGGCTGAGGGATTTTACCTCCTGATACGATCCAATAGACTCGTGTGGACTTTGAGCTGCATCTTAATGCGAGTCCGTTTTGACTGCCGCCGGTTGCGCTCCCCCCGCGGTAGCGTGGCTCATGATCAGGAGGTAATCATCCAAATAATGGATTTCCTAAGGCAAAGGGAGACTTCAAGAGATCTGTACGTTTTAAGTCCGCCTTTTTATTCCCTGTGATATCCCCTCTGCGTTCACTGTCTGATCAGAATCTACCTTTTTTTACAGAGATTCAAACGCTTGATGTGAGCGATCAAGAAGAAAAAAGGGCGAAGAAATGACTTGAAATTGTGTCAGCTGAGAGAAAAATTACTTAATTCAATAAATCTGATTGCGTTCAGGGAAGATTGAAAAAAAGTTGACTTCACATAAACGTATGGATTGATACTACAGCGGTTTCATATCCGCTCACTCAAAGGTGCGTTCTACAAAAATCCTTATTTGTTTAACCGACATCATTCAGCGCTTAAATATCTGTAAACGTCAATAAGATACAAGGCGGCCAGCGGCGTTCTGGCTCGCGTACAAATCATCCAGGAGAGGCGACGTTTACGCTATCATGAACTTGACACAACTGGATGAATCACTGCAACATTTGATGACCAAGAAAAACAAAACACATTCAAGTGGAAGTCTCGGAAATTTGTTGATGTGTTGCAACGCCGAGCTATAGCCACTTAGCCGACGTCCCGGTCCAAAGCTCCCTTTGCTAGCGGTGTAAACGCCACCATTTCCCTGCTAGCTGTACTGCTAACAACGCTAAGTAGCCAATGGGAGCTACAGTTTGCAGCAGTTAGCGGTTTCCCTCGCCAGATCTTACATATTGCACCTTTTACATTTAGTTAGTTCCTCCTGCTAGATCTGTGACATCATCACCATCATCAAGGTGAAATCAAAAACTGTCTGGATGTGCAGAGTTGATTTAAATGTCTTTGCTCGTCGCAGTAAACAGAGATGAGAACTGAAGGATGTAGAGGCGAAAGGTTGCAGCTCAGCCTGTCTTGTAATATGTCTCATATATTGTCCCTGTCTGTTGTGTACACAGCCTTTCCTCTCCCCATGTGATGATACCCAGCCTGTGTGTAACAAAGGCTTTCCTTCACGGGCAGGGCCAATAAAAACAGGAATTAAACGCGATCAGAGCGGCTCTTCACCTTTTCCTCATATCCTCCCTGTGGAAGCCCACAGGAGACTCAGCCGAGTCGCTCTCTTTCCCTCTACGACTTTCACCGACTTTATCTTCCGTCCCTTTTCACTTATCTTCCGGGCATGCTGGGGTTTATACCATTTGTTGTTGGCATTTCTATTAGTGAGCTTGATTGTGGCTATCAGAGTGAGGCTGGTGGCCAATGCGGGGGAAGTCACAGCGGCGGACACAATGGAGGACGGGAGGAAAATCCAGCCAAGAAGCTGCATGTCAGGGAATATATTGAATGTTGTCGCAATCAGAATGAGGTCTGACTGTGTGCAGGATGCTGTGCAGGTTGGAGACGTGTATTCTGACACAAAAATATTGTCTCTTTGGTGGTGCTACGTTGGCGAGTTCAATCTCTAGCTCTTGCCATCGCTTTGGCTCAGACTAAAACAACAGGACGGATTGTCATGAAATTCTAAAAAAAATATAACAATGCATGATGTTGAAGGCTAATTAAACCTGTGATCCCCTGAATTTGTCCCCAAGCGCCACTGTGAGCTTGACATTTTTGGTTTAACGGGGAAGATTAATTTAATCACCACCATCTATTTATCTTATTAACTAAACTAACGGCATTCCCTTTAGCCTGAACTGTACCTGTGGTGCTTCCTAGCTAACTGTAGCCTGCTAACATGAAAGACTTTTACCAGCTAAACATTAGCATGGTGACTTTGTCCCGAATCTGTTAATATTCTGACATTAGCATTTTGCTCAAAGCACAGATGTGCCAAAGAACAATCTTAGTCCTGCTAACATCTGGCGGGAAAGGGTGCAATCAGCAATACTAAGATGTGCAGATGTTCCCGATGTTGATGCTGGAACTTGACGCTCCCAATAAACACGGCCTTCGAGCCAGTTTAGCTGGACACCACAGTCGTTGCTTGGCTGATACGACTGCTAGCTTAGCAGCTAATAGAGTTAGCTCACTTACTTGACCCAAAATCAGTGTACGCCGTCGAGTGCAGGGTGAGTCATCAGCATTTTTTGTTATCTTGCTTATCAGGAACTGACAACTGGGATCCTTTGAAAATGCTTAAGCTTCTTTTCGAAGGTAAACACACCATCAGAAATGGTCTCGAGTCAAAGTTCAAGTATAAATCTACGAACATCTTGATAAACGAGGCCTGCGGGAACCAGAACCTCCAGCTGCAGCTCGCCCAGATGTAACGCAGTCGTTTATAATGTTAGGGAATGCACCTGGTGCTCCTCCTACGCTGACACGCCAAAACATTGTCAATCGTTAACACAATGAGTCACACCTGTGCTTTTTTTCCTGCCTCAGAATGACAGATTAGATTGTAGATTGTCTCGGTCCGCACTTTACATTACTGTCGAGCATTTCCTGAAGCATGTCACTGTGTTTGAAGCTGTCAGGTTTGTTTTCAGTACATCCCCCGGTGGCCACAGGTTTCTTTTCATTTGCATATCGTATGTAAATGCTCTGGTAGAGATCTGACACCTTCTTGAGATACATTTCATTTTGTATTGCTTTCAAAAAGACGAGCGCTATTATGCAATGCCTCCTTTTAAAAATCAGCCTGCACATGATGGTAATTTAACTTATGGGCAGGCTTTATGTTTAATATCATAACTTACAGCATCCGTCTCAAGTAAGTTTCCAGACTCCAGGAAATTACTTTTTGTGAAGTGAATCTAAACCAGATGATGTCTGGGAATCCTTGGAAAATGGTCAACAGGAATGCAAAGTATGTCTTTTGTGTGGCAAATATTCAGTCTTGTGTCTGTTAGTGTAGGTGAGATTTACATATTGACAATCGGTGTCAGCCCAAGGTCCATTTCCGAGCAGTTCCGGGACGTCTTTCTTATGAAAATGAGTCCGTCGAAGCGTTTTGACAAATCTGTTCTCAAAGGTCGAGAGCGAATCTTCAAAGTCAACTTCTAAGTGAATGACCTTAAAGGAACAGTTCACCCGACAACGGCAATTCAGTCACTATATCTACTCACTCACATACTGATGGAAAGTTTGTCGTCTGCGAAACATTTCTGGAGCGTCATACAGACTTAAATACAAAAGGGAAGGGAAGATGAATAAAATACGGGTTCAACTGGTAGGGCAATCAATAAAGGCGGGAAAAAAACAAGACAGAAAGTGGAAATTAAAACATTAAGACACATGAGGATTAAACCCAAACTCTGACACCCATGACCCAAACCTGAACCACCTCACTCATCTGTACTACGGTCGGAGAAAGGCTATCTTAAAGAGTATCTTCTTTTCCGTTTGTTGGTTATTGTCGCATGACTGTCATGTGGTTACTGCTGGCTGTACCAAAAAACAAACAAACTAGGCCTTGGGGACAGTAGCTGTTCCTTTAAAGTGTCCAGAAGAAGAAACAGCAATGTGACACGTTTCGATGACAACTGGGCCAAACCGTGTACCGCAATCACAATCCCAAGAACAGTCACAGGTTGGAACTTGAAGTGAGATCTGAACAATTTCAGCCTCACCCTCCGCAAGGTGTTTCTATTATTTTGTCAACCCTCCTGAACTCACACACACACAGTAAACATCACACCCTCCTCTTCTTCACACACTGTGGTTATCTGTCCCCTCCTCACCAGTCTGGTCACGACTCCCCGCCCTCCCTCTCATGCCGCCTTGGGCTCACATTGTGTATTCATTACCATTAAAGAGTCCCCGGCTTGTCTCGCCATTAGGCCGCATTACTCCGCTCTGCGCTTCCTGACATTGGTCACGCTCTGATCGGTAATCTGGCCGGCACTGATGCAGGATTTCCTTGCGGGGGTCTCTCCTCAAGTTTGCTGAGAGGTAGGCAGGCAGACACACATAGATTGCATTCGAGTGGATGTCCACGCCTCATAGAGATGTGTCCGGAACCGATGGCTGCTGCTTCTGATGACTTGGACACCGTGGCTGAGACCAATCGCAGCAGAGCAGACCCAGAAATTCTAGGCAGGGGCGGGGGGCAGGGCATGAGGCAACACAGCGATGAATATAGAAGTGCTGCGCTGCAGTACAAACAAACCGCTCAGGCGAGTTGTCGTCAGCGAGCGCGACTCTCGAGATTCGCTTAAACGAGGCCTGATGAAATACTGACTTTCCCAACGAGTTGTTCCCCAGTGCGTCGCGTCCCTCCTACATCGCTCAGACCTCCCACACCTCACCAGACTTTCCTTGAGGTAGTTCACTTGAGTTTAAATAAAAGAAAAAGATAAATCTAATCCTCGGGGAACAGAACAAAAGGTCCTCTGATCCAAACTCTGCTGTCACACACGGGGCTCAGTCACTGCAGTCTTTTAAAAGATCTGAAAAACGGCCGTCTCACTGCACCATCTTCAAAGTTCACATCCCCAAATATTCACTTGGCTTTAATGTCAAACCAAGAAAAGCAGCAAGTCCTAAACAGCATTTGCTTGAAAATGTGTCTAAATAGTATCCTCCTCACTGGGAGGCTCGGATCAATATATTTTCATTAGCTCGCGCTCATCAAATGATAACTGCGTCTCTCGCTCTTCGCCACAGGCTTCATCTCCTTCACCTTGACACAAGGCGAAACACGTTATCCGGACAGTTGCGCAGGTTGCTGAACACACATGAAGGACGTACGCATGTGCGGATACGAGCCCCCAGGTGTGAAATTAATTTTTGATTTGTTGTTATGGGATCCATCAGCACTCGGAAGGCCATTCTGTGCGCGGAGCAACTCTTTATACGATTATTAAACAGAACAGGCAACAGAAGGAAAAAGAGGAGGGGCGAAGGTCGGCCAGACTTGTTAGCATAATACAGTTACATTTCACCTTTGCCTGAGTTTTAGCCTCTTATCGCTAACACCGAGCTGTGCAAAGTCCGGTAAATGTGATGTCACTTGAGTCAGCGTAAGTTGGGGTGGAAGAGTGTTTGGAAATGAAATCTCGGGGTGTGGAGTTGGAAAGAAGGTAGCTCTTCATCTCTACTCGAGGCAAACAGCTTTAAAGATCATTTATTCCTGGTTTAGCTCGAGCTAATATAAACTTTCTTACACTGTCCTGTGGGAAAATTTGGTGATTTACCGTTGATTACCCTCATTACATTTTGCGACACGCCGCTGTGAGACGGACAAGAATTACGTTTAATGACTTCCATCCAAACTCTCCTAAAACATTCTTGTGCATGTGAACATCGTTTCAACTCTGATGTACTTCAGTTTTTTTCTTTAACAACCCCAAATTAATTCGCCATAAACCGATCTCCTCACGGCTCAATCAAGAAGACTTCCTGCGTGCCAATCCGTCGCCCAATGGCCGCATTATCTCCTTCATCATCCCATTACAGTGTATGCGACTAGATGTTGCGCATCAATTCATTATGAGAGCTATGAGCTGACATTTCCCCTCCAGAATGGATCATTTATTTGGAGCACCTTGATGGCAGCAGCAGCCGTTAAAACCGGCGAGCCAATTCACAGACGGGGAGCACGTTATTGTGACAGCCAGCCGCCTAATTGTTCATTTGAGGTAATCACCCGACAAGTCAGAGCAATTTTCGAGCACAATGCCAGAGACTAATGGAGGCGGACGTGCTCGCTTGATGAGATCAAAATCACGGGGCCGCCTGCCTGCTGAGTGCCAGGGGCCCCTGAGAAGGCATCTTCTGTGATACTCTGGGAATTATCTGCACCTCTGTGGCAACGACTGAGCACTCACAAGGGAGGGATTAGCAGGGAAAAGTGCAAGATAGTGATGATATTAGAAGAAATAGGAGAAAAGAGCAGCATATTGTTCTTTTATCTCCGAGGAAAATCCACTCGAGAGGAGCAGAATAATGCGGGCTGCTGCCCAATCGAGGCTGAAAATTTATTTCCACACCCCCAATCAAGATGCTTTGTGGAGCTGCCAGCGCGAGATGCATGCCTCCCTCTTAGCATGCAGGGGAGGACACCCCGGCCACGGCGCTCGCTCCCCGTGTTGGTGTGTTTTCGTGTGTGTTTGGGTTGCGCGTGATGGATGACCGTGCAGCACCGGGGCGTTCTCGGTTTAATTGTGATGTCAGCGCATGTCTGTGGCAACCCCAGCGGTGAGCGTTGACAGACAGGAGTGTGGAGATGTGTGTGTGTGTGTGTGTGTCTCTAGTGTATAGGAGGAGACCGTAGAGGAACTCTGACATGATGTTGCTGGGGGATTTTTCTTTTTCTCCCCATCCCGGGGCCTCGAGGGGACTCTCAGGAGACTGGTTTGAGGAGTTTGTCGAAGCTACCGGATGACTGGGTGTCAGGCGTCCCCTCGATAACTCCGGGGAAGTGTCAAGACAGGAAAACAAACCGGCGAAAACTGCCTGCAAAAACATGACGCTCACCTTGTGTTTCTTGAGTCTACACCAAACTGACTTCATCATTACTTTAATCTCTGCTAAAAACACATCCAACATCCCAAATAATGTCTGTACTTTTTTCGTTTCCTGACCTCAAACCTGACTGACCTGCCCCCTCACTCTGCGCTTCCCATCATTACCAACATTACTTCTACTTTCCCCCCCCCCGTAAAGCTGGGATGACACATACCCCCGGCTGCACAATTTGGATTATGAGTCATGCGGTCCACCTGCAGTGCCCCACAGCGGTCAGAGGGTGGTGCTGTTGGACCTGAACTTCCCAGAGCGCCACACCACCACCACCACCACCACCACCGCTGCTCCTCAGGCTCAAATTGATAATGCATATTGCATTACATTCAGACACGACAGATTTAACCGTGAGTCAAACAGAGGCATGTGGTGGAATCATTATTTACTCTGAGGTTTATTGGGGAGGAAACATTGTATAATTTGGGAAAATATTAGATTTTGGCAAGATGCTTTTGACTAATTCATCCTGGGCCGATCTGATCGCGTAGGTGAGGGTGCAATCCTTGTTGCTGGGAGCCTGTGTGTTAGGGTTAGGGTTACCTGCGCGTGTCGTAACCTAGCGAGTTTGTTGTCAGTCAAACTTATAAAGTTTCTGGATGAGCTCAGATTGCACCACAATAGTGCAACGGCTGTATATTGTGTTCGCTGCCACAAAGGAGAAATACAAAACTTTACGTTCTTGAAATGATGACTTCGATGTCTTCCTGCGTTATTCCCAGCGGAGTTGGTCCGGGCTGTGAAAAAGGTACGACGCACTGAAGTTTCAAGAGGTCTCGCGATGATGGTTCGAAGCCTCAGATCAGGACACTTGAAAAACGCAAAGCATGACGTCAGGCGTGCCGTACCATAGGAAAGCTATGTCTAGCAACAACAACCATGTGCAGTGGTCACAAATGATGCCATCTTAACAATTCGAGTAAAAAGTTCTGGCCACTAATTGTCGGATTATGTCCCACTTTTGTTCCGGACTTGAGTTGGCACGGAATACATGAGTTCGGGTAGAACCTGATAAGCCATGTTGTCCCAGCATGATTGGACAGAGTTCCTCAAAGGTAACTGTGATGTCACTTGGCTTCCTAGGTCCACAAGTGCCCCCCGGAACTGTTCAATGGGGTTGAGTTGGACTGTGGAGGGTTAGGGTTAGGGTCCATGACAATCAGGACGCCTTGTTCTTTTTCTTTGGTCTTCAGGTGGTTCTTCCAAAGCAAAAATGGTGTTGCATTCGTATCAAATGCAAAAGAAATATCTTGGCAAGTGGTCTCAGACTTACACAGTCCTTTCTAATGTTCCTTCATGATGAACCCTTATTGCAAGGAATATAAAAGGTTACCTAGATGCGTTTTGGATAGGATTTTAGAATCTCAAGGTCTGGTTCTTGCAGCTCTTTCCAGAAACATATCTGTTGAATAACACAGCGACTATCCGACCGTATTCTATCATGTGTATCTCCTCCCCCTTCTTGCTATTCCACTCGTGTCTGGAAATCCAGGAGTCATGTTGTTTGTAAGAGAGTGAGAGTCAGTCAGTCTGTCTCGGGAGCCAGAGTTTTTCACTGAACATAGTGTGGAGTTCTTCAGGGGGAATATGTAATAAGGAACATAGCTGCAGCTCCTCTTGCTTTCTGGGGACTAAGTTGTTCTAGACACACAGATAAACAGGCGGGCTGACTGGACCGGACTGGACAGAAATAGAGCCGACCAACTGTGCTCACACTGTGCCAATTTAAGATTATGAACATGAAAACAGCAGACGATGCCAGATGTGGAGAGGAGGAAAAAATGTCTTTGATTCGTGCCAGACAGCAAATGGAACCATCACGTCTTTCATGCAGAAAGGGGAAGAAACACAACGCGAGGCCGATTATTACCATCCAACGCTCTCGCAGTGAGGCAAAATTGAAAACAAAGCGAGCCCTTTTTTTTTTTTTTTTGAGTTACACAAGTTTGTTTAAAACATGCAATCGTAATGAACTGCAAAAAGCTGGAATGCGTTCCAAGGGCGCCACGGCAGAATCTCTCCGAGAGCTTAACATTCATCGACCCAGACCTGCCGCTCCTGTCTCTTATTCCGCAAATCTCTCGGAGAGCCGTTGAGGGGTCGTTGAGACACAAGGACTGCAGTGACCTCACCGACGATGCAGCCGTGCCTTAGCAGGAGTGTCGGTTTCTATTCCGTCCCGATTCTTGAATTGAAGATTGCTGCAAAGAAGGCCAATAGACTGTAATGTAATTTGTATATAAAGGCCGAACATGAGAGGCTGCGAGGCGGCCAGTAACGAGGTTAGAGTGTGCCGGCAGAGGTTATTGTATTGTGAATTGGTTGCCTCAATCCATTTATCCGCCGCGATCCAGACACTGTGACAAAGTGAGGTGTTTGAAAATCCCTCGTGAAGGACTGTGTCTTCTATATGGATTTGTTTTGGCTGTGTGGCGACAAAGAGTGTTTACACACAGCTGCTTTAGCTCAAGGTAGTTTCATTTCCCGAATCAATGACTTGGTTGTTTTTTTTTTCCCGTGGATCCTCGCCACAAGGCTGAGTGATAATCGCTGGCTGGTGTGTTTTTTGGGGGTTTTTTTTTCGGGAGGGGGGTTTTTTCGCACTCGAGGTGACAAACCAAGCCCCCTCGGAAAGGAACTGACACAGGAAACGTTGGGTCCGGCGTAATCCCTCGTCTTTCAGGACCTCCTTATTGCCAGGCTGATCCCGCTAATGAATTCAGCCTCGCAGTGTCTGTGCCCAGAGTGGCAGCATGGCATTGGTCACTGAGTGGGCTCCGGGGACGGTGAGGGTGTGAGATGCCATCTGTTGTGCCACTGTGCTCTCCATTTCC
This sequence comes from Sparus aurata, assembly GCF_900880675.1. Taxonomy (NCBI): domain Eukaryota; kingdom Metazoa; phylum Chordata; class Actinopteri; order Spariformes; family Sparidae; genus Sparus; species Sparus aurata. The sequence goes on from NC_044210.1 coordinate 14,802,924, forward strand.
CTTTGCTCAAGCACAACAGGAGAGAAGAGCAACAATGAGGAGATCATGTCAGGGTTTGGAAAGATGATGGCTGCGACATCCTCCTCCTCCTCCTCCTCCTCTTCCACCTCCTCCTTCTGCTGCTGCCTTTTTTTGGACTTCTGAAAACTTTTAGCACAAATTACACCTGTCACTCCCACTATACTTCTGGTTGCACAGGATCAATATGAGCTGTGCACATCCACTGATTTGTAATAATTGCAGAGACCGCTAGCGATTTTAATTTTGACTCAGCCTGTCATGTCGGGTTGTTTGTAAAGCCTCCAGCGCAAATTACCTGTTTGTGCATTCTTGTGAAGACAAAGGTCTCCCTAAAAAAATATTAATCCTGTGCGAATCAAGCTGTATTTTGTTTCTTGGTAATCTCTTTTCCATTCTTCTGAACAAACAATTTCCATCTTCCTCCTGTCATGACGGATAGAACTCAAGGTGGCAAGAGATGATGAAAACCTTGACTTTCCTGCTCTGAATCACAAAAGGACAAAAGTTCATTTCTATAAGCAATGTGCTCGGGTTAAGGATCAAACATCATTATCTTGCAGATGTACTTTAATGTGTTACATCTTATAGCTGACATTTGTAATTTGGAAATTATAATCATTGAGATTTTCATGGAATGAAACCCTGTTTTTATGTGATTTTTTCGGCAATAGTTGGTTCCATCTGCTGCTTCCTCACGCTAAAAGCATTCACCTTTCATTGTGCCAATTATTAACTGATTTCTTTGCCTTGTTTTGGTTTGGTCACCCTTGTAGTGTTTGCCGTAGTACGATACTGCACATTCTCACACCACGGATACCACATGTGTCGTCAACACGGCCGTGACTGAAATCTAAACAATTAAAACTTTTTAAATAATACACTGTGATAACGGCTGTGAATAAAGTAGAAGTTTTTTAAAAAAGGCACTTTTCTTTGAGAATTTCTCGACACAACTCTTGAATAACACCATCGCTCAACTTTGCTTGTTGGGCTGCAGCCATCCAGGCTGACAGTGCCAATAGAAAGTCCATTCAAGACAGAGCCAGCTCCACTGGGAGTGAATCGTTTCACACCGTGTTTGTTTTTTTTCACACGTCAAAACTGTGTCTAGTATTATCACATTTTTGTGAGATGGGGCTTTTTCCAAGTTGTTCATTCAGTGATGACAGTAAACAGACTTCTACCCAAAGTTCCATCATTAAAATCGAGGCCTGTACTGGTCGATGTAAAGAAAAACAAGCTGTTAAAATGTCTAATGATGTCCACAAAGTGCACAAAGAACATGCTCGTCTGCACAAAATTGCATTGCAATCAGTCGAGCTGTTTGACTCTGGCACCACAAATCTGAAGCTGCCGGTGGCGAGTCTTTAGGGTTCGTCCTCTGGGAACCAGGAATTAGTGTAGAAAATGTATGGCAGTCAATTCAGTAGTTGCTGAGCTATTTAACTAATAAACTAAAATGTCAAACCAGAGGGACAGTTAGGGCACCACCAACAACTTAGGGGTTAATTCTCTGGGAATCATGAATGAATGTAGAAAACATATGGCAACCTATTCAGTCGTTGTTGAGATATTTCCCCCCAAAATTAAGATATATAACTTATGGTGGTGCTAGAGGAGAAGCCATGGGATCAACTAAGTCATTAGGATTCATCATCTGGGAACCACGAATGACTAGTAATATGGAAATCCCTCTAATGGTTGTTGAGATATTTCACTGAAAAACTAAAACTAACCTTAAAGTGGTGCTACAGGAGAAGTGAGGGGTTCAACAAAGTCTTAAGGGTTCATCCTCTGGAAACAAGGAATTAACATACAATATTTATGACAATCCATCCAGTAGTTGTTGAGATATTGCCCCCCAAAACTAAGATATATATCTTATGGTGGTGCTAGAGGAGAAGCCATGGGAAAGTCTTGAGGGTTCATCCTCTGGTAACTATAAATTAATGTAGAAATATATGGCAATCCATCCATTAGTTAGATATTTAACTAGAAAACTTAGAAGTAAACCTTATAGTGGTGCTAGGGGAGCAGTGAGGGGATCAATGAAGTTCATCCTCTGGAAACAAGGAATCACTGTAGAAAATGTATGACAATCCATCCAGTAGTGGAGATATTTCACTAAAAACTAAGATCTATACCTCAAGATGGTGCTAGAGGAGGAGTCAGGGGACCAACAACATCTTGAGGGTTCATCCTCTGGTAACCATGAATGACTGTAGTAATATTCCATATTACTACATCTAATAGTTGTCGAGATGCTTCACAAAAAAAAACCTTATAGTGGTACTAGAGTGAGAAGTGAGGGGTTCAACAAAGTCTTGAGCTTGAACAGAGTCAGAACAGGAGGACACGTTTACTCTGCAGTTGTCTCTCTCGACAGTCATTTTCTTGATTGGGTAAATCTGTGAATCCATGCAGGTTCTGAATCTTGCCAATTACTGAACTCCAAAACGGAGAGCATTTAATATTCCTCAATAACACTTGCAGAACACAATGTGCCTGAAGAGAGATACAAAAAAAACCAAACCCAAACAAACGTATCCTTCATCATGAAACTAATCACAATTATTACCTCCCTGGGTTTAAATTAACATTTGCACACAAGGTGGAACCCTGTAACGAGTAAACTGGCTTTCTTCCTACTGTAATGTTTCTTTTCACCCAACATCCTCTTATTGCGCATTTCTAATTCACACAGAAAATACCTCCTTATCATTCAGCCATTTGTGTGAAATCTGATCTTAGCTGCTCCTTTCTCCACAGCTCCACGGTACACAAAACAGACAAGAATTTCCGTTTCTCTAGGTCTTTTTTTTTTTTTCTTTTTTTGCTGGGGAATTGAAGCTCACTGTGTCCAATGTGGCAATCCAATTATGAAGCAGGGCTGTGTTACAAGGTTGCCATGACAGAATCAATGAAAACAATATAGGAGAGTCCCATTTCATACACGTGTTACTGGGAAAAAGGGGTTGAGGACCTCATTTTAAACGAAAATGTCAGCTTTCCAGAGCAAGTCAACAACAAGTTAAGAAGCAAGAAATAAGTAAAGTAGTGCAGAGAAGAGAGTTCATGCTGAGGTCCGGCAACAATTTGAAGTTTTACATATATCTTCACAAAATGTCGTTTGAGGCTGGGTTGCACCGGCAAGGACAACGTTTCTGTTTAACTTTAAATTATGTTCCAACAAGCTTTAAAACTCGCTTTGAAATCAGGGTTTTTACTCTAAACCAAGATCAAATTAGATTCTGTCGCACCAAAACTTTAAACTCCAGTTAACCTTTACTCTTGAGGAGGACTTACTTTTTAAATAGCGGTTTCTTTTTTAAGTGGATTGAGCAAAACAATCATACCCTTGAATAAAACTACAGGACAGACTCAACCCATACAGGATACAGGCTCAGTATGGAAGCTGCTGAAGATTGTACCAACTCTTAAACAGTGCTGTGCAAGAAATGTAGTTAGCTAAATAACTAACATGGCGTTTCCAAACACAGCTGCGTTTGAATTTATATTTGTAAGGTTAAAGGTATTGTATGCAAAAAATTGGTGTTCTTTTGGAACCTTTGCTAACTATAGCTGCTATAAGCTCAGTTCACTGTTCAGCTAGCAGCCATTTTAGCTTACTATGTCCAGATTGGGATCTTGATCACTGGAGGAGTGTTGGTGTTGTTTACTATACTATTACTATCTCTTGAGGGTACAAAATGGGGCTAAGGGTTAGCAGGTTAGCATGCTAACTTCAACAGATATCTCTGCAACACACTAGGTCGATGTTCTTGCCATAACCACACCCAACACACAACCATAGTCAAAAATGGTATTTCTTCATATTCTGATGATAATTTAACATTTTTAATGCTTTAAACTAAAATTCATACATATTGCAAACTTTAAATTAATCCTTGTTGGTGCAACCCTTCTGCAAATTAGCAAATTGGCTCCATTCTGCGAGAGAAATGAGCAGTGAAGCTGTTAATTCTTACAGTCATCATCATCAGTCACGTCGAAGTAAATGGACGTCTTGCAAAGAACTTGGCAACACACGCTACAGCAAATACTGTGATATCCACCACTTGACTGGAGGTTACTATTACAAATGAAGTCTTCTGCACATTCATTGTCTTTGCATAAATCAATTCCACTACTTTCACCAGCTTATTTTGCTAATTACCAGAAAAATCCACATCTCTGTTCCATGTCATGGAGCGGGAAGTGGCCTTTGCACTACCTGTAAGTATTGCGGGGGGGTGGGTCGCGGAAGCCTCGCCGATCTTGGCTGCATTTCAGACTAGTGTGGAGGAGGATGAAGGCTCGCTTCCTCGCCTCTCTCGGCGAGAGAGCAAAGGCCTCACTCAACCTACATCTGTAGAGGGAGACGAGGATGGGGGGGGGAGAGAGAGGGAAGCGAGGCTGGAGCGAGCCGCCCACGCCGTTATTGGAGATGGCAGAGGGGGCAGCAGACACGCTACTCCAAAGCGTTTGTGGGGGCTATTGTTTCACGATCAGACACTATTTTCAGAGAGATGGAAGGGCATGATTTGCAGAGTTTACACCTTTTGTCTTGTTTCCTGCCAATGAGGATTATACTAAAGCGTGATTGACATTCAACATCATACCCTTTTGATGCACCGAGAGTCCTTCTGTTCTTTTGAAGCTAGAGGCTGGTCTTGAGAATCCAATTTGATCCATCGGTAATGCTCAAAGCAGTGCCTGTTGAATAAACAAGAGGGCCATTAGTGTGAACGGTTGAACACAAGGCAGCAAACCTGGTATTGGGATCCTTTCTGAAATGATTTCACACACACTGTATACCTCAACATGATTGTAGAAGGTGAGATGATAAAAAAACAGTCCTGACAGCTCGGCGGTCAAGACAATTGACCATTACTATGTCAAAAAATGGCAAAGAAATACTCTCATAAATGACAAATATTAGCAGCAAATCCTCACAAAAGCTGAAACCAGGAGAAGACAAAAAATGCAAGAAACGCAAACAAATTATAAATCAAAATATAAAAGGTTCAATTTATGGTCACAAAGAAGATTCTTTGTGCCAAAAGAGCCACCTAAAGCCTACACACTTAACTTTAAACGGTCCGAATTGGTAAGTCAACTGTCTTTTGCTAATTTCTGTGCTTTCCTATGTTTGGGGTTAAAACGTTAATGATTAAGATCTCTATCAACGATGGTCATAGCAGATTTAGTGAGCAGCCGTCCGGTGTGTGACATCGCCCACTAAGAGTGAAATTGATTGATTTCAGATTGAAATGTAGCCGTTACAATGCTGGTCAGACTTTAAGGTGGACTTTGACTGGCGGTATATAAATCTAGTTAAAAGAAGGTATGTGTTCCCAAACCGAACCAGTGTTGACGAACACATCTACGTTCAAATGCACAACACAAAACCGTTTTGTACTCCAAAAAAAACAACATCCCTACTGAAGTGGTCGCATGCTTGAATGGACCTAATGAACATGGTCGTTTAAACCCCAGAAAAAAGAGCTCCGTGTCCGGTTCGTGTTCTCTAAACACAAAAGAGCGACTGTACCTGACTGACCATGAGCTGCTTTGGTTCTCCTGCCCCAACCTTCCTCCTCCTTCCTGCTTCTTATCTCCGAGGACTGTTTACTGGCAGTAATTAGGCCATTAATCAAGTTAATGGAACATCGCTGAATGGACCAACTGTACTCTCTCCCACAGAGCCGTCTCACTTCCCCTCAGGACTCCCCCCCCCCGAGGGTGAGGCGACTCTGACATCAACATATGTGTGCACCGTGGGAAGGTTGCGTATCAGATGTAACCACTGTCAGCGCGCTCTGCTGCACTGCTACAGACTGCCGGAGTGACATCAGCTTTGATGGCGGGATGGCTGTTAGGGCCGTGGACTTGGCGTGACGCCATGCCCTGTAGCAGACCTGAGGAAAAGAACTGCAGTCAGAGCATTGTTTTTTTGTTTTTTTTTTATGGTTGAGAGAAATTGACAGATGGAGGATTTCTTCCAGGTATTTTATTGAACGCCACTGTTGTGTCCAAATTAAATACACTCTGCAGACGTGTCAGCGCTGTTAGACTGTGTTCAGGTGAATTTAAGAGGCAACACAACGGAGTCACTCGAGTATATCCAAGGACAGATGTGAAGTTTTACTTGAGGTTCGTGGGCTGATTGGGTCACAGGAGAGACCAAAAACTGGATTTTCACGTTCATAAATATTGAAGCCGATGGTTCCAAGTTGTGCTCATAATACTTAAGAAGGTAATAATGAAATAACACAACAGCAAACTTTTATACAGCTCACCTTTCATTGTCAGCAAAAAGACAGACTCTTTGTTTTTCTACTTTTCAAAATAAAAGCCCCAAACAGTGGTTAGGCTGACATAATTCATAGTACTTTGTTATCATTTCTATAGATTTTGTTCGCTTTTGCTCAATTAGACCACATTATTTGTGGTGAAAGTCGTATATGGTTGTGTCGCAAACACATTGACTTGCCTCAAATTGCAACCTTTAATAACATTTTCAATTTATTTTGGATCCACTGTGGTCTGTCGTCTCCCTCAGCCGCTGTAGCGTCTTGTACACATGCACTTGTTTTGGCGTTTTGGCTTTACTTCCTCGGCCGCTGACAAATTATGATGACAAACTATTTCATAACCATGCAAAGGCGGGAAGAAAACAGTTATCCGTTCCATTAAAGATCAGACAATTTGCAATGACTTAATGGTCTTAATAATGCGAGTCTGATGGAACACGTACACGCTTGTTCGGACGTTGCTAGCTAGCTAACATCAGCGGCTGTTCGGGTGCAGAGAAACTGGGACTGCACATTTAATCATGTGGTTAAATCAGCATTGATAACGCCTTAAAGAGGAAGGTTTTGGTGGAAACTTTAACCGAGGAGATACGTCCAAGTAGAACAAACATGCTAGCTTGATTCACCCCATGACTCGGGGCCCAGGACCCCCTGTTCCCCCCCTGGTGGCGGCCCTGCTTCAAGCTATAATCAACGATGTAAAGTGTCTCCTTCGATTGGGCCACAATCAAGAGGTCTATAATCTTCAAAAAGAGCATTATTTTAGTGTTTAACTAATCAATACTTTCCGCCCAAACAGTCTTTTCATTGTGAATAGAGTTCTTGTTAATCTAAAGCTTGTTTTTCATTCCCCAAAAAATTGCTAATGACGAGACTAAACACACTGTTTTGCAGCAGGATCATAAACAACCACGGCATCGTGTTGCTGTTTTATTTGCTTGTTTTGTGTCTAATCATTTCCTTCCATCTCTCAATTCCACGCCCAATCAATTAGAAGACAGTGTCAAACCCTGTGTTGCGCCTATGGTCGTCTCAGCAGTGTTATCCCTCCCCCGCGGCCATTTTCTCCTCCGTCTCCTGAGCATTCAATCTTGTGCCCCGGCAGCAGACCAGAGCTCATCCCGACCTGCCTCCCAAACAAGCGGCGGTGTAATTGCTTGTCAGAGCTGTCTGCGTGCCTGTTTTTTCCCTCCACGCCGCCACGCACCTGACAAGAAACACATATTTACACACAAAAATGAAATTACAGGCAATTTGAGAGCAAAAGAGCTTTGGAGGAGGCGACGCCTCGCGATCGAGCTGTCCGAGTCGATGAACTCCTCTCACCCTCGGCTCTGCATCAGGTGGACAAGCAAAAGGTGGAGGAGATAACAGAGAGAGAAGGGGAGAAAAAAACAGAGAAAATGCATAGGGAGTTCTGAATTGGCCTCCTGAGCAGCTACCACTCTCTCGACAGCTTACTTTTTTCCTTTTCCTTTGACGATTAGCTAATCTTTCTTCCTTTTTCCTGTGAAGGCGCCGTAATGACAGACTTCAACCGGCTGCATTGATGCAAAAAGGAATTAATACATCACGACTGCATGATTCGCTGTTATAATTACCACCCTTTACTAATTACACCCCATCATTTGCATCAACATTTATTCAAAATGCTAATTTAACTTCACATCAGAGGATACAATTTACAAAAAACCCAATATATTTCTCATTAATAGTCTAACTTTTACCTGTAATGTTATATTATGTCTATTTAATGAACTCAGGAACCAATTAAACTGTTTACACAAAGACTTTGACACCTTTAATTTCTAATTGAATGTATGAATGAAGGTCTCAGGTGTCAGAAGTGCCTGAATCTCACTCACAAAACACACCAGTGTTACACTTCAGTCTGATTCCTGCTGCAGAGTCGAGCAACATCAACAAAACATGATACAAGACAGAAATTTGTGGAGAAAAAGATTTATGATAAGGACGTAAAAACAGGCGAAACAGTCAAAATATACTATCCTAAAAAACGTTTTTCAAATGCAGTGTGGTTAATCTCATCGTTATTGTCTATTGTCTTTTTGTTATACTAAGAAAAGTGATTCTAAATTTGATTAAATTTAGAATTATAGGGAAACTTAATTGAATTAAACAAACAAGTCAAATATTAAATTAAATATATTTGAAATAAAATGTAGTACATTTTGAAAAGATCATTTACAATTCTAATTAAATCAAATTTCAAAGGGAAACTGAATTAAAAAGCAAAGAAGGAAAATATTTAAAATACACTCAAATATTTGATTATAAATAACATGCCATAATAACAAGTTAAACTAGTTTTAAAGTTTTTTATTTAATAAAAAAATTATGTTGAAAGTTTTATTCAAATTAAATTCTTAATTAATTCAAATAAGATTCTAATGATCTTGAATTATTTTGAAAAAATTAAATGTATTGAAAATTAAATTTGTGTCTAAATCATATTGAAAATGATATTAAATTTAAATGTTATTTGTTTAAAAATGCGATCAAACAAAAGATAACATTGCTAGATAGACATTACACAATTTATTTAATTTATTTATACTAAATCTATTATGCAGGTATGAAACGTCATGATTATTTAGAATGAACTTTTTTAGCGCTTTGTTTTTTACAGTGTACATTGCACTATAAATAATGATCCTCTCTAGTTCTGATTCTTTGATATTACGACGTGTTTTTCTTTCTACCTGTATCCTGTTTCTACCCACGCTTGTTTTTTTTCTTTATCTTAGCTTGTTTGGTCTCGCCTCAGATAATCTTATTCTTTAAACTGCTCACTTTCATTGTATTTGCATACCGAGGTGTCCCACTTACAAATTCTTCTCACCTTTGTTGCTGCGAGCACTCCGTCTTGCCTCCAGGCATCGATAAAAGCCCTTAATTTTCCCTTTGTCCACAGATGCTCATCACCGTGCCACGATGAACACCGAGTCTGAATACGACAGCTGGAAAACATCTGTAAACCAGCGGCGGCGGCTCCTCGGCTATGTGGAAAGAAGAAGAGTGGCACTCTGTATGTCGGCCATGTTTGCGGGTGTTTACTCCTGAGCCGAATTGTGTTTGACATTTGTTCCAGACAGATCTGTTTGGGCCTGGTGGTATTTCGGGATGAGGAGTCAACAGAGGCGAGATGCGCCGCGAAGATGTGAGAAGGGTCGTGATGGGGAAGCCTATGATTGATATTCCCATTAGCCACCTGACAAGGTGAGGACAAGGCTCTGATAATGAATTGTGACACATTAATGAGCTTGTCTAGCGCAGACAATACCTGATCAGCCCTCTTAGCATTTAACCTTTTGATACCAATGAGGGAAATTGCAGGCAAATAAGGGTTTTGTGTCACAAGACGACAGAACATGACTTTAAAAACAGTGCAGCAGATCCGTGTCCGTGGCTGATACGGCTCTGAGTTCAGAGGAGACTAATTTGACGGCGGTTAAACTCCAGAGGGTTCTGAACCCGGCCACAAAACACCAAACTTTTTTTTCGCTCTCGCGACTTTCTGAAGGGATGAAATCGAATGTATTTCTTGTTTTTTCTGCTCTGATTAAGCATCCGAGGTAAAATGTTCTACAGCAACACCTGCGTCACCTCGGTTCCCTTCCTGCTGAGGGGATTGTGTAGGTTTACAGTCTTAATTAGTACTTGTTGTATCCAAAAGTGACTGCCATTGTAGTACAGCTAGAAATATAAGACTGGTATACAGTGGTAGAATGTTTTGGACGCTTATACCTGTTGTGGAATTCCGGCTCGCTTGCCTATTCAGGAGCGATGAAGAAAAACTCAGAAACACTGATGGCTTACGTTCAAGTAGTTTGCAGGCTGGAACAAAATAATTGCACAACGGTAAGCATAGTGCATTGTAAAGTTAATCCTGCCGATCCTTCTCTAGTGTCTCGTTATAGCCTGCAAACTTAGCAGCTTCAGACTGCTAAGTTTGCAACGACCATGATAGATATAACACGTCACTACGCCCTCATCCATACCTTATCGGGCCTAATGTTTATACGGGGTACGTACGACATCTTATCTTGTTAGGCCAGAGTGTTCTGGGCCTTAGATTTACTCCTAAAATACCTTTTTTAAATCCCATCACAGTGCTGTAAGCATGTACAACATGTAAAAAAGTCAAAAGACAAACAGAATAGGCTTGAGAGTGAGTCACAAGTGTCCACTTGGAAAAGCAACGTTAGTGATTCGTCCTGGAAAAAGGTCCGCAATTGCATTTTTACCCTAAAATGGAGTCAAAGCTTTGCACAATTAGCTGACCATCATGGTAAAATGCAAACCTAACGTGACAACCATGAAAACATCATTATTTTAGCTTGTTTGTTGGGGGTACAAGGACACCAGGAGAAATCCAAGAGAGGTTGATCCAAACATTCTATCATGATAGCAAATGTGTCAAACTCAATAGTTGTGTTCCCATCAAACTGTCAAGCAAATTCAATCTGAGCTTTTGATACTGAAAAAAAGAACAAACCCTGCTTTATTGTCTATTCTACTCTAAATGGGCACACAATCTATTAAATTAACATCATGCTGTTTACTGGGGTAGTAAATCAAGTAGGGTCATTTTCTCATAAGCTTGTCTTCTTTATGAAACCAGCGGAGAAAGAATGCCGGTTTAAGGCACTTCAGCATTGGCTTCACTTTTCAGACCCAGAAGCCTCATCCATCTTATGTACAGTCAGTGGTTTTAGCACCTTTCAGCTCATTGTTTCGGTTTTCCCTACCACTTTACTATTCTTTATACTTTTCAAGCGTAGCAGTGACATATCAGTAAAAACCCACCAGCCTAGCAGCAAATGGCAGACGAAGTTTGGCGACAGAAGCTGTTGAGTCAGAAATTTTTTTGGTTGGTGGAGACCAAAAACTGAGCCACAAGCAGAGTGAATATCTCCCTGGTGGCAAAGACACTATTCCACATGAATCCTGTTGCTCCATATCTGTTGGAAAACATCACAGTATGACGCTACAAAGCTAATAGTATATAAAAGGACATTCATTCTGATGATTCTTATTCTTTTTCATAAAGTTTTTCTGTGATCCAGCTGAAAGTTTCACGTTAGAAACCCTGAGAGATTCACGACTTGTGATTCTACATCACATGTTGTGAGAAATTGTCCCATCTTCCTGCGCTTCAAAATCAATTTCCCCTGTTACAGTGGATACAGTGCCGTGCAGCACCTTCCCGCTCAGACAAGTTAGCGTCTGCACGCCGAGGTGAGTCCACTGTTTGTGTGGGTGTATTGATGTCACCCCCCTCCACCTCCTCCAACCTACCCCCACCCCCCCTCGCCTCATTGGGACGCTGGCCGCCTAAGTCTAATCCCGTGGGAGCTCATTAGAATCAGCGGAGAGGAGAGGGCCCCAGACAGGGTCAGGACAAACTGCACCGCTGCGCTGCATAGTGATGCCTTCCGCTCTGTCTTTATGTCTGTTTGCTTTGGCTGCACGTCAGTTGATCTGAGCGGATGGCAGATGAGAGATTGGCCCGCTCAAGCACTTGACAACCATGTTGAACACCGACACAATCGCTAGTGCACGCGCAAACACACATACGGAACGAAAACGGGACCCACAAACGCCTCAAACACCCGCTCCGTATGTGCATACACTCAATGTATGTGTGTGTGACGTGTGATCGGGCACTCACACACACACACGCAAACAGAGTTGTCACCTCGCTGTCATGCCACAGTCAGCAGCTGTCCTGTGTGGTGTGTGACAATAAGAGAGGGTGGTGAGCAAGGTCAGACACGCTGCCACCCACGAGACACTCATTAAATGCTTATGAATCTCAAGTGGAGGCTTGCAGATGCATGGCATGTGTATGTGAGTGTGTGTGTGCTGTGTCTTTTTAATTTAAACATGCTTTTGTGTGTGTGTGTGTGTTTGAATGTGCAACAGATGTGTGATCTATCCATAATCATGTGAAGAAGATCAAGTTAAAGTGAACTTTTGACGCGTACTTGAAGGGATCCATCCTCATTTGTCATTGTCATCCTTGTTTTTATTAGTATTCAGACCTTTAGCTTCAATAAAAGCGGCGCTGCTGCACTGTAATAAAAACAATTGTGACAAGTAGTTCTTACCGAAGTAGCATGAGAGATGTTTACAAGTAAAATAATCAATGCAGGCAGCTGTTTCACACGCTGATGGTTAGATGAATCTGACACAATAAATCAAACTTCATAAACTCATTATGTGTCTTAAGTATTCATCATAAAGTGTGGTGATGTGTTCATTCCCAGCAGGAGGTTTCTGCGCTTCCTGGGCTGTGACAAGGAACCTAAAGAAGAAGAAGGGGTGGACTGTGGTCTATAGGAGACGCACGGAGAAACAAACTTAACCCAACATATTTACGTTTTATGACTTCTGATGAGCGAATGTCTCCAGAAAGTGCAAGAACAAACTTCAGAGAGAAGGTTAACAACCTAAATATGCCATTTTTTTCAGCAAAATCCATCATACGTTATTGACTTAGACATTATGAAAATGGTTAATGGGGTTAATGAGGTCAACCAACCAACCTACCAACCAATCAATAAATCAACCAACCAACCTACCAACCAACCAACCTACCAACCAATCGATAAATCAACCAACCAACCTACCAACCAACCAACCTACCAACCAATTAATAAATCAACCAACCAACCTACCAACCAATCAATAAATCAACCAACCAACCTACCAACCAACCAACCTACCAACCAACCTACCAACCAATCAATAAATCAACCAACCTACCAACCAATCAATAAACCAACCTACCAACCAATCAATAAATCAATCAACCAATCTACCAACCAATCAATAAACCAACCGACCAAAAAACTGACCAACCAACCAACCAATAAACCAACCGACCAAAAAAACAACCAACCAACCAATACACCAACCAATCAATGAACCAACCAACCATTAAACCAACCTACTAACCAATACACCAACCAATCAATAAACCAACCGACCAAAAAACCAACCAACCAACCAACCAATACACCAACCAATCAATAAATCAACCAACCAACCAATCAATAAACCAACCAACCATTAAACCACCAACAAACCAGCCAACTACAAACAAAGAAACAGACAGAGAGACAAGGTAACAAAAGCAGAACCTATTTTCAGGGGTTGTTATGTTCCTCGAGTAGAAAAGGCCTTAGCCATGAGTGCATGTTTGGGTTAAACAGTCAAAGGTTTCATAGGGTCAGGATAAAGATGTGTTTAGGCTGCTTCTGCCGATTAAGAAATGTACAAATGTCAGTCGTTCACCTGGTCCTGTGCAGCCTCCTCGCCTGTTCATCAACATTCCCCCGGGAAGCCTCCGATGGCGCTCCGAGCGGCGTCTGCTACACCACTCACATTTTGAGTTGCACTGAAATGGATGGCGGCGGGTGAGAAAGGCCAGAGATGCTGTTATTGCTCCACAAAAGCCTGTGGACACATAAAGAGTTTATCATCTGGTCGAGCGCGGGGCAAGCTTGCTAATATCCTGAGGCTATCACAACACTGTCCAATGAAGTCTGATTGACTCCATACATCACTGAGTGTGTGCACGTCTTTCATCACTTGTGTGTCCCGGAGAGAGACGGGAGGAGGGAGATAGCTTTTCCCGGCGACAATAAAATCACACTCAGGAGCTTTGGTATAATTGGGAAAGTGGTTGCGAGAAAGATGCCAGGTTGAGGGAGCTGGCGGAGGCGGTGTGGTCACAGGAGCTCAGTCAGAGAGCAGGAAGGCAGCAGGGTGCTTTTCTACCCCGGAGGAGGGGGGGCACTTATTATGAATGGACGAAAACAGCAGGACAGGAGGAAACGGAAACCTGTTTGTTGTTTAAAAAGCCTTCTCTCTCTCTCTCTCTTCCTCTCTGTTTATGCCTCCTCTCTCCGCTCTCTCCATCTCGGCGTAATTAGGGTGCTGGCTGGAAGAATGATCAGCTGTCATCCCCAATGGTGGCCTTCCACTGCCTGAATGTCAACACTGTCTGAGACCTCCTGTCTGAGTGAGCAGCACACTCAATTAGAGACACTCAGTCACCGCAGGAGCCGCTAGGACAAACACGCCGACACATTTACAAAGCCACGAGCGCGCACACACAGAACCTATAAGACGCCATTTTTCTTTTTTTTTTTTAATGCTTCAAGAGTAAATCCACACGCAAAAAGGGAGAAGGATGAAAAAGAGCACACGCTCATCTGGAGTCATCACAGCAGTAGCCCGTCCCAGCCTCCAGTGGTTTCATTAATTAAAACACAGCTTTTCAGGACATAAAAGTAACTATAGCTAACAGTGCCTTTTCTCACATTCCCTCCGAAGGCAAACATCACTCTCAGATGAAAGCGGATGCAGCGAGGCTGAGGCGACGGGGGCAGGGAGGGTGCCCCCTTTGCTCCGTTCGGCCGCATCAAAGCGCTCAGAGTCAAAGGGCGAGACACCAAAGAGGACTTTTTCTGCGTCTTTCTGTGTCAGTAACATCTGAGGTGTCTCTTTCGCTTCTTGAAAATGTTTCGCTGGCTGCTCGACGGGGTGTAAAACTTAGGCAGAGGTCTCGGTTAGCCAAATGGAGATAGAAGTCCACTTCAGAAATCCGACCAGAGAAGGATAACAGTGGCCTTATAGAGAGTCAGTTGTGTTCGAGAAGAAAGAATGTTCAGGGATGAAGTTTTTTTTTCCAGTTTGACGAGCTGAAAGGAAATACATGGTCAATGCATTTACTTAAAGATGGACAACGGGTTCCCACTTCCCCCCACCATGCAAAAATTAAATCAAAATTTCCTCAAGTTCTCCCATTTTACAGAAAAAATACCATCTCTGGGGAAAACTGATTGGAGGTTTATTGAAGTTTTTTAACGTAGTTTTGTCAGTATCCCAGGTGCTAACATGAAGAAGGCAGGGTTTATGACCTATACTACAACCTGCCACCAGGGGGCAATATAGATGCCCCCATCCATTTCTTCATACAGTCAATGGGTCAATGTAATTAAGGAGTATAGCACCAAAATGTACAATTTCGTCACTATATTTTGCACTTTTATAGGTAAAACCAGGGGATACAGTATGGAGGCGATTTACAGCAGCTCTGACAAAGATTGTTACCTGTGATGTCGGGGGATGACAAGGCACAGCAGGAGGGGACGGGAGTACGGCCTTCAACACATATGTGTCTAATGTTTGTGTGCTAAATTAGAAGCTATAGCTAGCTGGAGTTTAGCTTAGCTTGGCACAAAAAATAGAAAAGGTGGAACTAGCTCTGTCCAAAGCTAACTAAAACGGACTATTGGCATGAGCAATCTATAACCAAGTGTTTCTTTTTACACTCTACCCCCCTTTGAAAATACCCTTATCGGCGAACAAGTCTCTATACCCAATAACTGTATTAAGATGAACTCATTGTTGGCTTAATTTATTTATGGTAATCATTTAACAGCATCTTCACATCAAGTAAAGAGCAGAAACGCACTCTGTCTGTATTTGCTCAATTTCTTCACACCGTTCAGCATCATTTTCTTTGACAAATTACAGCACTGCTGTGGACCATCTGGACGTCTCTGGGCCTCCGTACGAGTCGGGGATTTAGCTGATGCAGTTATCCACAGCGACGTGTGATGGAGTGAGCAGGTAGGTAAGGGTCTGGTGGACAGGAAGTGACTGATGGATGTGCGTCAGCTGCGGCGAGAATCAAACCAGGGACAACTTCGTTAGCTTTGGCTCCTCACAACCTGTCCTTTTCTGAGTCGTGCAGTTTTTAATCCTTCACTGCTGACACATGCACAGAATGGACGGAGCTTCTTACAAACCCTACCAGAGCCCAGCAGAGCATGATAAAAGGAGTATTACGTGGTTCAACTGCCATAAATCTCATCATTCTCCCTCTCCTGTCGGGGGGCTCTGAAACGTAATCGACTGCGTGACAGAGTCAGAAAGGTGTCCAGGTGATTTGAGGAACTGTGGTGCCTTAAATTTAGTAAAAATAATATTGAAGTTGTGAATTAAGATAAGTAAAGAGATTCCTTCCAGGCTTTTTTTTTCGTGATTGAAAATGTGTGTGTGTGTGTGTGTGTGTGTGTGTGCAGGTCTACGAGGTAATTCTGCGATTGTGTGTACTTTTAGTGAGAGAGAGAAAAGAGAGGAGATTGAGTTTAGAGGGATGGAGAGACTTTGGGGCCCTGTGGAAATTAGAGCTCTCCATCTCTGTCCTCGGGCCAGAGTGTGTGTGTGTGTGTGTGTGTGTGTGTGTGTGTGTAGGTGTGTGGGTGCATGTGTGCATGTGTGTGTCTGTGTGTGTGTGTGTGTGTGTGTTGCAAAGGGGTCAGCACAGGAAGAAAGAGAGAGAAAAGTCGGATATCTCTTGGTAAGCTGCAAAAAAAAGACCACTTGCAGGATAGGTAGCTGTGAAGGCAGATGCGAGGGAGTGTGTGTGTGTGTGTGTGTGTGTGGGTGGACAGACAGGTGCATGTTCACCTGTAAGAGTTTGTTTGTGAGAGAGGCAGCATGAAGAAAAAGAGATATGATGGCGTATGGCAGTCCAGGGACGCCGATATTAAAATGAAAGCATTTAAACTGAATTATTAGAAGCTCTTTCGAAAAGCAAGCACTAAATTGCTTATGTTAGGCCGAAAACTACAGGTGAGGAAAGGTGTTGTCTGCACATTTAATTTTGATGGTTGACTTGGACAGAGGGCTGGGTGCATCCCATCATTCTTGAGATGACGGTGAGAAAAAAGACCATGAAACACTTGTGAATTTTTTTTATTTTGAAGTTTGAACTTTCAGTTTTGCTGTTATACTGGCAGCGTTTTGCTTTGACGGCATTAAAAATGACCTTTTCTTTTAACATTTGTATTTTGGCTGGGCTGTAACTGTCGATTTTGTCATATAATTTAATTCAACATTATTGTATCTTATTTTTGCAGGCCGTGGTTTTTCACACCGGTCCATTAAACAGCAAGTAATGTTATCATGACAATTACAATTGTACAGTTTTACACATATTACCAAAAATCTAAAGGCACATTCCGTTAAAAATGAGAACAAACATAGCTGCATAAATAGCATTCTGCAAATTACGTGACACCGAACAGACGAGTAAATAAACGATCAATTTAATAAAAAGATAAAGTTCACTTTATTCAACTAAATGTGTTATATGAATCCTGTTCAGACAGAGATACGTTAAATTTCAGCTAATTTTAACACCATGAAGCTTGAACTTCATGTTTTCTACGACTGCCTGAGAAGATCTACCCCGGCTCTCAGAGCTCTGCAAGAGTTTACAGATTGTACGGCAGCCATACAGCTCCACAGTACAGATCTCAGTCCTACAGACCGGAACATATTTGTGCATTCATGTCATGTTAGCCTCGTGGATCCTCTCGGTAAACAGCTTGTGGCCGTGACTCAGCATAGAGACGACTGCCAGGCGGCTGCTGGGGTAATCTCGCTCAGAACGAGGAGGAGACACATGGGTAGATCTTACATCGAAGGAAGCGTTTCTCATGTGTCGTACAAAACTTTTTTTATAGCAGCGTTGTTCCGAGATATTCAGTCGATAGCTTAAGCTGCCGTCCTCTTTCCGTCTCTGCTGCTCCTTGTTTCTCCCTCTCAGAGGTGATTTTGTGCAGCTGCCCTCGACAGAGTGCCTCGGGCTGTTGTGCCCAACCTTTACCTCGGTTTGGCCCGTTCTCTCTATTTCCCTCTCTTGTTTTCTTACTCTGCTGCCTCCTGATTACTATGTCGGGTGGAAAAGTTGCCTCACGGGAAAGTTGTCTTCTCGTCTCGTTCTCCCTCCCTGCCTCGTCTTCATGGTATTCTTCGGCTACAGTCTGGACTGAGTGTCTTCATCGGCCGGCAGCAGATTGGACTCATCGGTTCTGTTTTCGTCTCCAGATTTTTAGCTTCAGCCTCAGGCATGGAGACGGTGTTATCCCACCGGTGTTGACTCAAGCGAGTGGAAAAACGCTGATCTTACATCCACAAAATGTGCACTCCAACAACAAACCGGCATCTTTTATCAACGTTTAACAGATTTAACAAGTAGTGAGTTTGAGATTTTAATTGTTTGGTTGCAGTTGAGCCAATAATGCCTTAATTATTTACGTTCCATGACATTTTCCGTGTTAGGTGTTTATCAGTTCGTATTCATAACTTATAGAGAACTATTTAAAACTGTTTATTTCTGTATTTATTTCTGTATTGTGCCTGCAATGGTCTATCTTAAAAATGCAAAATGAAAAGTAAGGAAACACATTTGTTTAAGGTGATAAATAGATAGATAAATATTCATAAATACATCAATAAAAACGTAAAAAATGAATACATACACTGGAAAATCTTATGATGAAATATAAATATATCAATATATCCAAAGGTCAATAATTATAGAAGCAAAACTAAAACGGAAACATTAATTAATGTCCCAATTTATAAATAAATAAATGCCTAAATAATAATCATAATATAATAATAATAATAATAATAATAATAATAATAATAATAATAATAATGATAATACATTTAGTGTACTTAATTATTTATATATTTATTTTGGATTTTGGCAGTTTCGGTCCTCCAAACAAGAAAGCCTGTTTACTGTATCTGCATGGCTTTTATGAATACTAACGACTTACAGATTACCTCGACTTCTTATTCAAGCCATAAAACGTCCCTCTGGAATCACTGTGGCTCCGACCACTCTCGGGTTAAACGGAGGCGGAAAAGATTAAAATCCAAAGCCACTACAAGCTGTCAATATTTTTACAGCCCTGTGGAGACTTTTGGAAATTATTCAGCTAAATTGCAGTTAAAATCTGTTTCTTAGATGTGCTTTGCTCCTGATGCTGGATGGAAAACCTGCCTCTTTCTTCTCCTCTGGATCTCAGTAAACATCACTCGGGTAATTGCGCGTAATCGCGCGCAGTGATGACACGACAGGGGAGATATCGCCTCGCGGTGGGAGATAAGTGTGATGTATGCTTCATATCCTTAAACACATTACAGAAGCAGCATAATGAGCGCCATCCAAACTGCACTGCACATTACGCGGCAACGGGGGCATTTTCCATGTTATTAGAATGTAAATACACCATCTGACGTTAAAATGAGCAATATAACACGTCAGAGTAATGATGTCGAATTAGCGCCGGCGTGATGAAGAGCGTAAAGCAGCAGATTAATACAGATAAACACTTTCTACCACCGTCTGCTTCGCCGTTGCAGCTCGGTTCAGACAGAATTCAGAGGATTTTTATGCTGTTGTGGGTGATGTGATGCGGACATAAATAGAAATGAAAAGCAGAAACGACTTCTGACTTCCTAGCTAAAAAATTGAATAAATAGCGAATTGACCTTTCAGTTGGACCTGCAATTGTTGAAAGTCGCAGGGTATTTCTGACTACATAAATTTGTTGGTTACTGATTATATTAAAAAAAGCCTTTTTGATGACTTGCACATCCACTTTGTAGAGTTCTTTACCCTGAAACCTGGATGCAACTGAATTAGAGTCCAGGCTAACGTTAGCAGCTCTTATTCTGTTCTATTGGGTTTGGGGACGTTTACATTTCAGCAACCCAGATAAACTTGGTATCCAAGACAGCAGAAAGTCCACCTAAGAAGTTGTTTAGTTGTCGATCTAAAAGCTGTTCTTCTTTATGCTATTTGAAAATGGAAATCTTGGATTTCCCTGATCATAAAAAACACAAAAACAGTGTTATTTCTGTGTTCCCATGTTGGATCATTAATGGCTAACGATGCTAACTTCCTGCCTGGAACATACAGCCTCTGTTTAGCCTCAGTGCTTTAGCACGATACATGTATGTGGCTAGCAAGTGCATATTCAAGACCAGTCAGCTGGACGTTGATGTCATTTAATCACGATGCTAACGTTAGCTTGGCTGGAGCAGAAAAGTAGCTACAGCAGAATAAAATCCATAGTTGCCAGCTAGAAATGAAGAATTGCTTTTGTTTAACTATAAATAGAGTTCAGTGAATGTTTAAGAATCCACACAATTCATATTTCCACACACTGGGCTCCTCTACAATATAGAGAAGGCAAAAGAAATGCTGAAGTTGTGCTCGGTGATGCTATTTTCCCTTAGAGGTGTGTCTGTTTCTTCACAAGAAGGCCAGAGAGATGGCTCCTGATGTCTGTTTGCTTGTTCCGACTGAAGAACGACATTAAACATCCCTTCAGAACCGCAGCGCTCGGCGGAGGTAGCTGTGTCCGCCTCAGGGACGCTGCTAAATCACCGGCGATAGCATCTTTCTGCCGACATGGCCGAAAGCAAATGGTTCAAACACGATTCTGCTGGAGAGGTAAGAAGTTACGCCTCACTTTTACACCATTTAAAATTAATTGAAAACATTACAGAGTCATTTATTCTGGCAGTCAAGGAAAACGTGTCGCGCTAGAGTCGGCAGGTTTACCGGTGTAACGACCTCAACCGATGGAGGCCGAGTGAACAGTCGGCTGTTCATCAGAACAGAACTGATACCGAACATGTTGTCCGCTGACGGCTGAATCCACACTGTCCTTTTCCAACATCCACTGCAGCCCAGGGCGAACTACAGCGACCCGACGTTAAAATTTTCAGACCTACATATTTGTATTCTTGTGTTTATTCCCAAAGTTTGCAGCCAGAATGCGCTCAGGCGGGTGTATCAGCTCACTGATACGAAACTGTATTGTTCAATTTTATAGTTCCGATAGCAATTTAGGCAGAAGCAATTCTTCATTTTCAGGTAGTTTCTCCCCCTCGTCCTGAAGTAAGCACGCCCTTGAAGAATGTCATAATGGTCTCACGGTTCAAATACTATTCCCAGAAGTGAGAGTACAAAAAAAAACCCAACACCTACAAAGACGAATGGAGCCATCTCGAAACAGCCCTTGGTTGCGGTAGGGTTGTGTGGGTAAAACACCCCTGTCAAGGTGACACGCCGCAATTAAGCAGCGGCGGTCTGTCGGGCGATGAGCTGTCATCGCCGCGCTGTGTCACAGGTGTACAGGGCAGCTGTAAGTATAATTGCTACAGGCCGCCGGGATGGAGCCGAACCGCCGTCTCCTGGCGGGCGATAGCAGGCTTCACTGGAAGATCAGCTATAAAGGAGACTTGTAACACATTGACAAATGGTTATACAGCGGTTGCCAAATTAACAATGACCTCCTCCCCCATCCCCCCCTCTTGCTGTCTGGCGAGGGTGATAATGTGCAAAAGTCCTGTCGGGAAGAGTGCTTAATGTTCAAGATAATCTGTCTATTATGTGGGTTCAACATTAGGAAGGGAGTGAGTGAGTATCAATTAAATGTCCCTTTCCGTGGCAAATGGGAAGCGTAATTTTTTTGACAGCGATTCGAGCGGGCGGGACCTGATATAGATCTCCGAACACGGAGCTGTGTGCGAATGCAGCTGGAAATAGTTCAGATGGCGTTACTCTGCGGCAGGAGGCCCCCGCTGTAGATTACTACGGCGGAACTAGATGTGCTTACTAATTGAGTCTCGGCGCTCAGAGAGAGCTAATAGACAGAAAAGAGGATGGAGGAAGAGAAAGGAATAGGGGTTGCTGCTGTTCATAAACAGTGTTTACTTAAAGCACCCCATCGTCCTTATTAGTATTAATAGCAGCGACTTCAGAAAGCTCGTATTCCGCCATTGGACGGTTTTGTATTATTTATGATTGAAATGAAAGCCAGCTGCAACAGAGGGAGCGCCGCATAGCAAACGATGTTGCCTACGCCAGTTTACATAAGCAAACACTCGGGTAAACAGGAGATTAAGCGCAGCGCGGGAGCGGGGAGGAAAAACGACAGCAAAATGGTATATCCACGCATCAGCCTGTTTCCAGGGGCGAGCTTTTTTTGAGGGAGGAAGGGGCTCGGAGAACACTGCGGCGCTTTTTTTTGATGCAGCTGGTCTTCATCTGCAAGTCCTTTTGAGCATGAAAGTGTTGGTGCGCTGCAGATTTTTCGCCCTCCAGTGCGACTTCTGTCCCGTTGATCTGAAGACGTCGGGTCAAAGTAGGCGCGCCGCAACTTGAGAGCGCCCTCGCCCCTTAATTAAAGACGCCATCTGTTAAATTTTTATTATTAAAGCCGTTTCATTTTCTGCTCTATTTACAGGCGGCAGGGTGGCGTGTCGAGCAGAGGGGATTCTGGGCCGAGGAATCCTGAGCCTCCCTGCTGGTGTGTCTTTGAGCAAGACACGGAATCCCTACGGAAGCCCGGATGTTGCTCATATTCTACTTTAAAGGGTAACATTTTGTGACATATCAAATATAATCCTTCTCTCCTTCGAGAATAGATTTCTCAAGAACTTTCCTCCTGCAAACATTTGTTATGCAACAGAAAAATATTTGTTTTAACATTCTTGCTTCTTTTTTCACTTTATTTCTGTCGATTAAACAGCGTCATGACAACATTTTAACTATCAAATCACATATTTAGCCCGTTCATGAACAAGATAAACCTTTATAAAGGACAATACCATGTATTTTACAAAAAAATAGATTATCTCCTAATATATACAAATGTATTTTGAGTAACAGATTTGGACATATGTTTGTATCACCAATGCATTATCACAATGTATGTTCATTATATTTTGTAATATATTGAAGCAAAAATGACAATTTGTTTATATTAAAATAGATTTTTAATAAATGGTATTAAACTATTTTTTTTAATTTTTTATGTATGTTAATATATACTCGTTGTCATTGCATTACTCCAGTTTTCCATACACTTATTAAGATGTAATATATTTAAATTATAGGTTTTTGTCATTATTTGTGTAAATTTAAGAGTGAAGTCAATGTTTTTACTTAGTAATTTCATATTACACCAATATTAACAACAGAAACAGGCTTATGTTGGCAATTTGCGCAATATCCACATATTGTAAAGAAAATCACCACAAATTTTAAAAGATTTTTACATAATGAAATGTTTTATCTACTAAAAAATCATTTAAAGAATAGATTTTTAAACACAATCAGTATCAAAAATGTATGTTCTTTGTATTTTTATATAAGGTCTTTGAGCAAATTGCCCAACTACGTGGACTCCCTAAATATATTTACATTTATTACATTTATATATTACATTGTGTTTGTCATTGTATGCTTCTTCTGTTTCTTGCTTTATTAGTGCAGCTACCACCGTGACGTTTGCATTTAAAGACAACAACAAGAGTCACAAAACCACCGCCAAAACCACAGCAACATATACTGAATCAATCTTTATTTATATTAAATTAAAAATATACTTTTGACAGATTCATGTAACAAACATGAGGAACGGTATTTCTATGATATAAAGCTTTGGGTATGGTTTCAAATAACAGGGAACACTGGGTGGTGGGGGGGGGGAGCTAACGTAGGAGAGGAGGAGTTATATCCGGGGAACGCCTTCTCTCCACTATGTCTCCTCTACAAAGCATGCAAAAACAAATCAGGAAAGAACGTAAAGACGGGGCGAAGGCTGTGCTCTGCCTTCCAGGGAGGAAGAAGAGGAGGTCGGACTTGGCTCAGTAATATTTCCAGTAGAAAGTACGCAGAGAAGGTAACTGGGTTGGTTGGCAGCACTGGTTTCAGTTTGTGTGAGAATCAGAAAGAAGGGGGATGTAAAGAAGGTTTTGTTCGCTTGTTGTCCTTGTTGTTGGGGAGGTGGGGTGGCAAATGAAATGTGGTAGACATCGGGGGAAGTGAAAAAAAACAAGAGATATACCCCCCCTCCCACCATCACCACTTTTTTACAGTGTTCACCTAAACTGAAACGTTACGTGAGGACAGCCACGAAAGCTCTGGAGGGAAAAAAAACAAAAAAAGGGGGGTCCACCGAACAGAGTTTCTTCACATGAGAGAGGGGTCAACAAGCACTTTTTTTTTAAATCAAACTCCCATTAGTCCAAAAAAAGGTTCACTTACATAAAGCAAATATGTACGGCTCTTTTTTTTTTTTGTACAAGTCGATATAAGCAGGAGAAAACAGCAGTAGGAGAGAAGACCATATAAATTCAAAGCATCGCCTCCCTTATTTACAAATTCACCACGTCGGCCGTTTCAGTGCTTTTTATAAAAATACTATTCACATTTGTTGCTGAAGTTGTTTGTTAGATAAGTTTGTTTGGAGGAAACCCCAAAGATTCTGTACATTTATACTGATCTGATAATTTAAAACACAGCATGGTTCACGTACGCGATGGTTTGTGCAATTGAGACGCGGACAACTTAAAAAAAAAACAAAAAAAACAAAAAACGCTGTGGGGGTGAAGAATGACGGACGTGTCAAATCATGTACAGTGATCGACGCGATGTTGGAAAAAAATCTCGTGGATTCAAGTGTCGAGAATGAACCGTGTGGGGCGCCGTGAAACGGAAAACGAAGCCCCATGAAAGATTTCAGAAATTAGGACTTCCATTTTGTGCTACTGAAGAATTCGGTTAGAAAAATCCGGTTACGTCTTCCCCTCGCTGTTATTGTCGTCAGTGAAGAGATACAAAGGTGGAGGGCGGAAAAAAAACACTCACTTTGGGTTCCATGCAAGGTGATATTGTACTATACATTAGACTGTTAACGCTGTCTATACGCCGAGGACGAAACAACGGAGGGTTCACTTCGGTACAACGTGGCTACATGCCTCTGCACCCTTGGCTCGGAGGATAACGGTATAAAGTTGTAAAAAAAAAAAAAAAGGTAATCGATTTTAAACACCAGTTGCCATGGTGTGTTCTTGAACTGCCATGAGCCACAAGAGTGTTTAGGGCACTGAGACAAATAGCAGCAGGTAACACGGGCCGACGGCGAGGCAAAACACGCTTAGAAGCAAGAATAATGGCGAGCGGAGGGGAAGAAATCATTGCTTTCTACAGAAAAGTACTTTAAAAAGGTCACCGAGGCCCTTTTTCGGATGACAAAAAACAAGACTTTTCGCAAACTCTTCAGGTTCAGGAATGTTATTTTTCTTCCTGTTCTGGCAATGAACTCACGAGGAGACTGAATTGAAAGCGAAGGGGTTCGCCGAGTGTCTCGGAGACTCTGAAGTATCCTTGAGAGCATGCGAGGCCAGTCGTCTCATCAGGGCTGCAGTCTAATCTATTCTTGATTTGAACACATATTTTTGCCCGGGTCTGCAGTAGAATTTAGGCCAACGAAAGAAAGAGAGAGAGGGAGAGAGAGAGGAATCCGATGCATGTTTTTCTTTTTCCACCACCATCACGCCTTTTTCTGTTTGTTCTTCTCCTTCTCCTCGAAAAAACCCAAATTTGGCAGACGCTTCCATTGCTCTGTATAAACAAGCTCAAACGCACCATAAATATTTCACATTGATATTAAATGCTGTCTCTATTTCATTGAATTAGAGCTCCAAAAGGGACTACAAAATACTCCTTCATCAAATAATCATGATCTCATCAAAGCAGCATTATGAATACTGTTCGAGGCAAAACAAAAAACTTGGAAACAAGGACATTCATGAGGCTGGTCAGTACCCCCGAAAAAGTGTGCCTTCTTCGTGAACTCCCGGCCGCGGTAACCTTCCTTGGACTTCCGCTAAAAGCTTTTTAGCTTTCTGAAGTGGCAAACGACCAGATAAACAAGTTGGATATTTCAGCAACGAAAGGGCGGAAATCCTTTTCTTTCTACCCACGAAGTTTGATCAAAGTGCTCCACGGGGAGGAGAAACATATACAGCTTACTTAGACGAAACGCTTTCACGCACACAGACACACAGACATAAAAAAAAAAATTAAAATACAGAAACGAAAAGTAAAACCAGCTCGGACGTGGCTCTTCCTGTGCCGCAGGATGATGAAAAAGCTGTTAAAAGCAACGACAAAGCGATAATGTTAAGGTTCCACAGTTAATGGCTGGGGAAACTCACTCAAGGTTCACGAAACTACACGATTTCGCTCATATTGACTGAACTAAGATGTGATTCCGAGATGATGAGATACTGCAGGAGGACCTCTGAGGCGGACCATCGTTACAGTTTCTTTCCGCATTGATCTCCGAAAGTTTGGCAAGCTTCGCTGTGTTTTCCCACCCACAGGTGCTCTTGTATGGCTTGGCGGAAGAACGTAATGGCCGTTTAACACCAGCGCTTTTAGCAGCGTCGACTGGCAGTTTGCCTGCAGAGGCATCAGGGGGAAGGGCTTGAACAGTTCTCTTGAGAGCGAAAGGAGCAATCGGTGCTCAATTGGGGATCACAAGAGTAAAACTCAGTTGGGATACTTTTGTTGGGTACTTTTTACAACACTGATATTTTGCTAACCTAATCTAGGAGCTACAAAACAAAACCGATAAACATCTGAAAATACTTCAGGTAGCTGATAAGCAGATACTGGATCATAAGATCGGATATTTTGTCGTAAAACATATTAAATAAGCTCAGTTGGCTTAGGTTTTCTTCAAGGTGTATTTGCCGTTGCTGTGAAATAAGTTGTGTATGAACATAACGAGGTTGGTAGGTTAGTAGTTTTTGGAGTTCTGGGTGATTAGGTCTGCGCAAATGTGGTCCTGGTCTTTGTTAGTTAAAATTGTGCATGTTGCTTACCATTCACCGGCATAACAAATCGTCATAGTCAGAGTTTTTTTTTAATGAATGGACGAATCAAGGAACAAATTACGTGAGAATGGCGGCATGAACGCCAATGAGATGGCAAAACAAAGCTTTGGAACGCAGTTAAGAAAGAAAAACCACAGCGACTGCAGACATTTCCTTTCCATACCAGGCAGTACCTTGCCCAATTCTGCGGTCATAGAGCGGAATAGGTCTGGAGAACAAGTCATCCAAGCTACAAAAATGATTCCTTCCAAAGAAAAGTGTATCAATTTTGGCACAGTTTGAACAGATTCTACATAAAGCCTCAGGTTCATGACTTAAACCAATCCAACGGAGAGACACAAGACAGTTCAGGATCACCTAAGATGATGAAAATCTCCCAGAGGTTCGGTGCTGTCGAGCGACTCAGTGAGTTTGAAAGAAAAAATGTTGTGTTTTCTACTTGACTGCAGTGATATGGTGGAAGCCTTGTTTGAGGTCGGACCGGCGTCGAGTCTGGTGAGATGTGGTAATGAAGGATTTTAAGATGATTGCGTCAAAGCCGACTTCTACCACATCGCTTTTTCCACAGATTCCCCTGTGGGGAAAAATTGACTAGCTAACATGTGAACACACACATTCAAGCTGACATAAACACACACACACAAACTGAGTTTTTCCTGTGCTCTGCTGGTGCTGTCTTGTTCATTCCTTGAGGTCTTCATTAGGCGGCTCGCATGAACTCTCCTTCCCCTCTCTGTCGACTTTTTTCTCTTTCTTTCGCTCTCTCGCTCAACTTCGGTCTCTATGATCACCATTTTGAGCTCAGCTGCGTTACGGATGGTCTTATCACACTGTTCAGCAGATACAGCAATTCCCCCAAATACCCTCCCGCTCTTATCGCAAGACGCTCTTTACTCATTTACGTTCGCTTCACGATCTGAGGGGGAATACCAGTGTATAAAAAGCCATCTTTCTCAGCACCGCAACCAGTGTTTATAAAAAATGTTTACAGTGTATTTTTTTTCCCCTTTCGCTAGGAAAAAAAAGCTGTTTTTTGATCAGCTTCTCAGAGAAGACAGCTGCAGTCAAGCAAAAACAACAAAAACAGTGTATATGCCCTGTGTGATTTCAGGCAAAGTTTAAAAAGTCCATTGTTGAACTACAGATGTGAAAAGGAGGAGATCACTGTAGTTTTGGCCATCACAGTTTCACAGTTACAGTAGGAAGATGAGATGAATTTCACATATTCGATGGAAAATTTGAGAACATACATGTAATCCTATAGGCAAAAAGATTGAATATGATTGATCGGCTTCCAGTGCTCCGTCTTTTACTGGAAGTCACTCTCCTGACTAAACCTTTCAGTCTTTTTCCCTCCGTGTTTTGCTGTCTCGCCTCACTCCACAAGGTCATTTCACAACACAAGACATCTTGACATCTAACAGACTGTGTTTGCTCCGTCTGTTTGCTGATCACAGAAACCCTCGGAAGAGTTTTGTTCATCCTCAGACCTTCATACTGGAAAACCAAAGAAATAATACAACAACTCTTTCCTCTCATGAATCTGACACCGCAGTGGCTGGCAGTGAGTTCCGGTCCCCTAAGTCGAATCCATCTTGTTTGTCTCCGTTCTGGTCTACCTCGCTGGGACAACACGGTACGTCCACTGCTGGGTGACAGTCATGTGTCCGTCGTATGCTGAAACTCAGTGGCGTGAAGCACAGTCTCTATCTACAGAACAGAAATGGACTGGATTGGATATAGTGAAGGTGTCTGAGTTGGGTTCTGCTCGGGTCCGTTCGGTCCACCCCCTTCTGATGTCGCTACGGTCTACAGCAGATGGCACATTATTTGGAAAGAGTTTTGGGGCGGCTCTTGTCGCGGCCGCTCCCGATCTGTGTGGAACAGTGGAACCGGAGAGGATGTCTGGGTTGCTGGAGGCTAGAGTCAGGTTGAGGAACGTTTAAGTGGAACGACCTAGACCACAGTGTTCCGCTGCCGGTAGGGTGGAGGCGGCAAGACGGTGCCAGATTTCAGAGAAAACTCCGACATGTATTCAGGGTTTTCAGCTACCGCCGGCCGTATGTGTCCGTTCTGCTTATAGAAGAGCTTGGCGTTGGTGGAACCTCCCTGGGCGCCATCAGGAGCTGCCTGGTTGGATGATTTGGGAGGCAAGCTGTGCTGCCAGTATTCTGGATTGTCAAAGGTCACCTTCAGCTTCTTCCCGCTGACTTTACCTGATGTCAGTCCACCATGCTTCAGTAAGCTGGCGGGGTGCATGGTGCCGTGGGTCTGGTAGGCTGGCAGGCTGCCGTGCCCGATGGTGGCCGAAGTGGACAGGGCGCCTGACTGGCACACCTGGGCTTGGGCAGTAGTTCCTGTTTGGCTCTGGCTGGCGGAGAGGCCACCTGGATTGACAGGTTGTCCTGCAGGTTTGATGGTGTGATGGGCGTGGAGGATGTGGGTCGGTGGGCCGTGGTGGCAAGGCATGCCAGATGGAGAGGGCTGGGTCGTAGGGAGGGGGTAGTGAGGCAGGCTGGTCTGGATGGTGAGCGGGAGGTGGGAGCCTGAAGTTGTGGCCGAGATGGAAGAAGGAGGCTGGTTGGGGAGGGGTAGACCGTTTCTCCTCAGCGCTTCCAGACCGAGCTCGGCAGGGCTGTGGAAGGTGTTGAGGTAGAGGGGCTCGTTGATGTACTCGTCCTCTCCCTTGGGCTGGCTGTTGGGTGTGCTGTGGTAGCCCGGGTTATCCAAGGCGTGGATCTCACCGTTTTTACGTCGTGAGACAAATGGGTTTTCCTCAATGGGATTCAGGTATTCTGTGGCACAGAAAAGGGAGCGAGAAGAAGAGAAAACGGTTTGTTAGAGAATGAGACAGACAAACAAAAGATCCAAGAAAATTAAATAAAGGGACGAGAAAAACAAAAGAAATTGGAAAAGATCACTCGCTAATGAGGAGAGAAGACGGAGATGGAGATGATAATGGCGATAATGGCAGCCACTCAGGACCAGACGGGCAAAATGCCAGAAGTTCTTTGGCACCGGAAACTCCATCTGCCGGAGGTGAAAATGCCAGCAAATGACCCCTCTTCACTGATTCCAAGCACTATAATAGTTGGGTGCGAAACCTATTGATTTTGCCCACTCTTCCATTCCTTGACATTGCATCAGATGCATTTTGCTGCAGGCTTTGTTATATTTGGAGCTGCTCAGAAATCAAAGACGCTAGTGCAAGAGCGGGGCTGATGGACTGAATTATGATCAAAGGAGAAACATGACTCTGTAGTAGCTGACATACACCGTTGATGGAAACTCGGCAGGAATTTTAATCAATGGTTTCGAAATGAAATGAAACGGGCAAAATGACGAGCGGGATATACTACAAAAGACGGTATTTACTCTGTGAATGAGCGAAGAGATGACGGGATAGAGAAACAGCGAGCAGGGCTGTAATTTGTGGCAAATGCAAGATTTACTTGTTTTACATTTAAATCGTGTCTTTGTGGAGCAGCACAGGGGATTGCGGTGTGGTTATTTCCACCACACTCTGTTACTTGGGCTTTATAAAGTGGTGAGAAATACATATAAACAGGGAAAGTTACTTTTAAAGGACCAAGCAATGGACAGTATGAGAATATGGCGTGATTTCTGAACATTTGCTGTGGATTAGACTCTTTCTGGACAAACCCGTACCTGAGGAGCTCTTGTCCTTCATGGGCGTCATGTATCCGTCCTCATCAGTGTCCCCTCTGGACGCCCTCTCTCCAAGGAAGATGGTGGGGTCGGCGCTGTACCTCTGGCCCCCACTGTCCTCCGTCCCAGCCTGGCTCAGGCTCTTCTTATGCAGGGTCCCGTTACAGCGCTGGTCCTCCAGGGCCGGAATGGGTCCGCCTGTAGCCTCCTGGTTCACGCCGGCTTGGGCGCCTGCCATTGAGCTCTCTGAAGGGTTTGGGCCACCGTCTCGATAGCCAAACTGATTCTGGGTACATACACAAGAAAATATGCCGTGTGTTTAGAACAGTACTACATCCACAATTATTGAGTTTAACTAGCGTATTTATTATGTTATTATTCAGCTTTTAATAAGCATGGTGATTGTTGTGGTTTGGGTTCAATGTGCCTATGATGTCGTTGAGGGTTAACTAAGCATGTTTTAGTTTCTTTAATGAAATAAATATATACTTTAACAGGGTTGGGTCCAGGGTTTGAGTTTAAAATACTTATCATGTCGCTGTTAAACTTTTACTGTTTTTCTTGCTTTATCAATGCAAAAACATACTTTATTATTTATTTACTTACTTGCTTATGAAATATAGTCGAGGTAGGTTAGATTTGCTTTGGTCTGAACCACTCTTTAATGCATGTTTTGTTTGACACCTTGCAGCTATTCTGTGATAAAAGACCTATCTAACAAACAAAAGTATAGATGCCAGTAGTTCATTTGAACCACAACAGACACACATGGTGCCGATGCCAGAAATAATAAAGATTGCGTCTGAGTTTAAGCCAGCTGTAAGCCACCTGCGGCAAAGGAAGTGAGACTTTTAACCCGTGCAGCTGCCTGTTGAAGGTAGAATTCCTCCAACAAAGTTGTGCTGATGCAGTCATCAGCCTTGAGGGACGGTGAAGGGGCAGCCAGGCAAAGCTACGATTCTAACACCTGAACCTCACAAAAAGAACAGAAAACCCCACATGAAAATACAAAACATGACATGTAAGCAAAGGGCTTCTTGTGGTGCTGTGTTAGCTTGCCGTAGGCTATTTAACCCGGGCCCACTCCTCTGCGCTCTTGCCAACTGCTAGTGATACAGCAGCAATTACAGGAAGCGGAGCTACAAAACACAATCGAAAAAAATAAAAAAAGGAAACGTCCTGGGGTTGTATCTCTCCACCTACTCCCATCGTCTTCCCTCCATTGCAATCAACCTCCTCCCCCCTCTTCCAAACTTCTCTGTTCATCCCTTCTTCAAAGCCAGTCATTATCCGCTCCTCTTTTCAAGTGTGAGCGTGAGAGCAAATCAGCACAGATTAGATAACCATCTGCATCGGACTGCGTCTGCGGTGGCGCAACCTGAATAACTAACTTTCCGTGGCAAAGTCGGCCAGCTGATGGACTTTAACAATGAATTCCGTTCCCCTCTGCCTGCATAATCAAAAGACTTTCAATTCATGATGGGGGTTGTTGACCTTGCACAAGCACGACCCTGAAGGATGGATTAACGTGTGTGTGTGTGTGTGTGTGTGTTCCCTCATCAGGGAAGCAATGTGTAGGTCACGAGGGTAAAGGTGTATAAGACGCAGAGCCGTGGGCCAGCGGCACGTGGTGCATGCTGCAGAGCAAACAGCAGAGCCAGCACTCATTGTCTATTAGTAAACGGCCCCGGCATTTTAAGAGAGCGACTGTTATTTGCTTACGGAGCTCTGAGTAATGAAACCTGGGGCCTGGGGAGCAGGCGCATAAAGAGCCCAGGTTTAAGCCACGCACGCTGGGATGGAAATGATGGAGGTGAGCCATTAGCGGAGGAAAATCAGCAGTGTATTGGAAGTCCTTTGCCACCTTGAGCACTTACAGAAGGTAGTGAGTTGGGCAGAGTTTGACCAGAGGGAAGAGAACAAATTTAAGTTTTGATAATGCATGTCAAATCAGAAGACCTCAGAGATATGACACATGATTATCTTAAAAAATGTATTTATAGATGAGGTGTTATCCTTTTACACCAAACAAATGTAATGTTTGATGCGGTTTAAAACACATATCAACTGTCTCAAGCCATCTACAGCTTGCCAAATTTGTACATGCACAATGCCACTTGGGTCAAAACAAAAGGATGCAATTAGTGAGGAATCATGGGAGTTGTTGTCCTAATTGATCGGCCACCATCGGCAACGGAAACCTGTCGACACCACTTGTTTTAAATGAGCAATATGTAAAGATTGTGCACCAGCAAATCACGTTACTGCTAACTGCTGCTAACTGTGGCTGCCGTTAGCCCGTTAGCTCAGTTTGCAGTGCAGGTAGCGGTCTAGCTTGGGAGCTTGGAGTTGTATTATGAGAAGCAGTATCCTTACTCTGTTGGAGTCGACGCGAGGCCTGGTCGTGTACGACGGAGGAGCCACGTTGTATCCCCGAGGCACCAGATACTCCTCAGCGTCCATCAAGTCATCCAGGTCCTCTTCGTCCAGAAGACTCTGGAAGAACTTGCTGTCGTTGGGGCTGGGGAGCTTCATGCGGTCGTCTCCCTAAGCAGCACACAAGTGACATCACAATGTAATTCTACTGGATTAGTTTCATGGAACAGATGCTAATACAGCCACGGAGTTTCCCTCAAAACATCTTGTTTTTATTTGTCCAGAAAGTGGAGCCTCGCACAGGAAAAGCCTTATTTATCGAGATCTCTGACAGCGAGCCTCTTTAGGCTAACGCACCTGGATGACCAGGTACCGCTGGGGGTCACGGGCCATTCTGCAGAACTCAGCAGCCAGCTCTTTGAACTTAGGCCTGCTGTCCGCGTCAATCATCCAGCCTGGGGGAAGAGAGAGATGGAACAGGAGATGAAGAGGTTAGACAGATAAACAGTTGCATGAGTGATGGATAAAACTGGAAGTGTACTTGTATCACAGATTTGTCAAAGGCAGCAAAGTGTCTATGATTAACTAATCGTCAGTTTATTGGCATACTCTTTGAAAGAATACTGCTGAACTTCTGTTGCACTGTTACTCAGCGCACTTTAAACATAATGACAACGATTTGAAACTCTATAACTTTAACCTTCATTCACCAAGAGAGCGCAGACTGAGCAAGCACACTGTTTACTTCCATATATTTTAAGAGCTAAGTGCCTTGCTCAAGGGCAACTCAGCAGTAGTTATTACGGTCGAGAAAATGAGTTTTTTATTCTGATCTCCAGCCTACTTTTCACTTCCCGAGGCCACGGCTGCAGTAAACACAGCAAACCCCCTGCAGGCGAAGTTAGGCTGGGTGGCGCCTCAGCTCAGATTAGACAGGAAGCAGACTGAGCTGCTGATTTCAGTGTCTGCATCCCTATTACATATTCTACAGCAGTGACGGCCACCGTGGGGTCCGGTTGCCTCTGGCAGTCCTAAGGGGAGGTACTGCCAGCCGAATATAATTGCTTAATTTCACTTTATTTCAAATTTAGCACTTAACACAGTCGCAAAAATAATTGCTTAACCTCATTGCATTCATTCACTTCTTATCAAATCTGAATCTGCTTCCTCTCCGTAAAAGCTCCTGATTGTTTTCCAATCATCAACACCGCAGTCGATCTAAAGCTAGCTCCCCTTAAATAAACCCTGACCCCTCTCTGTCGTCACTTCGCCCACCCGTCATCACTCAGTTCATCTAATTTCCGCTTCTAGCGCCCCCACGCAGGCACATTACCTAAATGAGGTGCAATTACTCCCGGCAATCAAACTCTATTTCATCTTTATTGGGGTGACGCTGAGGCGGCGGGGCACGCAGTGTGACGGCGAACCAAATCACAAACAACGGCTCTCAGTCAACATGTAATTAGAATTAATGCGGCCGATTGCTGAGCTTCCTTCTGGCTTTTGATGGGTCGGTCTGACCCTACTGCTAGTTTTGACTTGGTGCTTGACCTCTTTTTGGCTATTTCTAATCACCACTGTGAGGCTCGCCCGACGTCAATTGGTTTTTGTGTGCTTGTGGTGTGTGTGGCTCCGTCAGGGTCGCAGCACTGCACTGCGAGTAAAACTGAGTAATAGTAGGACGATTTTAAACTTGTGGAGAGGAATAACTGCTCAGCATTACAGTGGATGAAACTGATGGAAAAACGAGGACTGAGGTAAAAGTTGTATATGATCAACCGAGCTATTAAAAGGAGAAAAATGGGTGAAGTGAATATGATGTAATGAGTTTGTAACACTGCAATGTCCTGCTGGGAAACCTTGGGTCCTGGCATTCACGTGGAAACCACTTCACATGCACCCACAGCAGGACAACGTGACCTGCCACACTTGAAATACTGCTCTGGTATGGTCTATACAAGGTGCAGCGCTTAAGGCATCTACCTGGCCTTCAGATTCCCTCGATCCTAATCTGATCAGGCATCCGTTTGATGAGCCAGAACAAGTCTGATACAAGGCGGGTCCACCTTCCAACCCACATGAATCAAAGGAACTGCAGCTCTTGTCTTGGTGCCAGAAACCAGAGAACACCCCCAGAGGTCTTGTGTCCAAGCCTTGACGGATCAGAGCCAATGTCTGATACACCGTTTGGCCTCTGTGGATCAAACTTGTTCCAGAACATCCTACAGTCTAAGGTGATTTTTATTATTGATCAGATTGAGATCTGGGAATTTTTGAGGCCAGGCCAATGCCTTGAGATATTTGAGAAGTTCCTCGGGCCATCTCTGAACAGCTTGTGTGGCCATCAGGAGTGCTGTTGCCATTCGGAACTAGTGCTTGGTCTTTGGAAATGCTTGGGGAACCTGGTAGGTGTCAAGTTGTATCCACATGACTGCCTTGACCCAAGTATTCCCATCAGAACATTGCACTGAAACAAGAAAATCAAAGTTACTCACTTCACCTGTAAGTGGTCTTCATGTCGTGGCTGATGCATCAACGATCAACCACAAAGATTGATAATAACTCAAGAAAAATGTGCAAACCCCTGAACACTTTTGCTGCTTGTTGACTGAAGGAAATCCCTTTGACCTCAGCATTTACAATATTATTGTCCAGACACTTTTTATGTAGCACATAAAATGTATTCTGTTCCACCTCCTCTGGGGGGGAAAGACAGAAATCAGTTGGCATTGTTATTAGGCTAAATGGCTGCAGGGCTTCCATGGTTTGCTGCTGTGCTGTCAGAAGCCATTGGCAGTAGTTTTTCATTTGGAATAAAACAATTAGATATTATGACATTTCCACTGGATTAACAGTTTTGTCAGGGGAATATGTTTTGATATCTCGCTCCAAGCTGGATCACATCGTTCTCTTTCAACACATTTGGCATTTTCAGCACTCACCCACAGCGTCTCGCAAAAGTTTATATTTACAGGGCTACAAGCAGCCAATAACAATAAGAATAATCATGGCGCAGAGACAATATTTGTGCAACAAAAAGGACTAGATAATTAAAAAAGAAAAAGAAAAAAAAAAAAGAACTAAGAACTGCAGCGACGGGAGAAATAAATCAGTGGGAAGAAGTTGATGTGAGGTAATCCTTTCTGAGATTTTAAACCACAACTAGAGGAAGTCCCTCCACTATAGTTCAGTTTCGGGTTGCGCAGCGACCAGACTGGTGCGAGTAAAAGGATGGCCAAGCAGCCGATTGCTGGCAGATCATATAACACAGCCTGGCATGTACGTCTGGAAGGTTTCCTGGAAATATGGGAGGGTGGATCCCTCAACGGCACCAGCACCAGGGTTCTGAATCCAGCCAGGGGGAAGGAGCGCAAGATGGGACAGACATGGGAGAATTTGGGGAGGATGAAGAGAGGGTGGGTTTTTTGGATGCGTTGCGCTGGTCCAGATGGAAGACGACACGAACGAGGATATGGGCAGAGTCCCTGGTGAGGACTGGGTGGGGGGGGGGGGCGGCATGTTGCGGACCATAAAGCGGCATCTCAGCATGACAACAACTCTTTTTTTCCCCCCCTTGTTTCGCTTGTTTTTCATCTTTACATATCAACTTCTCCTGCAGCCTTGGATAGAAGCCCCAGAGCTCAGATAACACCTTACCGGATGAATATTAAAAACATGAACCCTTTTATTAAACTGCAGCTCATCTCTGACACGCCCGAGCTGGGACGCAGTGGTGTACAAACACTTGAAAATAAAGAAATAAGATTATGTGGCAGGCAACATTCGATGTGTTGGGAGTGCCACCTTAGGAGACGGTCGGGTGGATGTAGCAGGCCTATAAGGGGGACGAAGACGGAGGAGGAGTAACTTTGTTGACCCGCGTTACTTTTACGTAACTAATATACTTATTATAACCAAATCTGTGATCTGTGTTGCCCTTGCAATACAGCCATCAGTTGCACTTTTTGGACTCTAGGGGCATTTATTTTCTTCCAAAAGTGTAGGAATACATCCAGAGGCCCACTTACAGAGCTGCTTGCATCTCACACACCATGTTTTAGATATAAGCGCTCGGTTAGTTGTTTGTATAAGCGTGTTTGTGTGTGTCTCCTCACATTTGACCATGACCATGTAGACATCTATGGTGCAAATGGGCGGCTGCGGCAGGCGTTCCCCTTTCTCCAGGATGTCCGGGATCTCCCGCGTCGGGATGCCGTCGTACGGCTTGCCTCCGAACGTCATCAGCTCCCAGATGGTCACTCCTGGAGGATGTATTCATGCGTGGAGGTAGGTAGGAAGGCAGGGCAATGGAAGGGGAAGAAGCAGACAGAGAGAGATGGGAGGGTGAGACAAAGAGACAGAGAACAAGATGAGCAGACGGATAAGGGGGAGAAAATGCAAATCGAGGAAGCAGGATTTCAGGTCACTGGATTCCTCCCACAGGTGGAAGCACGAGGTGTAATGACGTCAAACGACAGCACATTTGTCACCCACCGTAACTCCACACGTCACTCTGATGGGTGAACTTCCTGTAGTGGATGCATTCGAGGGCCATCCATTTAATGGGCATCTGCGGGGAGAAGAAAAAGACACATAGAAGAGTTAGATTTTACCACGAGGCGTTGTATTTATTTACACTTCAGCTCGGCTCATTTTCCGACGCGCCGCGTCGCTCAACAGCCGCCCTCCCTTTCAATCAGCCGTTCGGGAGATATCGGGGAATCGACAGCGCTCTCGAGCATAGTTTTGCTTTGCTCAATATTACTCAAGTACTGTGATTGATTAGATTCAGTCTAACCTGGGGATCATCGACGGCGAGCACGCCTTTTTTTTTTATAAGATGCTAAATGAGATCGTATCGGCCGTTTGCCTCACGTTATCTCCGTGGCCGCCGGGTCGAGAGCAGGCGGCGTGCGAAACAGTAATAACAACAGGCCTTCTGACATTCCTGACAAGGACAGTGGCACACGTCAACGCATCCTCACCGCCATATGATTTCCATATTGACTGCAGAGGACGAATCTAGCGGTGGAGCCCACTGAACAAGGCAATTATCTGGCCATGTGAACACACACATGCATACACACACACACTCACACGTACATAGGCGCTGCGGTCATTTAGAATCCAGCCTCTCCGTTCTGAAACATGCGCTCGCTCTCCGGGGGAAATGAACAGGAAGAAGGGGAAATGAAAAACTTCAGGTTTGTTAGAAAAAGGAAAAACGCAGAGCGCCTCCACCTCCACGTCTGTTGATTTATCTCTCGCGGGGGCGTCTGTTTTTTTTGATGGCACACGTGTAGATCTGCTGACAACGGCTCTCCCGTTTATCAAGGCATCAATGAGTGCCGACACGAAGCCAATCACTCAGATGGTCGCGTCTAACACACCTGGTCCGCTTTTTATGGAAGTGCTTTTTTTTTCCCTTCTCCTTATTTGCTATTTGCGCGCAGACAGCAGCTCAAACTCAAGGCGCAGCGGCTTCCTCCCGGCCTCCAGCTTGAATGGATGCAGCGACGAGGCAGCCAATTTAATAAAGGGAGTTGATCAGGACAGTTTGCACAGTAAGTCTCAAAGCGAGGGAAAGAGAAGGGGCTCCTGATTAATGTAGTCCTGGTCCCCGAACAAAACAAACTGATTGGAACTGTGGCGGCATAATTTGTTTTGGATGAAGTGTCTCTAAATTGTGTTTTTACTGAAACTCTTCCTGACCAGAAGCTCAGATATTGGACACACAAAACATATTCCTTCATGGGTTTTTTTTTTTTTTTTTGCCTCTCAGCACTGTTTCTACACGAGCAGGGAACAATCCTTCTTTTCTCTCTCTGGCCACATCCTAAAACATAATTTACATTTGAAAGTGTGTTTTTCAGGCAGAAAGACAGAGAAACTGAAAAAAATAGTAAAATGCCTGGCAGCAAAAACGGACAAACTTTTTCAAAAATCAGAGAAAATACAAAAAATCACCGACAGTGAGTTACTGTAACATTACAGTTTGTCCCCCTGTATGTGTTCTTAATAATTTCAGGCTGAATCTTAGTAGAATTACAGTTTTACACTGAGTACAACAGATGCATTTATCTGTCTGTAAAGGCTGAATCTTCTTCTCTTTCCCGTCTTTCGGTCGGTAAACTGAGCCAACATCTGCTCAGCTGGAGCCGTTATTCTGTTTCCTCCGTTCTGCCCTTTATCGCTCTCCATCATCACCTCCACTTTACAGCCGCAATTACGATTCAGTCGCTCCCATTTACATACGCACATATTTTTCTGCCGCTGAGCGAGCAGACAACAGCGATGTGATCCGAGGTTATAAATACAACCGGTTACCTGAGGGAGGAAGAGTAAATCACTCCTGCATGTTCGCGGAGTCGCCTGACAAAATAAATGCAAATGCAAGTTAATGGCGGCAGGCGCGCTCGTCTGATTGGCTGTCTTGACACGTCAGCCGAGTGATCATGGAGAAAGTGAGAGGTGATGGAAAGTTGTCCCCGAACCGGAGCTGCAGCGATGAAACGATCAGTGGAAGTATTAAATTCTTCAGCGCGAACAGTTTCTGGTGTCTGTATTCGTTTTTTTATCTTTAGGTTCGGGGACAAAACGAGACATCTCAGGACGCCGTCTTGTGAATCGACATAAAGATATTCGTTAGTCGCAGCTCGTATCTTCTCTGGCTTCTTCACTTCAAAGGTGCACTATGTAGTTTTGGGGAGGAGGAGAAAAAAGTAATTGATTTATTTTCACGCTTAAACAAACTATATAAACAAACTGACCTTGAAAAACAAAACAATTTCATACTGCTTCACTTTGTGTTTATGTGGCGGACCCTGCCACCTTTCTAGCTTCAAACAGTGTTTTATGGACCTTATTTCCTCTGAGAACGGCTTGTTTATTCACTTCTTGAATAATAAGAAATTCTGAGTTTGTATTATTACATCATCAATATTGTAAATGTATTTCCAAAACTACATAATGTACCTTTAACGCTGTTACGACAACGTTTTCAGAGATATGCATGTTGTATTTTGGCTGGCTGCTAGGAGAGAAAATGTACAAATACTTGTTTATAACATTTTGTTATTAAAGGATTTAGGTTTCAAATGGTTTTCATGTCATACAACCATTTATATAACACCTAATGGGAGTCCACCATCAGGAAGTAGTTGACCTTGCGGTGTTCATTGCCAAAGAAAAAACAAACTAAGACCATTAGAATATTTTCATGTGTTTCGTGATCAAAACTTTACACACCATAACTCTCTTTGCTTGGCAACACCTGAGGGTTTGACTAATAACTCCAATCAAAGCGTGTCTGCCATGGAAACTTTACTTCTCCAGCAAATAGTCCGATCCTTAGATACGATTTAGCAACGGGAGGTCAAATATTCTGCTCAGGTGATAAAATACCTCAAGCTCAACAATTAGCCGGAAAGCTAACTTTATGCTAACAAGATTAAAACTCGAAAAATGCATTTTCCTGCTGAAAATGCAGCGTGAATGCCGAAATATACACGGCTGGAAATGCAGAAATGAGCTGATGATAAACACTCATACTAAAACTTTGGGTACCTTTCTCTTCCGCAACTGTTGACCTGACAAAACCAGTCCTTTTTCAGGGTATTAACACTAAACAGATGTATGAAATATATAATAATCAGCCCATAATAATCAAGCCTTACTTACTATATTATAACATACAGCCAAAGAGTCGTCCCTCTTCAGCAGCACTGACCTTTTGTTTTCTCACCTTTTGGTTGCACCATTTACTACTTATGTCACCCAGCGTTACGTAAGCTGCCTTTCTGCGTCAAACTGCTCTCAGCCGGTTGGTACACACACACACACACACACACACGAAAACACGCTCACGCCTCCACTTACACCAACCTTGCCCCCGTCTGCGTTGTACTCCTTCTCGTCAGCGTCCAGCAGCCGCGCCAGGCCGAAGTCGGTGATTTTGATGTGATTGGGCGACTTCACCAGCACGTTCCGCGCCGCCAGGTCCCTGTGGACCAGCCTCCGCTCCTCCAGGTACATCATGCCCTGAGCGAGAGAGACAGAGGGAAGAGAAAAAGGTGAGAGATGAAACCTCTCGCAATGCGGTTTATCATTTCGGATTCCGCGATCGGAGCAGTCTGAGATCGTCGATGCGGTAAATGTCAGCACTAACATAAAATTATTGTCATAACTGTCATCACCATTAAGCGCACACCCACTCAGACATTTGGATTCAGTCTTCCATCGTTAGCGTAACTCATCTGTAGGTGACTCGAGGAGGCAGGAATGTCGCTTTTATAGCGTTCCTGACACGTCAGAAAGACGGAACTCTCGACTTTTGACGAGTTAGAAAAACAGCTTCCGGAATCACAATTGTTGGTACAGAACTAAAAGATTCCTGAGGCGACTTTTCCACCAACATGGAACCGGCTCAGTTCAACATACACCACCTTTAAAAATGAAAAATCAGTCTATACCTAATGTAGGCGCCTGTTTTTGAAAAAGAAGAAGAATGAATGCATGGAATAAAAAAGATCGTATCTCCGGTTCTGCTGTATCAGCCACATTACCCACAATGCCACTGGGTGACATCACTGGAGGCAGTTCATCAGATCACATGCGGCTGCCTATGAAACCACAGAAGACTTTAAACTGCTTTTTCAAACGTGCAGTCGTCCTCCCTTGGACCCGTGAACACACTGTAATGTGTACAATTGGTGGAGTTACCCTTTAATTCCTGCATGGTAGTTGATTTAACATATATTAGACACATACAAGTTGCTAAA
This sequence comes from Sparus aurata, assembly GCF_900880675.1. Lineage (NCBI taxonomy): Eukaryota > Metazoa > Chordata > Actinopteri > Spariformes > Sparidae > Sparus > Sparus aurata. Next base: position 14,844,694 of record NC_044210.1, read on the forward strand.
AGTAGAATGTTATTGAGCAGCTGCTCCAACTATTGGATCAAACAGGTTCTGGCTGCGTTGGCAACATCAATATCTACTTGTAACGTGTCCAACTCAAAGTGTAATGTTGTTCAGTCGTCACCGAGATGGCGTCACAGACATGTCGCCTCTGTGTCCGCCGTAATTGGAGCCATTTTCAAAGATGGCTAGACAGGGAGGACAATGGGTGTCCTTCCAATTTGTTAACGTTGATTATGAACACCCAATGAGCAAAAAAACAAACAAACAAAAAAAACCACCAAAGCCTTGAGCAGAGAGAAGGCCTTAATTTGCTGCTCAATGGGCTGGATGGAGCAGAGACTCTTTGACAGTCGCACAAAAAACCTGTTCGCGGCTCACAAACACGCCACCTTTTTCTAGATGAATACACATCGCACACACTTCGTCTCCCGAACAAAACAGGCGGAGGAGCAGACGTGCAAGGCCAGGCCGATTGAAGTGTATTAGACTGGATGTTAAACAAGTGGATGCCACTTTGTGGGCGGATCGATAAAAACACCTCGGTTTGGAGGCAGCATTGTGCTCGGCAGACAATATGAGAGTCCAAACCAAGGCCCGCGCCTTGGAGAGAATCATCGCCCATTTGAAATACTTAGGGTGTAAATACTGTATATATATTCGTCTGAATGTGCACAGCCACGTATCGAGAGGCACATTGTGTTGAGAAGGCTCCTCGTGGCGAGTCGCCCCGCTCCGTCTCCTCCCAGACGAATGGGAGGATAAATCGATAACGCCGACGTCTGGCTCGCTGCTGGCCGAGCCCTCATCCATCATCCGCCTGGCCTCGCGGAGACAGACGCAGGCAGACACACACTTACACACACATGCTGACAGCGGAGACCACCCAGAGACCACCTATGGACATATCTCGCTGAGCATACATGGCGACTCTTGCAATATTTCTATCTGTCAGTCTCGTGGCATGTCAAGATTGGGAGACTTCCTACTTCCTCATCCTGTCTTCCTCTTGCTAAAGTAGCTCCTGTGCCTCTTTCCTCTACAAAGACAATGTGCTGGGACAAGAACCAAAACTCCCTCCCCCCCGTTTTTACCGAAAGTGTATTTAAAATAGATTACTTCTGCAGGGTTCGGGCAGGCGATCAATAACAATGCTGATTACAATAAGCCCGAAGACGGCCGCGCCACGCAATATTTATCCCCGATGTCGACGTCGAGAGGAATTAGGAATCAATGGCCCACACAGTCCATTAATACACTTCGACTTAAAGTGACAGGGCAATGAGGGGAGGCCATCGCACTGACAGGGGGAATGTACGGCAGCTCAAGGAGCCAATTAATTTTCAGCCACTCCGGGCGGTAAACAGCAGCGTCCCAGCGGAGGATGTGGGGGCAGCCGCGGTTTCAGGTCGAGAGGGCCCCGCTGATTGTGCTGCTTTAACACTGCCTAAGTGCTGCGATCCCCAGAGAGTCCTGAGGTCCTTAAAAATGGAAGTAGAATTGGATAATTTGTGATTACATAACCTTTTTACGCTGCGGATCATACAGGAACTTGCAAGGGGAAGTAATTAAACCTGCCATGTTTGGTGAACAACGTTTACTGCTCCGTTAGAAGTAACCGACGGAGCACAAACTCTCCTTCATGCTGTGTTACCTGTCTACGACTAACAGGTGGAGGTCAGGAGCTGCCCTGATTGGTTGCAGAGTTCAGTTTGTTCTAATAAATCATACATGAAGCAATCTTTGAAGAAATTCTGCAAAATCTAAACTATATGAAGTTGCTTCCTTCTTTACTTCCTTTTTACTTCCTCCTTTAATTTTCCAGCTGAATTCCTTTTAACTTCTTTTTCATTTTCATACTTCCTTCCTTTCTCCGTCTTTACCTCCATTTGGCCTCTTATTTACTTCCTTTGTACTTCCTTTTTTAATTTTCTGCCTTACTTCCTTCCACACTTCCTTTTTAATTCATTTTGCTTTCTTACCTCCTTTGTGTCACCTCTTGTACTTCCTTCTTTATTTTTTCTAGTTTACTTTCGTTTCACCGACTTATTTCATTTCTCTTTAATTTCCTTTTTTGCTAATTATTTCCTTCTTTACTTCCCATTTGTGCCTGTATTTCCTTTAATGCTTTAATTCTTTTTCACCCCCCTTTTTTCCTCATTACTTCTTTAACCTTCTTTAATTTTCTAACTTACTTCCTTTTCACCTACTTGTTTCCTTTTAACTTCCCTTTGGCTTACATTTTGCTACCTCTGTACTTCCTTTTTACTTTAATAAATTTTACATCTGTACTTTCTTCTTTACGCATTTTTAACTTTGGGTTTACTTCTCTCTTTACCTCCTTTTAACTTCATTACTTTTTGTTTTACTTCCCTTTTGCATCTGTACCTCCTGTTTTACTTCATTTTCACATCCCCCTGTTTTCCTCATTACGAAGGAGCCAAATAACAATACTTAGGCCTGAAAAATGCTAATTTAAATGTACTGCCCTCAAAGAAATACACTGAAGCTCCAAAATAACCACTTTGGAAACAGCAACATATTTGAATTAATCCTTTATATTTACATTTCCCTGATTGGTTGTAGGTTTTAGTCTATGCATTATAGATGAAGGAATTCATGTTTGAGGAAATTTCTGCAGAATCCAAACTCAACTCATAAGCTGTCTCCAAGTTGCAGCAACAACAGCTTCAATGAATGGTGAACGCGGAAAGTGTCTGTCTGCCCGCAAGGCAAAATCACTTTGTGCACTCTCTCAGCCATTACTTTTATTCTGCGGAGAAAGCAAAGCCATCTGCCTCGGAGGAAGAGCTACATTTGGAGCTTTCCGCAGCGCTGCTGCACTCAAAGTTCAAAGTATAAGTCTGCGGCTGACCTTTAGAGGAAGGATGATGTAGGTGATTATGTACAAATATAGAGGAGGAAATGTGTCTCGTCTGGATCTCTTGGAGTTTGAAACACTGGAAAACTTCTTATTCTAACATGACAAATTCATGTGGAGAAATATATTATGAACAAAGTTAATATAACTCACTGATAAAACTAAAGCTATGAGCTAATATCCAACTTCTTTAAGAAAGGCGGTGTGTTTGCAGACGTTTATATGAAAGCGGTGAATACAGTCCGAGGCCTCTGTGGATATAGTTAACTCAAAGGTCTTTATATTCTCTTTACTTCCTTAATTTGTTAGCTTTATTAGTCTTTAATATTTTGCTTACTTCTTTTTAAATCCTTTTAACTTCCACTAAACTTCCTTTTTCAATAATCCTTCCTTCCTTCCATTGTACTTCCTTTATACTTAGTTCATACTTCCATACTTTCTTTTACCTTCCATTTTACTTCCTTTCAGACTTCCTGTTTCTTTTAACTTACTGTATTTCATTCTTTCTCTTTATACCCTATTCTTCCAATTTACTTCCTGTTTATTTACCTTACTTCTGTACTTCCTGTACTTGTTTCTTCAGTTTCTTTTAGCTGCCTTACTTCCTGCCATACTTCCTTTTATTTCACTTTGCTTTATTTTCTCCTTCTTTCCTTTTTGCTTCCTATTTACTATCTCTTTACATGTTTGTACTTGCTTCTTTAATTTTCTAGCTTACTTCCTTTTCACCCACTTTTTCCCTTTGAACTTCCCTTTAACTTCCTTTTTTGGTAATTATTTCCTTCTTTACTTCCCATTTGTGTCTGTATTTCCTGCTTTAACTTCCTCTTTACTTCCTTTTTCCTCACTGCAATGTTACGTCTGTACTTCCTCCTTTACGCCCTTTTTGCTTTGGCTTTACTTCCTCCAATGGTTCCTTTTAAGTTCCTTATTTTGTTCTTTACTTCCTTTTTCTTTCCTTAACCAAAATATAACTCTAAGGCCTGAAACATTTTAATTTTGATTTACCACCCTCAATGAAATTGAGGTGAAGCCCCAAAGCCATATTTGAATTAGTCCTTTATATTTAAATTTTGCCATACTGTTCATAACCTGTGTCATTTAATTCCGATGCTGGGGTTACCTTTTCTCATCCTGGAACAAAATTTTAATGCTAATGTTGACACGAGGTCAGAGCCAGATGAACTGTCACTGTCAAAAACAGCACAAGCATTGAATACATTTGTCCGGTTCAGGCGAGGCCTCCATTTCGAGAAAACAAGTACTTGAACTTTACACGAAAGGTCCTGTGAAACATTTTCCCAGAAGCTTGTCACACAGCTTCGTGAATCACATGCTACACTGGAGCACTGAGGTTAAGCACCCACCAGCACTGTTGCACATCCCAAATGACACCGGCTCATGTTTTAAGCCCTCAGAGGATGAAGTGCTGCTATAGTACTTTTGAATAATTTTCAAGCCAAAAACATTGTACTTTATAAAAGTTTTCGAGAGCTCTTCAGCCAAGACCTTTGCAAGAGTCACACTGTGCTTAAGGACAAGTCAGCAGTGCTGTCGCTCATTAGCTATTCTCTGAGTAGAAAGTGAATGTGCAGTAAGAGTTCCGGATATTCAGCTGATTATCGTGCACGCAGCCAAATATTTTAACAACCGCTACTTGACTGTGATTGTACGGGATTAAAAAGGGGGGAAGTCCTGCAGGACTCCCTCTACAAATCATGTTATTTTAGGAGTTGCTGCGTGAGGAGAAACTTAACAAACTTTGCAAAAAGGCCATAGCGAATTCGAAGTCATTCAAGGTTTTGTGTGAATTCGGCACTAAATGCAACACACTGAGTTGTTTCTTTCCTTGTAAAAAGGATCCATATGTCGAGGCTGATGCTGCTTTTGTGTCTGCTTTGAACACACTGACCATTTACACTAAGTTTATAAAAGAAGACTTGGACTCAGATTTGAGAAAAACAGTAAAAAGTGACTAATAAACACTACTTCTTTGTTCTCATGTGAGAAATTCCCCAGACTCCCTTAAAGAAATGCTTAATTTTGAGACTTGTTGCGTGAGGAGACACTTTATCAACGGTGTGAAGCACTGTCTACAAACCATTCTTAACTACTTTGGCCTACTTGTTATTTTGCATTTTTACGAAGGTGAGGACAGCGGTATATCACATAAATGTGTTCCTAATTGAAAACATCATGAACATTGTCTGAAAAACCTCCATCTTGGCGAGAAGACTGTCTTAATAGTTGAAAGGTTATACGAATTTGCAGTGTAGTAATGCCATATTTAAGGTATCCTCACCAAAAATACTGACCATGTTATCTTTTAATGTAAAAGTACTTCAGCATCTTTTTACACTCAAGAATGTCTAAAAATGTGAACGAGACAGTAAAATGCAGAAAATGAGGCTTTGATTTGTTCTTTTTCTCCTTTTTAAGTGTTGAGTCAAATCACTTGTGAGAGGATCGTGAATAATTATTCTTTACAGCTTATCCTCTTCTGACCCGACGCTGGCTTAGCAGGCAGGATAAAAATCTGATTTTTAAACAGCACCAAAGGTCTTTTTTTTTTTTCATCTCCGCAGCAGAGTGCTGAATTGTTTATGGAGGCTAAAAGTTTTCTGAAGCGCGCAACAGACTGGGTCATGGCTGGTCCGTGACCCATTAGCACCTCCTCTCTGGCAGGGAGAAAAAAGACTAAAAATTTGAGTTCTCAGTAATGGAGGAAAACAAGAGGATGAAACCAGGCATGAACAAGAAAGAGTGGAGCTGCAGGGAGCAGCACACCTCGGCAGGAGAGAAAGATGTTGTGGAATAAAAGATGCTGGGTATAAAGGGGAGCAGTTGGAAGGTAAGAGGAGCCAGCGGAGGATGGATTTAACGGAGAACCGCCAACATTTACACAACTTATTTAGGATGACTTAAAGACCAGATACAGGGCTCCGGACTCGGCTTTCACCTCATTTAGATGCACCATTGCATAATTTAGGTTCACCCAGTATTACATTTTGGTTGTATTTTTAACACATTGAGTGAATTATTGCATCACATCAAAAAAAATAAACCTAGATATTTCAGGCGCGGCGGTGCGACCAATGAAAATGTATAATCGCACAGGTTTTTGGGTGCATGTATGACAAAAAAAAGTTTTTGTACTGAAATTGGCTATAACATTACACCCATTGCTTTATTTGTTTATCTGTTTTGAGTTCAAGGTTTTATATCTTTAAGTGATACCAATTGAGCCTGTTTTTCATTGGGTTCACGACATGAGAAATGTACAGCTTGTGATGGCTCGGTTAGTCGCTTACTAGGAAATAGAGCACCAAGCGACCCCCCTAATGACAAAACTCTTGGGTACAAACGGTTTGCACGACTTTATTTGGGAATTCGTATGAAGAAAAAGCTGTGGAGGTGGAGGAAAAAAAAAAAAAAAAGCAGAGGTGCTCAGTTTCTCGCAGGAACCAGAAGGTGAGGTGTCTGTTTCCAGTGGGAGCGATAAGAGCGCCACATGTGGTGCAACCCCCCCAACCCACCGCCTGCAAACTGCAAACCCCACCGCCCCGCCGGCTGGGTGAGGGAGCAGCAACAATGTGAGCAATATGGGACTGTCCGCATGCAGAGAACTGGGACCAGCGCGATAAGGAGCGCGCACAATGGCTCCGCTCAGGTGGCGCAGGTGGTCGTCTGTCATGCGCCGTGTGCCGCGCTGGAGATAGAAGGGGAGGCATTCCCACAGAGCTGGCAGTCTCCTGTGTGTGTGTGTGTGTGTGTGTGTGTGTGTGTGTTTGTGAAAGAGAAAAATAGAAGGAGCCAGTCAATAGCCAGATGCGCCTCTCTTTAATCATGTGTATATTCACATGAGCGTGTAACAAATTCTAATTTCGTTCTGACAAATCGCCGCGCGAGCCGAGTTGGATTCTTTTTTCGAAAAAAAAAAAAAAACCCCAGCACTTTTACGGCGCGGAGCTATAACCAATAAGCTCCAAACTGCATCATGGGATTGGTTTTGGATGGTTAGCGAACGATCCAGGTGGACGTGACATAATGCGACACAGTTAACGGCGGCTCGGCGGTGGCGCAGCAGTCGGCGTGCAGGCCCATTTACCCCGCATTCAGCCGTTGTGGAACCACAAGCGCAGGGGGAAAAAAAAACTAAAGAAAAAACGCCTATCTATCAATCTGAGTGTGTTGGTGTGTGTGGATCTGTGTGCACCTGTGAGAGTGAGGGATTTGAAGAGGAGATAAAGCACGAGGAAGCAAGGGAGGGTGAAATTCCCCTCGGTGGGAGTGGATTCTAAGAACAATGTCGGATGTTATCGGAGCTTGATGTCTTCCTGCTTCCGTTTTTAAAAAAAATGATATCCACCTCAGGAGAAGGGAACCAAATGTAAAAAATGATGTGAGCTCTGTCACCATGATCTCAACTCCCCAGTGGGACGGAGAGATCCTTCCAAAATGTCACCGTGCAGGCAATAAAAGACCGCCGCTGGCAAATTTACATGTGCAAATGTCAATAATATTTTGTGGCGGCTGCAGTGGAAGCAGAAAAAAGGGGGAGAGAGCTGCAACTTTCTGATCAGTGAGATAAATGTACCCCATTCCGGATGGAGACGGTGACACTAAGTTGCAATCCTCGAATCAATAATTAGCTGCAACAAACGGTGGCATGTGCAGCTGAATGTCTTCGCCTCCCAAGCCTCAATTAACAAGCGTTTGAGATGTGCCATGAGAAGCCACGCGGGCCGTAATGACGGGTTTCATAGACAGCTCAACGGCCGCCGAGTTCGACAGGTGAAACCAGAGAGAGAGGAAGAAGAGGGAAATCAGAAGGGAGGGAAACGGAGTGAGAACATCTGATCCTTCTCTGAATCGAGCGAGCGCCGGGCCGCACACTCGAGCCCTCACAATAATGCATGTAATTAGTCTGCGACTCGCCGTGTCACGGAGAAGTTGTAATTTTTAATCACAGCGGATAATTATCGCGGCGAGAAGCTCGTTTTCTTGATTCAACCTGCCCACTTTCTGACATGGAAAAAAAGGGGCAATTTGTTCTGTTGGCATGAACACGCACATGCGGAAACTATGGAGGCCCGTTTCTGTTATCTCATTATTTTGACTTTCTATCTTATAATTTTGACTTTTTTATAGAATAATATCGTGAGAATACAACTTTTCTTTGGTTTCTTCAGTTTAGTTTGCATCTTGCTGAAATAGAAACCACCACGTACACGAGTGATAATAGAAGTCACTTATTTAAAGACATGATTGCATATTATCGGGTACACCAACAAGTAACACGACGCTTTTACTTCCCTCCCTCGCTCCATCCTGTTTGCGTATAAATAGGACGGCTATTATCAAGAAAAGAAAATGAAACCCCGGCTGCAGAAAATTGATTCGTATCGGATCCTGGTGGAATTACCCGTTGCTTGTTTTATTAAAAACGACATTTGTAGGACTTGATAGTAGAAGAAAGTTTGACGCAGCGAGCAGATTTCAGATGAGAGGTTGATGGAGAATCCCCGCAAATTTTCCCGCCGCCGCCACCTATCCACACTCGCGCATACGTCTGTGTCTAATGAGCCTCGGCTTCGGGCGTCATGAGTAATGGGTGTGTGCGGAGAGAGGTGACCGATCCAATCAGGCCTTCCTACCCAGTGGATCTGGCAGTCAAATCCCTCCCCTCATGCATCCTTGAGCACTGCTGATCCTCACAGATAATTAGAAAGACCCGGGGGGCTTATCCCTCCGCTGCCTGCTCCTCCTCGTCACCTCTTCCTCCCTTCAGTCTCCCCTCCGTCTTCTCATTTTGTTGCATCAGCAGGGACGCGAGTGCACTCCTGGGGACCCGCCCGTGTGCGTGGAAGAATTTGCGAATGCGTCGAGAGGACGAGGGGGGAAAAACTGCTCAGGGTGCACATTAGTTGCTTTTTGTTTTGGTTTTTTTTTATGACGTCTGATAGTATTACGGGGTTGTGCTGTTTGGTAATCACGGCGTGATGTGCTTCCCAACAAGCGCCGAGATGCAAAGAATTGTGGGACTGCATTATTAATGAAGCCCCTGGGAAAAGAAGTGCTGAACATGGATCACCACCATATAGCTTGCTGACAGTATTAAATCCACCATAACTTAGTGTAATGTGTTTTAGCAGAAAATACAGACTGGAATAAAAGAAGTTGATTGTATTCGCAGGCGGTGAACACATCCATCATTCACTATGTATTATTGATGCTTGCCATTTAAAAGTGTTTTTCTGCCAGTTCATGAGAACAAGTGAAGTATACAATATCCAAATTTTGTTATGATCTTCATCTAAATTCCTTCTGTAACCCAGCGCCTCATCAATTTAAGTGTTGTAGTTTGTTCGGGGGCCCAGAGTGTATGTAAACTTCTTCATCATCAGATGTAGTGCTGTGCTGGATCCCTGGATCCATCTGTTGATATGTACTCGGCCTCCGTCAAAGGTCCAATTTATAATAAAGTTGATTTTAGAGACTAATTCCCAGCTTGTCAAATACTGACGCTTTGAGATGGAAGCCCAAAAATCAACTTTCACCAGTTTTAAGTCACAAAAAATTCTAAAAATAATGAAAAAAAATCAAGAATTAAATCCAACATTTGATGAATTGGACACAAAGCTTATTATCAACCTTTAACAGGATCCAAAGTGCATGAAACCTGAGGTGGCTTTGCAAATTTGAGGTTTCTTATCTCACCAAACCTCTTACAAAGTTCCCTGACACACATCTGACTCAATATGGTTTCCCACACATGTTTCCAGCACGTGGATGATAAATACGCACAGGTGAAGAACATGTCTCGCCCTCCAGGCTGCAGCACGTTTGCCTATCAGCCGTTAACAGGAATCTAAACGGACGCTGTCAACACAACAGTCGTGTTGCTCTTCAGTTCAGAGTCGTAATTGGCTTTCGGTGCCGAGCAGACTGTTTTCATCTCCAGTAGTTAATTGCTGCTGCTGTAACACCTTTTATTTATATCTACAGGGTGGCGGCAGGCGCTGAAATCTGCTATCGTGACACCTGGAATATTCTACATTTTCTTACATTTCTGAATAAATGCATTTTTTAAAAAAAACGAAGAATGAAAATGATGGTTTATTAGAAATAAGAGGTTTCAGCCGGTACGGGACCAAATGGTGTCGGCTCTCTAGTCAAGACGGTTTTAGGACCACATTAGCTGACATCCTGATTTTAAAAAGAGGACATTTTGGGATGTTTCAACCAGTGAACATTAGGTCCAAAGAGGTATCTGGATATCTGAGCAATGTGCCGGCAGTGGAAATGTCTACAGTGAATACACGTGTCCAGGCCCTAATAAGCATGTTGCATGCTAGAGTCCGTTGAGACGTCACTCTCGCTGAGATGCGATGACTTGATAGACACAAAAGCACAAGAGGAGGGGAGGTGATTTCATTCAAAGCCTGCAATCCATCCTCTGGTGAAGGAGGGACAGATGAAGGATATATCGTGTGCTCAGGGGAGGGGAGGGAAGAAGAGTCGAGGCTCGGCTAATGAGCACGGGCGAGATGTGTTTGCTCAGCACAGGGTGGCGTTCGCGGCGGAAGCGAGTGACACGGGGGGGCCCCCACGCTAAGCCTGACCAGATTGGATCTCCGGCCATCGGGTGGCATCCCCAGGGAGCCACCGCGGGATGCAAATCCAAGCGCACACACACGCTCCGATGTGGAAGCTAGACATCCCTGCCTCCACACATGAATGCACACATGCAAGGCCAAAGATCAGGATCCAAATTTAAAAAGTCCCCAGAATTTATTTTCCCTTCCCCTGACTAAGCAGCGAAGGGGAGATGTCTGCTGATATGGCCAGATCAGGCAATCCGCTGTGCATGTGCGTAGTTTTCCCACACACATTTATGAATGTTTAACCACGACGTATACGTCGTCAAGCTCGCATCGGAGGAATTATTTAAGGTCAGTGTTCAGCGCCATCATTAGCACTGTCAATCTGTAATAACGCCGTCCGGAGCCGCCGTGACTGCGGAGCTGCAACTCTAACTGGAGGACTTTCCCCCGCAGGGCATGTTGTGCTAATGTCAGTCCACGAGATCGCCGCCGGGCGTGTTTATACGAATCGCTCTACTCCCCGCCAGTGTGGCCTAGATGCGAGGCCGTCCCCCGTCCAACAGCCATCCCCACCTTCGTCCCCTCCTGAAAGAAAGAAAGAAAAGCGGGACCCACTTCCAGCCCAGGGGTTCAGTGCCAGAGCCAATCATTTCACCGGCAGGACAGCGGCTGGCTGAATCTATTCTACTTTCATTACACTGAGCCCGAGGAGAGAGACGGCGAGAGGAAGACAGAGCGCGGGAGAAAGGGAGAGCAGGAGAGGAGAGCCAAATTAAAAGACTCCCGTAGCCCCGCGTACACTCCGGTTCCGATCCCATATTTAATTCAGTGATTGATTTGTTCATTAAAATACATCCCAAACCTAATTATTCCATTAATAATCCAAGACCTAACGAAAAAAAAAAAATGCTTCTCTGTATGTGTGTGTGATGGAGAGAGAAGATGGAGACGGAAAAGGCAAAGGAAGAGGTCATTTTCCTACTTTTTTCTGCAACCGCACAAACATACGTACAAAGGCAAACACACACAGACACACATGGAGTCACTTGAGGATATTTGGCCCGGAGAGGGTAATGTATGAGGAGATGTAGGGCAAACTTTGACCTCTGTTAACCCATGTGAAAAGGTCACTGTGGGAACAGGAGGGTGGCGTATTTGTCGAGGAAGAGGAGGAGATGCAGCTGGTGACACGTGCGTGGAGGAAAAAGGGAAAGGGAAGGGTGAGGGAGGGATGGAGGGAAGGGAAGGGAGGGCAATAAAAGAAGGGGAAAGAAAAGGAAGTAAAGGAAACGACATGGGAAAGGTGATGAAGGAGAGAGGAAGCAAGGGCGAGGAAACGAAAGGAAAGGGAGGGAAGAGCAGAGAATAGAATAAGGATGCAAGGGGACAGGAAAAGAAAGGAAAGGGACTTAAATAAAAGGAATGAGCGAAAGAAATGATGAGGGAATAAAAGGAAACAAAGCAAAGGACAGGAAAAGAGGAGATAAAAGGAAAGAAAAGAAAGGAATAGGAAAAAAAAATACAACAAAGACTGAAGGAAATGAAGAAAAGGACACAAATATAAAGAGGAAGTAAAAAAAAAAGAGGAATGGGAGAAAGGTAAGTACGCCCAAAAAGAAAGGAAAGGAAAGGAAGAGAAATCGAAGGGGGTCTAGAGGAAGAAAATGATGACAAAGATGAGGAAATAAAACTGAACAAAGCAAAGGACATGAAAAGAGGGGATTAAAGGAAGGAATAGGAAAGGAACTGAGAACGTGGACAGTAAAGGAAATAAAGGAAAGGACACAAACATAAAGAGGAAGAAGGGAAAGAGAACAGAGGAATGGAAGAAGGGTAAGTAGGCTAAAAAAGGAAAGGAAATCAAAACGTAAGGCAGAAAAGGGAAGAAGGAGAAAAGAGAAATGGAAGGGGGAACGAAAGGAAAGGTCATTTTAGAAGCAGCGGGAAACGGGCAGGACTAAACACGAGGAAAGGGAAAAAGACTGAGCAGGAAACGGACATAAAGGAAGGGGAGGAGAGGAAAAGAAAGGGAAGGACGACAGAGAAGCAAAGATGGAGACTAATAAATTAGAGGCTATTCACACAGATCTATAGAGACCTCTGTGTGTGTCCTGTGTAATGTGTGTAACTGCATGTGTGTGTCGTTATGAGAGAGTCAGTCACTGTGTGTGTGTGTGTGTGTGTGTGTGTGCGTGTGTGTGTGTGTGTGTGTGTGTGTGTGTGCGGCAGCAGCGGTGGGGCAGCCCTGAGTGAGGCTGTAGATTAATGGGGGCCATTATCTCAATGCCCAAAACACTCAGTGATGAAGAGTCACTGCCTGGCGACGGGCCGCGGCCAATCAATTTGCAGCGCAGCGGTCACCTGCCCGGGTCAGAGCCCACATACGGCTGGTGTTTGTGCTGTTGTTGTGGCGGTGCGTTGTGGGGGGGGCAAGTTGGCGCGTTGCCACGACATTACGGTGGAAAAGGAAAATAGTTTCTTTCCGACTGGTTCGTATGATTCGGCAGCGAGCACGAAACGACTGCAGGCATCATATTCTGCATTTCACAGTTACGTATTTTTACCTTTTTACCTGTGAAATGCTTTTTCCTGCAATTTTTAATGTCCTTTAAATGTGAACAGCAGAAGATATAGCTTAGCTTAGCATACGGATTGGCAAAAGAGCGAGAGAGCTAGCCTGGCTCTATCCAAATGTAACAAAAGCAGAATCCACAAATCAATGATTAAATGTAATTATTGATGAGATTTAATGGTTCAAAGCCAGAGCTAGCCAGCGTTATGCTAAGCTAAGCTAACTGGTTGCAGGCTTCAGCTTCATGTTGAGCGGACAGAGTGTATCAACATATTCCTCAAACAAATTTCCCGAAATATCCTTAAAGGCTGAATGTGAATTGAGGTGCTTACTGAGTCTTGGTCCATACTTCCTGCGGCCCAAATATGTGCAGATCTTTTTTTTCTGCCTCTCTCCTCACCTCCTCTCGCTCTCTTCCGTCCTCTATCTTAACAACACCCTTTTCAAAGCTAACTGAAGACCGAGGGAAAATGATTCTCCCCTTTCGCCGGAAAATTGTGCGTCTTCCGAAGGATGCTCTTTCTCCTGGAGGACAGGTTCCCCATCATTACCTTGAGAGCGCAAAGATCACTCAGAGAAGAGGGCTCCGAGTTATTTATGCTGCTCACATGCCCAAACACACACTGGCATGTGCTCAGATGCACACAGAGATGGCGAAACAGACTCACACTCACACACTTATGCTCACGGACACACCGCAGAGGATGTCTGTCTTTTTTCTGGCTTGAAAAAATACCTCAGGGCTATAAGATGGAGGACCTGTGAGGAGGATCCAAAAGGCTAATTTAACAGAGGCAAACCAAGATATCTTCCTTTAATGCTATGAGCATCTTAACTCCATTAGTGTGTGGTTGAGAAAAACACACACTATTAAATGGCATCCCTGCTGTTGCTGGGAACAAATACCTGGATCAGTAGACTCAAGCTGATTCATGAGCAGAGAAATGCTAATGATTTGGGGATGGCAATGTATGTCAGATGATTGTTGCTCCGTCCACCCCTGAGGCCCTAGAGTTCACTACCAACACAACCCGGGACTAACTTAGTAGGTTGAGACTTTTGCACTAAGACACAAGATTTAACATCACAAACAAAAGTTGACAGTGAACAAATAGCTGGTGAATGCAGTGAAGCATTAAGCAGCAGAGGAGACGGATGTTCCCTCAGTAGTTGGTGGAGACCAAAAGCAGAGCAAAAACACAATAAAAAATGGATCAGAAACACAACTCCAGGTGAGAATGTTTCAAACCTAATGGCAGATTCTGAATCAAATAAGGCCATTAAAATAATACATTGAGTACAGTACACATGTGTTCCTAATTAATGTGTTCTCACTTAACAAGGCATGACCTGTCATTGAGGTCCAGGCGACGAGGGTCTAGCCAGGATGCTCATTGTCGACAGTAATGGAAAAGACAGGTCATTTAACGGCTAATAAGAAACCGTATTGATTCCAAGAAATTGATTAACTAATTCACTCAAAAACAAATTATCAGTGTATGATTTCCAGTCACGAGTTAAGCGCCTTCATCCGCACTCACATCCACAAAAATGAATCTGAGAGTTACTGCAATCAATCACAATCAACCTCTTAACTGAAACGGATCCCGCAGTGCCGTGCGGGCCGAGGACAGTTGTGAATAATCTCCTCCCCTGCTCTTCCTCACTTACAGAACCACTAAGAAACTGACATTTCCCGCCTGCTGCCACAGGTGAAATCGAATCCAATTACAGCCATAAGTACCTGCTTAAGTAACCTGCTCTTGGGAACCATCCATCATGGGGCACTAAAGGGTTAAGGCCGAGCACACTAACCCCCCACCCCATGAAACCAAAGCTCTCATCACAGACTCAGAGAAAACAACGCCTTTAAGGATGACCAGTATGAATCAATTCCAATAGACTGACTGATAAAGGAGGGCTGTAGGAAGAGGAAATCAACTAAAGATTGGTCAGAGAAAGAGCTTTAATGCACAGTTTATGGGGTTACTGTCTTTTCATGCCAGTACGCCAGTTTGTAAGCAAGCTAATGTTGGTGTAACAATAACCCCCTTTATCTCACCTGTGTTGGGAGCTGGAAAGGAAAACAACTCATATGAAGCCTTAAGAACAGCTGTCGACACATGGTGATGAATACTTGGACAAACTATCTTGTTTGTCTCAGGCAGTTAAGTGGAAGTCTTTCCTTATATCTATAAATATTAAAAGCTTTCATGAGTAGTAAAGTAAAAACACCTTTCCTTACAATCACAAATATTTAAAAACATTTCTGTTACGATGGAAAAAGGTCCAGTTGGTATGGAGTCAAGGCTGTCGCCATCTTGTTTTGGAGCAACAAGTTTGTTAGCTGTGGAGCTAAGTGGCCGCAAACTTTAGATCCTGGGGGGAGACACCATTGGCAACCGGGCTCCAAGTAAACGCCAGACTCGGACTTGCCATAGCCACTGAGACTGACAGATGCCAGTTTGAAAACAAAGGATAGAGTATGGAGGCGATTTACAGGACTGTGGCTATCGAACTATCATCTCTTGCAATACAAAGTGGTGTTAAAAACAATACAAGTTTGGGATAGCTTGTTATAATGCTAACCTCAGTAGAAACATAAAAATCCTAGCCATATCTTACAAATTGCCCTTTAAAACTGTTGCCTGCAATAAAGCAACACAGATGCTGCGTCTATCCGAGGAGTATTTGGCTTGACCAGTGAAATTACTGACTGCAGTTTTAATTACACAACCTCATCTTGGAGGCATAGCTGCAGTGGGAGCAGCGAAAGTCTCTTTGCTTGACTGCAACCTCAATGGACAGAACCACACATCTTCCGAATACACATTAGCAGGCTGGCAAACTTGAAATGCACATAATCAACAAAATATTAACAGTTGTTGTCTTGTCCAAAAAGCCTTCCGGCCTGAGCAGTGCCAGCAGCAAATCAGCCTTTTGTCAGATCATTTTGTGCTGCTCCTGCTTCCAGAGCTGATGGGGGATGCCTCTGTATCACAGCAGATGTCTGCCTGCACAGCATGTAATAGCAGCCTCACACCCTACTGCCATCCCGGAGTTATAACTCAGAGAAGTTAAATCTTACCCCAGCAGTTACACTATCAAGCAGTCTGCCTGCATCAACTTAATTTGCAAACAAAACACAAATGTTCTTTGGGTAAGCAAAAGCACACACGATATTTCAAGCCTTCCTGCTGTTTCAACGATTCCGAGTGCAGATTTTATTTGGGGTAGCAGAAGAATGGCTCTTTAATTCGTTAATTTCTTGCGCCGTCACTCATTTCCTGAAAGAATAATGTGTGTTGATGCGCTGCTAAGACAGAGTTCAAGGCTTGTCTGCTGCTTAACAGCCTCAGTGGCCTATCGTGTCATTGTGAAGTGTTGTGAGAGTGATCAGCGTGTCAAGCAGTGAGGATAATTAGGATCAACAGGGGCGAATTGGAAGAGACACCAACAGACTCAAAAGTGACACACATTCAAACATGCAGCTATTGTTGGCCTATTCTTCATGAATGCTCGAATTGTATCCTGATGCTGATGCCAAGAAACCTTGACAACAATGGCAACCTGTGTAAATGACGCATCTCACTAAAATGTCACGCAGTTCAGGGACATTGTGTTCAAAACTGTTTTGAAAGCTGTTTAAATAAGAATTTGGAAGGCACAACAGTATCATGTTTTTGCTTGTTTGAGATGACACTGGACTTGGCAGGCCTCTACAGTTCACCATCCGTCACATGCTGGCTCATTCGACATGAACCCATAAAAATCCATTACAACCCGCACACCTGCCAAGATATTCCAATCAGTAAAGACCTGATCCTACCTTTGCGATTTGGACACACCAGTTGAGCAGCAGCTGCGACCCGATGTTGTCCTTGTGCTCGTGCACGTAGTCGAGGAGGCAGCCGTGGGGCATGAGCTGGGTGACCAGCTGGATGGTGGGGCTCAGGCAGACGCCCAGCAGGCGCACCAGGTGGGGGTGTTCCATGCTGGCCATGATCAGGGCCTCCTGGGTGAGAGGGGGGTAAAGAAAGACAAGAGGGACTAAGAAGATTGTTGCTTTTCAGGAATGGGAATGCAGAAGCACCCAAGTCCGTTCCAAAGACGATCAGTTTTGCTGACTACCAGTTAGTGTTATGTTGCAGAATCTGGATGTGCTTAAGATGCAGGTCCTCGTCCAAGTTTTTGCAGTGTGTCCTGCACTGTTGGCACTAGTTGACCCTTGTTGGCAGCATGTCAGCTGACTGAGGGTATATAATCAGTGGTGTGACCTGTCAGTGAGAGAAATCACTTTGATCGGTTGTTCAGTTGAGTGAATCAGTGCACGAGGAGGGAAGTGGGACATATTCTCAATGACAAGTGACTATATTAGCGAGAGTGATGTGGAAATGATTGGCAAACACTGCTTTATCGTAACAGTAGTTTGTTTATCCGCAGTCCTGAATATTGCGGTTTCTGGATGACCGACACCTGTTGGTATGGAGAGATGTTTCCTCTCACCTAGGCACAGAACCTACAAGCTAGATGGAGATAATCTTTAGCCTTTTCGGTGTGCTTTGTGGCCATTACAGGCAACATGAGAGAACGCAACAGTCGGCCTCCATAGTTCTTTCATGATGTCTGATGTGTCATGGACTTAAGAGACTCTTATAGATAAAGTTATGGCTGCTAGAATTTATGGTAGATGGTTCACAATACTACAATACCCATGAACTCCAGCCACAGTATCTACAGAAAACCAACCAGTCGGAGGCACATCCACCAGTAGCTGCACTTTCAACCTCTCCCTTTTAAACAAGACTGTTCATCTTTTGCACCGATGAGTCAATTCAGCAGGGTTTCATACCGATCCAAGCTGTAAGTCCTGTAACATTGTCTACAGGAAAAAAATGATTCAAATTTTTACTTCTGGAGCCAGGGGGCACCCAATAAAGCTCCCATTTTCCAGCTCTATGTTCATGGAATGATTACCTCCAAAAAGAGTAGTAGCCAAGAGACAAATATCTAGCTTCCATGTCCAATTACAACATTTCCACAAGACATTAGGGTCAATACCAAGGTTGGGAACCACTGTGGTAGATTCTTATCTTGTAGAATTATGTTGTATTTCAAATTAGTCCATGCAGCTGTTATCCATAGATAATACTGCACTGTATTCCAAAGACTTCCTACTGGAGGTGGAGCTGGATGCATAAATTAAGACTTGTGGGATGATGACTGTATCTGCATGCGCA